>NC_141689.1:348941995-349451995 GCF_964263255.1 Lissotriton vulgaris | reverse complement strand
CTTCAAAAAACTTAGCCAGTTTGATCTTCCTTATGTATAGATAGAGGTCTATTCGCACTTGAGCGATATTCATCTTTTTCTTTGGGCAAAAATGTATGCCTCGCTTTAGTAACATGGTTTCTGTGTCAGTGATTGTCCTCTTATATATATATAAAGTGTTTATACTTACCTGTAAAATACTCATATTTACTGGTGAAACCATTGATACGCATATACCTTTACCATCCATGCTTTTACAACGAAATTTGTTGTAAAGGCATGTGTGGTAAGGCACAATCGTTTTTAAAAACATGCCTGGTAAAGGTTTATGTGGTAATGACGTTCACGTTGTAACGGCTGCCTTGCAATGGCACGCGTTACAATGAAATGCACTGTTCCGTCATACATCCAGTACCAGGGGTACCATTTAGTAGGCACTTACAGGGGTACTAAAGGACTTGCCAGTTGGAGGACAATTGCACAGTTACCTTATTTTAGGGAAATAACACTGGCACTGGGGACCTGGTTAGCAGGAACCCAGTGCATGTCAGTCAAAATTGAAACAGATACCGGGCAAAAAGTGAGGGTGACCATGTCAAACAGTGGCACTTTCCTACTCTCATTAGTTGCTTCGTCACTTAAGCAACTTGGATTTGCCGCAATGTTCTTTCTTTGGCTACTCTTTTTACTACAACCATCAAACGGCAAGGTGTCAGAAAGTAATCTTTTTGACACTGACTTCCTCTGATAGGACACAAAAAAATAGAATAAAGCTTTAAGGAGCTTAACCATTTTACTCATAACAAATGCTAACTTTCATGCTTAATTTCAGATATCCTTGGATACTCTGTTTCGGCTTTTCAACAGGAAAACAGCAACAGGAAATGTAGCACTGTAGTTACTGTTATCAATGAGAACATACCACTTTCTTTTCCAGAAGCCCAGGACTAACAGTACCATTGCTGCGATTGAACCAATAATCAGAGGAAGGAGCACTGCCAGGATAACTGCATCTGCTGCAAAACGAACAACATGTTACTTTTCTAACATTGTAAAACAAGCAAGCAACATGTTAGTTTTCTTACATTGCAAAGAAAGCACACAACAGGTTAGCTTTCTTACATTGCAAAACAAGCAAACATGTTAGCTGTCTTCCACTGCAAAAAAAGAAAACAGCATGTTAGCTTTCTTACATTGCAAAACAAGCAAACAGCATGTTAGCGGTCTTACATCGCAAAGCACATAAAGACTGTTAGAAAACAAAAGTTCCGCATTTTGAGTTACTCCTACATGGGCATTATGAATGGACCAAATGAATACACATAGCAATGGAGTAATATGGGTCGGAAAACCACATTCACATTCAGTTGCACTACCTTTCTTTGGCTCTAACTAATTTTTGAAGGAGGTGAATATTCTGTGGTTGAGCACCAGATTTATGGTGATGGACTACTACATCTTAGTTAGCTCATGTGGACATAGATGGTCTTATTTTGTTTTGTTTGGAGCCTTGACAAAGTCAGTGGTGGACTTACCATATCGACGCAACACGTGTTGGCTCTAAGTTTGGCTACAAGATTTGTCAGATTGATCGCTGCATGTCAAGATGCAAAATAAAGAACTACTGATTGCGCTGGACTTTGGGATATTGTATAAATTCTATGCTGTGGTACTCAGGGAACCTTAATAAATGATAGAAAATTAACTATGAGAGCAAAGCTCGTCTCCTCCCAGGTTGAAGCAACTTAGTCGTGCCCATTAAAAACGTGCAAGAAAATTGGATCGGGCTGAGGATGACAGCACTGAATGAGTGTTGATTACTTTCAGCTCAAGAGTACAATTTGTAATTCCTCACAGTGGGTTTGAGTTGTTTTCAGAGGGCTACTCTTAATCCAGTTTATATTTTGCAATGTCCTAGTGGGTTTCTCGCCCCACTTCCCAACTTACGCTCCCTACTTGTTTGGTGGGGAGGGTAAGATTTGTTGGTCTGTGGGGTAAATGTGGAGATGAACAATTATGTTATGTAAAGTTTTAATGATTTCTACACTAGATTGTTAAAACAGTAATAATGTTATTTTTGCCTTTAAAGTGAGTATACCATGTTTTCTTTTTCTTAACAGAAATGTTGAAACCCAAAAATTAATGTAATCTACCATTATTCTTTTCTCATTGAATTCAGACAATGTATTTCTTGCATTTTGAGAGGCATCGTATGGTTCTATGCAAAATGATTCCGAAATCTCACATCAAAAGCTTCATACCTGCATCGGTGAGAAGAAATAACCAAAGGAGCTATACAGACTACTTCCAAATCTTGTAAGGCATGACCCTGGTAGATGTTAGCTTTAGTGTGTAAGTCACACGGACCACAAACAGAGTGTTAACTGAACCCTTGATTAGTAAGTAACAGTAGAAATAAATGAAATAAATGAGATATTTTCACTATCTTTGTAACATTGCCGACGCTTCAGAGTAGAAATCTGTTCGAATAGGAAAATTACTGCAGCATACTCGCTACTGATCACATGGATATGAAAGTCCTGAACTTTAAAATGGAAAGAGATTTCAAGTGCCTTTCTGTCTAGTAAATAAGCAGTAGTCAATACACCAAATAATGAAAAGTTTAAATATTTTACTAAATTTAACGTGATCATTTTGTTATTTAGCCAGAAAATTGATGTAATGGGACCATCTGAATAACGAATCTTAAAAACGTATTTGAACAAATTCACATTAAATTAAGGTGAACAAATCAATATGAGTCTAGAATCAGTATAATTAGAATGACACAGAGGTGCCAATATTGATGGAAATGCAAAAGTGGAGGTATTTACTTTAAATGGAGTCTTTACAGTTAACCAATTTCTTTTATTTTGCAGTGGCATTGAGTTGTTATAGTTTCTATAGCAAATATGTTACAATATTTGAGGAAGAAAAAATGTCCATGCCTTTGCTATAGATAGCACAATCTTTTGAGACATGGACAAGACATTATCACATGTTTATTTCTAAGGTTTCCTTTGCAAAACAAATTCAACAGGTGACTTATACATTCTGACATCCCTTAAAGCTTGCTTTTTCACTGACTTATCCAATCTTGCTGTCACATCACCTACTGCACACATAAGAACATTTTTGTGACTACTTCAAGAATTGATATTAAGTTTAAGAATAACTTCAAAAGGTCCCCTCGTGCATGTACTTGGACCGTGCGCATTTACACATATGTAAAATCAACTTCCAAAGTCTGTCCACATGTTTTAGAGGAAATGAAGGTGGTTATAAAAAAGGGCTAAAATGAAACAAAAGTGGAGAAAAATGGTGGACATTCGAACAGAAAGACGAAAGTTGAGTATTAGCTAAATTCAATCAGGTATGATCAGTGTTTGGTTGTTAACTGGCAGAAAATGATTGCACACACTTTACCGACTCCACATGAAAATCTTCGGTGCTCAATCAAAATGCATCATATCAACTGAAACACATGTGGAGGAAGTAGAATCGATAAATATTTAACATAAATCCAGTAAATAACATTTGCATCCTAATCAGCACATAAGTCGCAATTCAATTTTCCGTCTACATAGATTTATTCTTTTGACGTACTACTACAGGCTGTTGTAAAACACATGAAATTACACTAGCTTTAAGAAAGCCTTTTTGGAAATATAGCAACAGTTGGGAGTAGCATATTTGCGCATGTTACTATTTTTATGCAGTACGGTTTTCATCAAATAACCGGACCATTTGATGAACACCATTCCTAAAACATCAAAGAGCACTTACACTATTTCATGAATGTAACTCTTTTTCCACAGTGAATATGAAATCTCTCATCCTAATGCTAGAAACAGACCACCAGCCAGAGGAGTTATGGCCATATAATACCAAATAGTTTGCATTTACCCTGAGGAAAACCCTCTTCCACACAACTATGCAAAAATGTATGCTAATGGATGGAAACGAAAGAATTTAGATCCGCTGCACATTTTGTGAATCTGTGACCATTGACAGGGAGTGTCCTCAAAGATTTAAGATATTATAAATCTGCAACAGATTAATACTTTTCATATCACTTTATTACATGAATGTGTCTGAAATCACGTGTGAAAGGTCACCAAATGTGTGTTTGACATGCAACTCATACATTTATGAAAGTTTTTTTCTCTTCCAAACTTACAATCAAAAATCGTTTCCACATCTCTTGAAAAATCAATAGAACTCTCTCCTCCAGCAGTGACAGCCACAAGTGCAACTGAATATTTAGTCTTGGGCTTCAGGTGTCTAACAGTAAAAATATTTTCTTCAGGATTTCTGATGGTGAATTTGCATGCCGTGGATCCATCTAAAAAAAAAAAACAAAGATGACTTACAAACTAAGATTTCAAACTACGGTGAAGAAGGTATGCCAATACAGACTTTGCAAATAGAACCTCAGCCTCTACCAGCAATCGAAATACAAAACTAAAAACGATTTAAACAAAAAGTGAAATAAAAACAAGCAGATACAATTAATAAACAGAAAAAAGGCAATATAACAGGAATAAAAAATTCACCTAGAAAATTCGAATCTCACATTTCGACTCTGCCTACATAATAGATATAGACAATGGCCCCCGTGATGTAGTTTTAATTGTACAGCTAAACTTAGGGCCATATGACAGTAACATCCAAACTACAGAAGTTGGCCACAGACGATTCAGTGAAAGTGGATCGCCTGCATGGTCCAAAGGAAGAACTGTTTCGTTTGCATGGTTACGCGTCCCCAAACAAGTAAGAAATCACCTGTATTCATATGTCAGTGTCATACCTAGCAACCATCTGTCGGGAGACACACTCATTGTATGCCTCATATGAAATAGCAATCAGTAAGTGCTTCCAACGTGGGTTCCTTTTGGGATGAGTCACTTGATTTCCAGGGACCTCCCCAGACATCTTCCTGCAGATGAGGGGGAGTCAGGCACTATGGGAGTGATCCTTGCTGGTCTCATGAGGGAGAGGTGTGGCGCAGCAGCCAGAGCAGCTGACTCTGGAGTGCCGGCACATGGTTCTATCTCCGTCACCGACTTAATCTCCCTGATGGCCCCCCAGCACCTAGATACCCTTAGGGGTGATAAGTTCACGCTTTACATATGTGGAATTATTATTATATTATTATACTTGTTGGTCCCTTTGTATTGAAAGATGGACAGACGTTTGCAAATGGCCACTCCAACGTTTGTACCTTGTTCTGGCGACAACAAATGTTATACATAATAAGCTGTAGTGTCACTGACTGTGCTAGGAATATGGAGGTATGCCCAGCGGAGCTTGCAACAGAATCTACTTTTAGATGATAAGGGTGCTGAAAAGAGACACTCACACACATATACACATGTTTGATGCGTGTTATGATGATTCCACTACATTAAAAATCTTTTCACAAATTCATATACTTTTTATGGGGAAACGGCCAATACCACACGGCCGTTTCCACGAAAGGCTTTACCACGCATACCTTTATTACGAGATGCGTAGTAAAGGCATGTGTGGTAAAAAAAAAAAAAGGACATCGGAGGCCTCTCCCCCTCAAAAAAAAAAGTTTAAAAAAAAAGGGGGGGGGGTTTGGTGGGGTCTCCCCCCATAAAAAAGAAAATGAAATAACGAAGCAAAGTGGAGACAATCGGCGTCGTTAGAGAGGAAGCGACTTAGGACGTCATCAATGAAGGAGAAGAGACGACGACGTGAAGAGGTAAGGGGAATTAAAACATTTAAAAACAAATAAAAAAGGCTTTACCACGCATGCATTAGAACGCATGCGTGGTTACCATGAAAGCCTTTACCACGCATACCTTTACTACGAGACGCCCAGTAAAGGCATGTGTGGTAAAGAAAAGAAAAAAAAGGGCATCGGGGGCCTCTCCCCCTCAAACAAAAAAGTTAAAAAAAGGGGGGGGGGGATTGGTGGGGTCTCCCCCCCATAAAAAAGTAAATGAAATAACGAAGCAAAGTGGAGACAATCGGCGTCATTAGAGAGGAAGCGACGTAGGAAGTCATCAATGAAGGAGAAGAGACGACGACGTGAAGAGGTAAGGGGAATTAAAACATTTTTTAAAAAATTGAGGGCTAAGGGCAGGGGTAAATAGACGAAGGTTTGGGGGCTGGGGGAAACCTTAAGGCTACAGGGGAGGGGTATGCCCTTACCATGCATAAATTAACAATGATAATTGTAGTTAATCTATGCGTGGTAAAGGAATATTCGTGGGAAAGGTTATGCATAAAAAAAGCATTCCGTCGTAACGCATGCGTGGTAAAGGGATGCGTTGCAACAGAATGCGTTGAAACGACATACAGCCCTTTTTATGTGCTGGATTTCCATCTAAATGAATGTGGTCCAGAAAAGGAAGGGTATAAAAATAAACCTTTTTATTGGTTCTCTTTATCCTGTTTTGCTTCATTAGATCTCCAACTAAATGCAGTACCCTTTGTGCACGCTCTATGTAAAATATTTTAATGCAGGGGTTTCCAGCATTGGTCCGGTACTGCTGGGTCCACACCAGAGTTTCCGGATATCAACATAAAATACATTCACACACAGTGAAAATACAAGCCACAACAAGAGATACCAAAGAGTTGACAAGCGAGTTACCTGGAAGAGCAATGGTTTCAGATTCCGCCAGATGGCACGCATCCTGCTTGCTTTTTATGTAGAGATGGTACCGGCTGATGAACCCTCTCTGTGTCTCATCGCTGGAGTACTGATCCCAGGTCAAGGTGAAAGAGTTTGGGCGATTCTCCACTATGCTCAATGAATCTTTAATTACAGGAGCTAAGGTGGGCAAAGACATAATTAAATAATAATAATCGGAATCTATAAACTAGACAATGGATGCATAATGCAAAATATTCAACATGCACTTAAAAAAGAAATAGCGTGAAAACAAATTATAGAGCATGGACATCTTGACCATATTTTTTATTTTCCATATTGTAGTGTATTTATTTATTTTTAGAAAAGGTAAACTTTATTCCAGAATTGAACCTGAAATCTTGTACAGAGATGTACAAGATAAACTTGCAAACATCTGACAGAGGGGTACAAAAACATTTTATGAGATTCAGCCTCTATTCAGTTGCTGAGCTTGCGCTCGCATTCCCAGGTAGATGCGGCTAATCATCTCAGGTTTAGGAAAGCTCTGAAAACTGCTTATTTTCACTGCTCATGTATTCATGTGTTAATTATTTATTATTGGGCCTGAAATGTGTGTTCTCTTTGTAATTTGAGTTTGTGTGAAAAGTTCCTTAGGGTGAACTGAGCCATGTGCTCTGATGTGGTCCTAGTGCACGCAAGTAATGCCAATTCCATAAAAAAAGAGCATTGCCAAATAAGTAGGTCTGGGATTGATAAACTGGTGTGATTTTATTTTATTGCAATCATGCTCATGAAAAAAAAACAACACGCATTACCTAAAAAAGGCGGCCATAAGTTTGCAGAAAGTAACTATGACACCAAGCAGCCATCTTGGACCAATTGTTCCAAGTGGAATCTATGTACAGTACCGTCCTGAGAAGGCCACGACATTTACTATCAAAATGGTGACCATCATCAGATAATATTGTACACATTGTTTTACTGTTCCATTATGGCTTCCACATTGATTCTAAATATTGCAGCCATTTTGTGATTGTAAAATTACGATACAATGTGCAGAAAAATGTTCCAGGATAGCCTAATTGTTTACATGCAGAGGATATGCATGTTGTAGTGCACTATATACCAAGTAAGCGGTCCAAAAGCAGTCACTGTAAAGTCAATAGGCACTATGAAAAAAGTTTCCCCAGAAGAGCACTGCCATGTGCTCTTCAAAAGATGTAGTAGCCCGGCAAAAGTGGAAGAATAGCTGATCAATCAATCAAGATTTATAAAGTGCTGCTAATCACCTGATACGGTATCCAGGCTCTTGCTGGTCCCGGGCGGCTCATTAAAACAGCCAGGTCTTGATAACCCTTTGGAGTTCTAGATGTGAGGTGATGGTCTGGATCTGCATGTGGAG
Organism: Lissotriton vulgaris; assembly: GCF_964263255.1. Lineage (NCBI taxonomy): Eukaryota > Metazoa > Chordata > Amphibia > Caudata > Salamandridae > Lissotriton > Lissotriton vulgaris. The sequence continues at coordinate 349,443,983 of NC_141689.1, read as the reverse complement.
GCCGATGTAGGTCTTTGCTGCGATGTGGGAGACGTGTCCTCCACTTCTGCCAGTGATAGGGGGGCGGATTGTAGTCTTTTTGACATTGGTGGAGGTTCAGGCAATGGTTGATGTAGGCGTGTCCTTGCCTGTGTGGAGCCTTGAGTGTGTGGGTCAGCAGCTTGTAGTCTAGGAAACGGAAGGACCATTCACCTGCCACCGCTGCTCCTTCACATGCATTGCAGGACTTCTATATGGGGAGACAGTGAAGTTGCCTGAGGCGGGGTGTCTGCGGCGTTCTCTATGGTTTGAAGTCTCTGAAGAAGGTGTGGGGCAATTCCTACGTAGAGAGCATTGCCATAATCCAGTCAGCTGGTGAGGAGGGCCTTTGTTATGGTGCGTCTCGTGTGCAGGGGAAGCCACTTGAAGATCTTCCATAGCAGGTGTAGAGCGAGGAAAACAGGCGGCGGAGACCGTGTTTTCATGGCAAGCGTGTTACCAATGATGATTTTGAGGTTTCTGGTGTGGTCTGTGGGTATGAGTGAAGGTCCCAGGTCTGAGCACCACCAGGAGTCACCCTAGGGGTTGCTGTTGTTACTAAAGATTAGGAAATGCTTCCTGTTCGTGGCCAGCCTCAAGCAGTTGGCAATGCTTGTCATGCAGCTGTGGAAGTTGGTCCTGGTGGTGGTAGGGTCATCAGTGAGGAAAAGGATGAGTTGGGTATCATATGCATAGAATGTTATGTTGATTCCATAGGATCGGACGATGTTGGCCCGTGGGGTCATGTCAGTGTAGGGCTGAGGATGATCCATGAGGGACATCGCAGATGATGTTCTTTGTTTTTGAGGTGAAAGGAATGGGCAGGGAAGCAGGTGGGTGCAGGGAAAAGTAAAGGAGTCTCTCACCAGCCCTACAAGTAAAGTATGCTCATTTTCAGGTGGAAGCATGTGTGAAGAAGCAAACTGGTGTCTTTCACGGGACAATAGAGACAAATATTCAAGTTGGCTAGTTTATTCCCCTCATGGTGTCTGCTGTCCTGTGGTAAGAAGCAAAACATGAATGACACTAAAACAGAACAGTGGCTGAAGAGGGCCAGCCCAAAATGTTTGGGCATTATTTACAAACTGCACTTTGTAGTACGTTTTTGTAGTAAGTCCCGACGTCCATTATTGTCTTTGGGAGGTTGTTGCAGTACCAGTGGTTGGCAATGTGCAGTTCTGGACTTACAACAAAAGTGTAAGTTTACTACAAAGTGTAATATTTCAAAAGTATGGATTTTCAATAAAGCGATTTTTTCCGCTACACCATCTGTTAAAATTAGGAATAGTTCTGGTGTTTCCTTAGACTTCATTCACCAATTACCCCTATGCCACTAGGGTGTAACTTTGAAAATGGAGATGTGTGACGTGCATTACAAAATGTTTTTTAATGTGTACAATTAATAACTAACTTACACAAGAAAAAAAGCTTTGTGAATCACACCATTAAAAGTATATGGATGCACAATTTGAATGGAGCTAATATTTGTTAAACTAGCCTTATCAAACTGCTGGTTAAAGTGACATCATTTGGTGAGTCTAATCGTATGTTAATGAAAAAGATATTTTATGTGAGACTCAGCTACTTCAGACCACAGTTATTTCTAAAGTTTACAACACTAATGGACAGCGCTTCAGGATGATCGGGGAATAGCTGAAGTAAAGTAGAAAATCTCTGCATGATGAGTCTCAAAAGTGGGAAATAAGCAGAGAAATCACTTTTCGTCATTTGAAATTATAAAACAGCTCTCTAAAACCAAGTACCCTGTCAAGTCCACCAAATGCCATCTTGCTTTCCATGGGTCCGCTTAAACACGAGCTATGCACATAGATACAAAAGTAGCATTCACATAGAGGGGCAGGAGTCATGAGATAAAGCCCACCTTTTGAAATATTTCTCAGTGAGCTAGCATTTAATCACTCTGGCTTTTTAACGACTTTGGCCTTATACACAAGAAATAAACATTTTAAAATGATGCAGTCTTATTTAGGAATTGATATAGGCCTGATGGTTTAGCATATAGCAGGCCCAGTCATGGAGATACAGTCAATGCTTTGAAAAAGAATTATTTTGCTTCATTCTTCTAAAATACACCAAACAGTAGGGCAATAAGCCAGAAGTCTAGGAAATAGAAGGACCCTTTGCTTAACACTGCTGCTGCTTCACATGCATCGCAAGACCACCCACCTGCATTGGAACCCTCACCATACCCATCCCGTTGAATACAAGCATCCTGGAACTGCTCCAGTGTATCCTGCTCAACGCCCGGTCCCTCTGCAAACATGCCACCGAAATCTGGGATACCATCACTTCCCTCACCCCTGGTGTGATTTTCATCACTGAGACCAGTGGGCCGGACTGACTACCAGGCATTTTGGAATGCTGCCGAGGTGGGGGCTGATGTCACTGCGGTGGGGGCTGATTTCGTTGATGGATACCTGTGTGTGCTTTGCAATAAAAAAAGCAAAACTAATGTCGTTCAGCACACGCAGGTCCCCATCAACGAAATCAACCCCCAGCTCAGCAGCATTCCAAAACGCCTGGAAGCCAGTCCATCCTTGCCTGGTTCAACCCCTCCTCAACGCCCGACATTGTCATTGCAGCAGCAGCAGACAACAAGATCATACAGCGGGATCGCACCAACAAAAATGGAGGAAACATCACTATCGTACACAAGGAAACTTTCCGCTGCTCCACCACCGAAGATGAGATCATAGTAATTAAGGAACACCACAGTTTCTAACTTCAAACTGACGCCAAGGTGACCATCAGAGACACCCTTGCTTACAGACTCCCAGTACCTCACCCAGGCTTCTGCCAAATTCCAAATTCATCGCCTCTCTAGCCATCCACTCCAAGCACTACATTTTCCTCGGCGACCTCAACTTCCACCCCGATGACCCCAAAGTAGCCAACTCCACCAACCTCCAGAGAAGCATGAGTAACATTGGCTTCACCGAGCTGGACTGACCATGCCATCATCGCCTTCACCATCATAGGTTCCCAAGGGCACCACCAGCAAGCCCCCAAGCTCCTCCCAATACAGCTGGAACAAAGTGACAGAGACCCACTGGACCAACACCCTCAATGCCATCAGGCTTGACACCCCAACTGAACTGGAATAGGCCACACAAAACGTCTCTGCCTGGATCTCCAACTGCACCAACAGAGTTGCCCCTAGAAAGCCTGCAAATACCAGCAGATCCAAAAAACATGCCAGTTTGTACACACCAGAACTCTGGATCATTAAACATAAATGCAAGTGACTAGAAAGACAATGGCACTTGTTAGAAATGGGGTCTCTTATTGGCAGAGTTATGTACCTTTGTCCAAGTAAGCATCCTCGCTTTTAGTCAGGGTAAGAGGGATACACACTTCATATAACCCCAGCTCACCCCCTTGGTAGCTTGGCACGAGCAGAAAGGCTTATCCCAAAGGCAATGTGCTAAGAATTTGTGCTCAAAACACACCGTAATATTGTGATAACACCACAAGTGGACACCACACCAGTTTAGAAAAATAAGGTATCCTTATCTAAAACAACAAAAGACCAAAAAAACAAATATCCATCATTCATGTAATAAGAATATGGCTTTTAAAGGGTTTCAAGCAACGTGGTCCGTAAGAACCCACAGATGCGTGATTATACACAAAGTTGCAGATGCGTCAAAATTCACAAGGCCAAACACCCACAGAGAAGGGAAGCGTCAAGAAATAAAGGGAAGGGTCTGTTCCTGAGTCATTGGGCAGGCGATGCGACAGTTCTGCTGCACACAGAAGTGATGCGTCGAATCTGGACTGTAGGGGAAAGTGAAGCGTTGATTCCAGGATGGTTCTGGTCTGCACGTGATGCATGTGTGAAAAGTCCGGGAAGTGTAAGCGGTGGATGTGGTAGCAACAAGCAGCGTTGCGTCAGTTTCTTCATCCGTGATTCCACGATGCGCCGGTTCTTGCAGTTGCGAGCAGGCACTGCGTCGTCTCTGCAGTGGCACGGTGGCGGTGCGTGGAGATTCTTCCCACACGTAGGTGCTGCGTTGGACAAACAGCTGCAAGAGGGGTGATGGGTCAATTTTCTTAGTTTCTTCTTCCAGCTCCCAACAGCAGTAATAAACTTCAGAGGTCCAAAACTGGAAGAGCCACCTCCTTGCAGGTCCGAACTCTCAGCAATAGAATTCAGAGGTGCTGGGGGTTTATATATATGTTTATATATTGCTTAGTATTTAGTAATGATGGACATTATACGTGGAGAGGGTGTTGTGGTTTTATCTAGGACCCTAATTAAATATTTCATATTTAGTAATAGCCAATGCAAACCAAATGCGGCAAGGCTACTTACTTAGACTCCTAGGGCCCGATTCACAGAATGAACTTAAGACTCAATCCTAAACTTACTATTATTTTGGTATTCACAGAATGCACTTACTACTTTTGGCATTCACAGAATGCACTTACTACTTTTGGTATTCACAGAAGTTAGGATTTTGTCTTAAGACAGACTTAAGACTGTCTTAAGTTTGTCTTAAGTCTGACTTAAGACAGACTTAAGACAAAATCCTAACTTCTGTGAATACCAAAAGTAGTAAGTTCATTCTGTGAATGCCAAAAGTAGTAAGTGCATTCTGTGAATACCAAAATAGTAGTAAGTTTAGGATTGAGTCTTAAGTTAATTCTGTGAATCGGGCCCACAGAAAGCACAACAATTTCTTACAACATACCAAACCTCTAGCAACCTGGGAATTCCCAGTGCTTTTGTTTTGATTTGTCCTAGAACTCCTGCGAGCACTGAAAGAACGGCCAGTTCCTAGTGACATCTTTTTATTGACGTCTTATGTCCAACCTTACGTCAAACACGGCACCGTCAAGGTATAAATATACCAGCGCTTGACTTAAGCGTGACACGGTGGTGTGGAGCAGAGCGGCTATCTACTTATCCGAATCCCAGCTGATGCGAGTGATGAAGGAAGCCTTCCCTCCCACTTGACGCACTGAGAAAGACGCTGTCTTTTTCTCCTGCCGAGAAAATCCAGCTCCGGTGTTTCCAGTCACCCTTGCGGGGTACTGGGAGATCGAGTCCTGAGAGCGAGATACAAGACCTCCTCCATTCTAAAACCAAGGTACGGAACTGATTAGATCCCTAGAGAATTCTTGAGTCAGAATCTTGGCAAAAACTAACTTAACTTAAACTGCAACTCATTTACTCCTTCCCACGTACTAGGCTTAGGTGAGGTACACCGGGGTAGGCGTATCTTAGAAGCATCAGTTGAGTACGTTTAGTCAAAATTTTATCATTGTATGTAACTATATATATTTTATAACCTTTAAGTATCATATGGCTCAGAAACGATATCAATGCTTTTACAGTATTATTTCACAATACTCCTTTTACTGTACGCACTTTACTTCATAACAAGTATTGCAATTATGGCAATTCATTTCTCCTGCATGAGAAAGAATACTGCTCAATAAATAACACCTTTTTATTGAAAACGTCCGTCTCTCTATTTCTCTGCACTCTGGTGAAACTAAGTATGCACGATTGACTGAGTGAAATAGCTATCTATTGTTTTCACACGACTCTGGAGATATTCTCCTTATTCTGGGGGAGCAAAGTTGTCATGTTTATGCGGTTGTCAGAAGCTGAATCCCTTCTTGTCTAATCAGGGAAGTTCACTCCTCCCTGTTCATTCGAGAAAGTTTCTAGTGACCTCTGAGCTAGCTGGCAAACCTAAATTAAGTCTAACATATTCAATAGAGACCTAGTTGACCTCAGTCCTACGTCTAAACTATCGTTTATGTTATTCAAATGCGTAGAGCCTATTGGGAAAATAGGAACTACACTACAGTATTTGCATCCCTAAAACTTCAGAATACAAGGCCAGCACGCACAAGCCATTGGAGATTCTTCTTCAAGCGGGTTTCTCAGCAAAGTTCCAGGCTTGGTACTTTCCTTGGCAGAAGCAGCAACTGCAGGCAAACCCCCACACAGCACACAACAAAGGGGCAGTACTCATCTTCACAGCTCTCCAGTTTTTCTCCTTGGCAAAGATTCCTCATGAGTCCAGAAGTGATCTAAAGTTCTGGCGTTTAAGGTCCACTACTTATACCCCATTTTGTCTTTGTTCTTCTTTGTGCAAGGTCTCTCAGCCCAGTCCAAACCATTTCTGTTCTCACTGGTGTAGTATGACTAGATGGGGGGAGACAGCATTGTGCAAGGGAGACAGGCCCTATTCAGGTGCAAGGAAAACTCCTCCCACTACTCTAAATGCAGCCAAGGTCTATTTAGCTCAACTCCGAGTCATCCAGAAAGCGTCAGGCACACCTCAACCCCCCTGTGACTGTCTACAGTGAATGCAGATCCCCAGCTCCTGTCACTCCAAAACCATACATTCTATCCACAAACAGGCAGAGGCATACAGGATGGTTAAACAAGAAACTCTCTTCTTTTCTAAAAGTGGCATTTTCAAACATACAATTTTAAAACCATCTTTACTAAAAGATGTTATTAAATTCTGAGTTCAGAGAGCCTTATTCCACTATCTTGTCCCAGTGGGAAGTTACATGTGTAAGATGTTACTAAGTATCTCACATGCTATCCTATGGGACTAACAGCCTTTCAATAGTGAATAACGAAATTGGCAGTATTTCACTATCAGGACATGTCACACACACCTGTACACGTCCTACCTTTAACATGCACTGCACCCTGCACATGGGGGTACCTTGTGTGTGGTTCCGCGGTTCTGAACCCGTTCGATGAAAGTCGTCGGATATAGACGATTTTGGTGTCAGCGGACCGCAAATCATGAGTGCGGTATGTGCGAGTGTTTTCGTAATAAACGATCAATGGGAACACCACTTATTCATGGATTCCGTTCAAACCTTCGGGTTCCATTTTGTGTACGGCAGCCATTTTGTGTGGTTGCCCTCACATAGGCCGATGACTACGGCCAAACGAGTCTTTGGGACATGTACACCTTAGTTGACTCCTGAGTGACCTGACCGAACTGACTCCCTTGCCCGAGGCTAACTTCGTTGAGCCAGTTCCTTGTTAGGCAGCTGGTCAGATAGAGATCAAAGAGCAGGACATTGCTGAGTTTATGGTACACGCACACGCCCTTCTATCTTGCTTCTCATCTGTTTCTGTTCCTTCCTTTATGGCTTAATTATTGACTTGGGTTGTGGTCTTTTATGATGGGTCCGTCCGGCCTGTTCGAGCAAGAATGTTGGATTTTGCCTTGTCAATTTTGGTAGGCTGGACAACGGAAAGTGGGATTGTTGTCATGCGATATGTTTGAAATGTCACCATGCGATTGGTCTGTTTGTATGTAATCGATGCGCGCCAGGAATGTGATTTTTAGCATAAAAGACGATGCTCCGCTCTATGAATTTGTGCAGTCTCTAGCGAACCACCCGTGTTGTGCTTCGTAGACCTCTGTTCCTGGTTGCAGCCAATAAATTTGGTCTTTTGACGTCACCGAGAAGTATCCCGTGTCTCTGTATTCTAAGACAGGTGGACCCGAAGACATCGGGTGTTTCTCCTGGCGCCGCTGGGTTCTAAAACCCGGTTCTTCAGTTAGCGCCCAACGTGGGGAGACTTCAGCGGTACCGGTCCAAGCCTGAATATCGTGAGGAGCTTCGTGTGAAAATTCTGGAGGAAGGCCTGCCACTTCATCGACCCCTGTATGTCGTCGTGGTCCGAAAGTCTTTGCTGCGAGGTTCCCCGGTTTCGGACGGCTACGAAGAACTGCTGCCCTGACTGTCGCCCTGTCTTGTAGCCATTAGACGATTTGTAGAGCGATACGATAGACGGGTCTTCTGGTGACACCATCGACATTTCAGTTAAGTATGAGTGGAGTGTCTCCCAGTCCTTAGTTTTGTTTTGGTATCCCATCGGGATTCTTTGATTTGGTACCTGCAGGCCCCAAAGCCGAGGGACTCTTGTTTTCGCGAGACTATCGTTTTTGATATTCCCTTGAAGTTTGAAGCTAGACTAGTGAGCAAAGATGCCTGGTCTTAGCAGACTTGGAAAGATATTTGGTTGTGGTTGTACTAGGGATTCCCGATTGGAGGATTCGTGTCCCGTTCCTCCGATTGGAACTCCGACCTATGAGCTTTACGTAAAACATGGAGTGGGCCCCATCGCGTATAATAAAGTATGGATCAAATATACCAGGAAAGACGGTGTCCTACAGTGGCCCCGTTATGGTAGCTTTGAAAGTAAGATTCTAGATAATCTCGAAGTTAAACTGTTCAAGAAGAAAGCCCGGCCGGCAATGTTTGACTCTTTCCGCTTATGGCGAAAGGAAGCCAAACAGAAAGAAATTAAGTTAGCGAAGCGAAATAAAAGAGAACGAGGTATGTCAATGGTGCAAGCTGCTATACAGTTTAGGGATAATGAAGAAGAACAAGAAAGCGAACAGTTGCTTAGGCAACGTAAACTAGAGGTAGACAAGTGCTATCCAGCTCTGCCACTTCAACAGCAAGAAGAAAAGAAAAATCTTGTGAAAGATCCTTTAATGTCCCACCTATTGAGTTCGCCACCCCCTTATGTGCAGAGTGCTACAGCACCTCCAACAGTTGTTGTTGCACAACCTCCGGTTGTTGTGCCACCTGTGATTCCTCAACAGCCAGCTTCTTTTCCGTTGGCTTCTATTCCTTTGGCGCAGCCTTCTCAAGGGCCGCCAACTTTACTACCTCCTTCGTCTGCTATTCCTACGCCTGTATTGTTTACTCCTCCTGTTGCTATTCCTACTTTGGGTTCTTCTCAGTCTGCTTTGACTCCTGTTCTTTTGCCAAATTCTGCTTCTGTTCGACAGAGAATGACCGATACTGTTGTTGATTTCTTTTCTCCTCTTCTTGGTTCATTGGGTATGTCTCCTGTTGCAGAGCGTAAGCAATTGCGTAGTCAATTGCCTGGTTCGGATGAACGGACAGTTTTAGATCACTTGGCACGTAAATGGATTACGTATCCTTCGCACTATGATCTTGAGTGTGTTATGGATGTTTTCCGACAATGGGAAGCACCGAAACAGAGATATGTCTTTGATATGATGTGTTCTTTCCTTCGTGAAGAATGGGAAAATTGTGATTTTGGACAAGTTCCGTCTGAGTTGTTCCGTATACGAGCAGAGTTTGCGAAAGGAACTCTTGTGGGTCTTGATGTTGAGAAAGCAGTTGCGACGTTGTTGTCGTTTAGGAATGAATCTCCTTCTCAGCGATTGTTCGAGCTTGATTCTTCAGTTAGGAGAAAGGCGCGACAATATCCGATGCGAGAGGTTCCTCCAGTTTGGAGGCCGGGTGATGCAGTTGCTAATCCACCTGTTCCGCCACACTTCCAGCGTGTCTGGGTACATGTTCCGTGGAAGCGTGCTGAAGTTTTAGCCCTTAAGCAGACTTTGCCTGATCCACGTAAAAATCCTGCAGGGTATTATAAGGAATTGTCTCAGACTGCGGATTCATGTATTATGAATCTAGCCAATATAGATATGTTGTTTGGGAATGTAGTTCCACAGCCTATATGGGGATTGATTCGTCACACGGATCATGCACAGGAATTAGGTGATACATGGAATAATCTTAGAGCTGCCGATGCTAGACAAGTAGGTGGTGCTAAACCTGAGGATGCGATTGCTGATCTCCCGGGTAGGATTATTAATTATATGAAGACTTTGATGCCTGCTATGCATGTCAATTGTGACAAGTTGTCCGCATGCACGCAGAAGAAAGACGAAAGTGTGTCCGACTTTTTCGCCAGATTTGAAGAGACGTTTATCGACCATAGTGGTCAAGACATGAGTACAGAAGGTGGTCAACGGTTGTTCGTTGACAAGTTTGTTCTTAATTTGCTTCCCGAATTATGTAATAAGTTGAAGGATTCTGAGAGTGCTTGGGCTGTTTCTTCGTCAGCGCAGATTTTGGCTACTGCCCAGTACTATGAGAATAGAAATAAGGATGAGATAGAGAAAGAGGATAGGAAAACTAAGGAATTGAAGACTAAAGTTCTTTTACAGCAAGCTTATCCGCCTCGTAATAATCAGCGCGATTATCAGCAACCTCAGCAATATCAGAGAAACTCGCAAAGGTTCGAGTCTTCTCAACAGCGTTTTTCCGTAGGCCCTAACCAGTGTGCGTATTGCAAAGAAGAAGGTCATTTAAAGAGTAGTTGTCCGGTTCTGTTACAGCGTGTGAATGGTGCTTCTGGTGTGAGAGGTCGAAGTGTTCAGCAAGCTCCTAGAGGTAGAGGACGTGGTGTGTTTCCTCAGAATGCACGTTCTTTGCCTCCGCAGAACTCTATGAATAGCTTTGATCAGCAGAATGGTGCGTCTGTTAGGTGGGCTCAGTACTATGCGGACGATTATTACGTCGAAGGTGAGAATATGGACGGTAATGATTGCTAGGACAGCCATAGACAAAGAGAGGGAGTTGTTTCAGTTCCAGTAGATCAGAGTGGACCTTATGTTGAAGTGATTACATCAGGTGTGTCAGAACCTTTTCTGTTGGATACTGGTGCTGCGAAGAGTTCTATTATGCACTCTAAACTCCCTGGCGCACCTTTGTCTGGCTTAACGAATGTTTCAGTAGGTTTTTCTGGCGCCCCGGTTACGAACTGTATTTGCTGTATTTTTATGAACTGTATTTGGTTGTAATCTCTGTAGCCCTGCAAATGCATCCACATCCATATTCAGGAAAGAAGTAAAAATTCTTCATTCCAACAAATTCCTCTCACACTGAGGTCATGCCTCCCTTTCCTCGTGAAAAACTTTTTCCTATCTATGAGACATTGCTTCTTATCATGCCTTTGCCCATACCCCGAGTTATGTGCTGTTTCCTGTTTTCACCAGCCATCTTCACGCAGTTCTGACCCATACCTGACTTTGTCTATGCCAATACTTATTGTTGACTATGTGCTCCTAACTCTCTTCGGATCTTTTGCATATGTACATTTCGCCTCAATGACTTTGTTCTGTATTATACCTTCCTTTATTATGGTTGTAAAGTGCTCTGTCACCAGACAGTGCTGTGCTCCCGCTATATAAAACACTAAATACATAAATTGAAAGCTTTGTTGGGGTTAGCTTGTACTCCATGAATAAATGAATGAAAATATTTCTACAACTCACAGCTAATCCAAAGAGTGTCCTGGTTCTTTTAGGCATCCAGAAAAGCACTACACTGCGAGTATGCCCACCCCAATCATTACCAGACTAAATAAAAAAGATTTCAGTTCCTTTTTGAGCCTCCTCAGAGATAAATCTCAAATACACAGGCAGTTAGTTCCACAAACCTGTTGCTTTAACTGTAAAGAAGGAGCCTCTCCTCTAGTTTGGTAAAAAGGGGAACCCCAATCTGACTCGCAGAACGCAAAAGCCTTACTGGGCTGTATGCCATCATGCGTTCATTCAAGTATATAGGTCCTCTGTTGTGGATGGCTTGGTGTGTAAGCATTAGAGCTTTATAGTTGATATGTTGTCAGACTGGCAGCCAATGACGTTTACCCCAAAATAATGACACAGCGATACATTTTGGAATCACAAAAAGTAAATGAACTGCCATATTCTGCATAACCTGTTGCTCCTGAATTAGGTTGGCCAAGGTACAAGACACTGGCATAATTCAGCCTAGATAAAATCAGAGACCTGACTAATGTAAATTGGGCCTCGTGGGAAGGGCCTCGTGGGAAAGCGGGTGGAGAAACTTCTTCAAAATACGCTGACTCCAAAAACAAGCTTTCACTACTGCTGATACCTGTGCCCCAAATTAAACTGCACATCAAACATCACACCCAGATTCCTTGCCACAGCTGTTGGCGCGGGCGGAGAGGCAACACTGTCAGGCCAGGCCCCAACTCATCCTGGAAGGGGATCCCGCAGAAACAGTAAGACCTCCATCTTATCGGGGTTGTACTGCAATCTACTAGTCTTCAGCCAGTGATGCAAGGCCACCATTTAACTAGCAAATGCAACCCTTGCCGTATCCCCATCAAACAGGAACAGGAGTTGAGTATCATCTGCATATGAGATGATTTTGATGTTACAGGATTCCACCAAATATGATATGCCAAAGGGGACATGTAAATGTGGAAGAGAGTGGGACTAAGGGAGGAGCCTTGCGGCACCACCCAAATCAACAATTTTCCTCCTGAGGCATATGGCTTCATCCAAACCACCTGCTCGTGTACTTCCAGGAAGGAGTCCAGCCAGCTCAGTGCAGACCCTGTTCCCTCCAAATGCTCTAACCTGTACAGCAAGTTGTTATGATCCACTGTATCAAATGCTGCTGACGGGTCCAAGAGCACCAGAGCCAAATTGAGGCCTGAATCCAAACTAAACTTAATGGATATTGAAACCTCTAACAATGTGAACTTCCCTTAGCCGAGATGTAAGGATGGCGGGGGATAGGGTGTCGAACGCGGCCGTGAGGTCTAAAAGGACCAGAACCGTGGTTTGGCCAGAGTCCACCTTGCGTCGGATGTTGTCGATCACATAAGTAAGGGCGGACTCTGTGCTGTGGTGTTTCCTAAAGCCATGTTGTGTGTTATCCAGGAATTACGAGGAGTCTCTTAAACTCCTTCTTGACCGAAAGGGAACAGAGAGTTATGCTTGGGAACCACCTCTCCCCTGCCAAGTCACTGCAGTGTGGGGTGCCACAAGGGTCGGCCCTGAGTCCGACCCTGTTTAACATCTATTGCCCAGATGCATCAACCATTTTTGGAATCGCAAACGGTGCGATTTCTCAAAATCGGCCGTTTGCGACTCCAAAAATGCTTTATGATATGCATCATTAGTTAGTGTACAAATTCGCTAATTTTGAGAATTTCTAAAATGCGATTGCATTTAAGGAATCGCAATTTTGCGATTCCTTAAATGCAATGCATCATTGTTTAAAAATTTGCGAATTTCAAAATAGCAAATGCAAATTACCACGAGTTTGAACCTCGTGGTAATTTGCAAAAATGTTTAATAATGCACAAAAATGCATTTTTTAAACTGTTAAGTTACAGACACACATGTCCTTAGGACATGTGTGTATGTAACTTATAGCTAAAAGTGCATTTCATGGGTGCAGGGGGGGGGGTCATTTGGACCCCCCTCTCCACCCTTGAAATGCTTTGATGAATTGCGATTTGGAAATTGCGAATTCGCAATTCCCATTCATTCCTATGGGCATTTCAGCCCATAGGAATGAATGGGAATTGCGAATTCGCAATTTCCAAACCGCATTTTTTTTGCGATTCGGTAAAAATTGCGATTTTTACCGAATTGCAAAAAAAATGCGAAAATAATGATGCATACCATTTTGCGAATCCTAATTTGCGATTCTGTAATTTTCGCAAATTAGGATTCGCAAAAAAGAAGTTTGATGCATCTGGGCATATGTGGCCCCCCTTGCTAGACTGGTTAAATCTCAGGGGATGGAGGTGGTATCCTACGCAGATGATACTTAGATCATGGTATCATTAGCTCACACCTCTGTTAGTACAGCTGCCGCCAGTTTCAGGGTTTGCATGCAGTATGTGGCAGACTGGATGACCATAAATTCCCTCAAACTCAACGGCGAAAAAACGGAGGTGTTGATCTTTGGGAAGGATCAAAATCTGTGGTCGAGTGAATGGTGGCCTTCTTCTCTTGGCATCTGCCCCACTCCTTCCCCCTCCGCCAGAAATCTGGGAGTATTATTTGACACCTCGCTCTCTATGTCCCTGCAAGTCAACAGGACTGTGGCCACCTGCTGGGGTGTGATCAGGACACTCAATAAAATCCGCGGATACCTATCCCCTCAGGCCCGCAAACAGGTTGCAGTAGCCCTGGTTGGCTCAAGGCTAGACTACTGCAACTCCCTGTATATGGAAGTCAATAAAGGCCTGATACATCGTCTGCAGATTCTCCAGAACGCTGCAGCACGCTTTGTCTTGGATCTTCCGAAAGCATCCTCTGCCACCTTAGCCAGGAAGGAGCTTCACTGGCTCCCGGTGCAGCACAGAATTGCCTTTAAAATTCTGTGTCTGACCCACAGAGCATTGAAGGATGGCCCTGCCAGTGCTATCGGATCTCTTCTTATGCGCTACGTCCCCACAAGAAATCTCCGATCTGCGGGACTCTGTCAACTGGTTGTTCCTCGTTTCAAACTGACCAAATGGGGCGCCAGAGCTTTCTCCGTGGTGGCTCCGCAGCTGTGGAACTCCATTCCCACAGAAATAAAAACGCTCCCGACCATCGAGTCTTTCAAAAAGGCTCTTAAAACTTACTTTTTTAAGAGGGCTTACCCATGAGTAAATAGGACTACGTAAGTTTTCCAGCTTCTGCATTTGACTTAGGCGCCTTGACGCCCATTGGGCTAAGTTTGCGCATCTATAAGATCTGCTTCATTTCATTTCATTTCATTTCTGTGATGGGCTCTAAACCCTGATTGAGAGGGGTGAAGTAGGCTATTCTCTGTCAGAAAGGTGGTGAGTTGCTGTTTTTCAAACTTCTTCAGCACTTTAGAAGCAACTGGAAGTAATGAGACTGGCCTAAATGTAACTAAGGATTCATGATCTGCATTCGCCTTTTTTTTTAATTAAGGTATCACATTGGCTCTTTTCCAGTCGTCTGGTAATACCCCTGAAGGAAGAGAAATCGTAAATAGTTCCTGATACAATGGAGCAATATTATCTGGATAGACTTCAAAATGTTAGGCGGAATGGGATCTTTTGGGGACCCAGACCTACAATTCACAAAAGAGGCAATCACATCCTCCACAGATGCCGCTGAAAAACGTTACCATGTCAGATGGGAACTTAAACCCACCAGGTGTCTTAATTCTGACTCTCCCAGAGCTTTAATTACCTCTGACAGATTAGACTGAATTTTGAGGACTTTCTCCTCAAAAAAGTCACTCAGTCAGGAGCATAAGGACTGACTAGGCTCCAACAGGGAGATGTAAATGTTGTATCTATGAAGTTGGTCACGATTTAAAAAATCTCCTTCACATAATACTCAGCTTCCCTAATGCATTATGTATAAAAGAAGCTTCAAATCCTCTTAAGGTTTCTACGATGAGATTTCAAGGCCATTCTATAGTGCGCTTTATCAGCATCCTGGTACGAACGCCGCAAAACTATTTCTAATTTCTTACATGCTTCTCTTTCAATAGCTAATTCCTGCGAGAACCAGCATGCTGAACGGATCGAGTAGCCTTTCTTACGGCCGTAATGTGGGCAACATGAGGAGCAGCCCTCCTAAGCGTTGAATTAAACGCAATGCCCCTTCATTGGCAGAACTATTGATAACTGGTATCGAGTCTAGCAGGGTACTGCTTAACTCATCCAAGGGCACCCTATTCTAGTCCCTGTTCTCATTCTGTGGCGAGGAAGGTCAGGGTTCCTTTAAGTAGTCAAACTGACACACAAAAGGCAGGAGGAAATGATCTGATCATAACACTGGCAGGAGAGATTCAGGTTTTAACTTTACATTTGAAAAATATGCCATCTATAGCATGGCCATCTGTATGGGGAGGTCTCATAAAGGCACTTAACTAAATTAAAGGTGGCTAAAGTCTCCATTAATCGCATCGGAAAAGGCTCCATTCAGGGCCACTGCAACTATGGAGGACCACATTATATGGCAGGGTTGACTAAAATAGACACCAATAAAATACATATTATGCAGAGTAATGCATCATATTCTGTAGGAGCATTATTTCACTATTGTGCCATTTTAACATACATAAATATCGTCTGGATAAAGTTTCACTTTGTTGTAATACTAGATTCACACAAGAATGCAGCAATCAGCTACAAAAAAAATAATAATTAGTTAACATTTGGAAAATGTCTGTGACTATGCAAAAACGAGTTTTTTAGTAACCTTTGATCCATTTTAGGTACAAACACATTTTTGGGACGAAACCTTCAGATTATTCAACAGAGGATGGATTATGTGGCAAGTATAGTTAATTCATTATCATGCAGAAAACTCAGCAGTCGCAGAATCACATAATTCCTGTATCCTGGCTACATGGCATGGTCTTCTACAAGCACTGCTTTCTTCAGCCTGGGTGATAAAACACATTGGGGGATATGTACAAGAAAATGTTGGACAGCGGTGTAGAACAAAATTTGGCAATTCCACGCTTTGACATTTTCTAAACTCAGGGATGCGCCATATCTATAAAAATACAGCGCACCCCTGAATTTTCCCTAGAGCTTAAAAAGCTGCCTAGCACCAGCGCAAGGCACCCTTGCGCCATGTTGCAAGAGTGCCTGCGATGCAAGGGCAATTGTTTATGTGGATGAAGGGACACCTTCCTGGACATAAACAATCTTTAAATGTGATTTGCTGTTTCTGTGTTTCCTGCACAATGCAGCGCACATAGAAAGAGCAAAATACAAGGAGAAATTAATAATTTCTCTTCTTATTGCCATCCTAAGACCAGGTTTTGTCTGGCCTTAGTTTTTGGGGCAACCCCAGCCTTATAAATATGGGGCAACGTCTAAAAGCAATGGGTGTTGCGGTGGAATACCCACTGCAACTCCCATTGCCCACCCATTTGCTGCAGTGGATTGCTGTGGAAAGGGGCATTTTACAAGGTGACGTTAAGCGACGTTGGGTAGCTTAACACCACCGTATAAATATGGGGTATGCAGCAATGCATCAGAGCGTAAGAAAAAGTGACGCTACAGATGCGTTAGAGGCTAGTAAATATACTCCATTCTTATTCTGCCATGCTTCTCTGAATGCTGTTAATAGCGACCCTCGAAAGCCCAAATAACAATTCTGTGAATTACAGAAATAAATGTATCTCAACTTACCGAGTTCTTTAGAATAGCCAGTCTTTTTCTCCATTAAACGTTCTCCATCCGCATAAGAAGCATACACTCTAAATTTGTATTGTATGCCAGGGTGGAAATGATCTGTAACATTAGGAACAGATTGATAAAGAATAATCAATAGCTTTTTATTTTTTTGCATAATAATCAAATATATATCCTCTCACAGAGGCGCACACCAACCATCAAAATGTTACCTTAAAGAAGCTATCTAGTATAGAGGGAAAAAAACACATTTCTCTTTGGCCTGTACGAAACCTCTAACAGTCCCCAACAATGGGCGTTCTAGAATGTTTGTTCGACGATGGGGTTTTGAAAATTATTGTGATATCGTACGGCAGATGGCACTTTTACATTTATCACATCCACATACACACACAGCATCACTCAAAAAAACACACTAGACGAAAGCTGCTTCGAAACATAACACAAAACAAATCTCATGTCAATATCCTTTGGCACACCCACCCATACACATACTGCTCCCTACAAATCCATCATAGGATTTTGCTAGCCACTTGATAATATAATCTATCATTGAAAAATGTTCTAGTGTTGTACAAACTCGCTGACCGCTATTCACCAGAAACTTCTAAACCATATAGCACACAGCCAAATACATTGTCAACAGACTGCTTTGACTCTGCGAAATGAACATTCCTGAACATTAAAGGTCACCCAGATTACGAAGCGCTAAGTGACTACTCAAGTGGTCGCAAAAAGTATTCAGTAATATGTTTATTTTAGGTAATGACTGGGCTATTGGGCAACAGTTATAGAGTTGGGGATCCTTTGCCACTCAGTGATGGCCGCCACTAACAAAGAGTGGTGAGGCGGTGATGGAGGTAACGCAGGTGAAGGCAACGCGGTAGGGGTCACGCAGGGGGGGTGTTGTAGGAAGCTGGGTTTCTGTTGCAAACCCCCCCCACTTTTTGCCAGATTTCTGATGCACTTTGACTTGATTTGCCCTGGGTCCCTGCCAATCAGATTCCCAGGGTCTGTGTTCGTTCCCAAAACTGTACCTTTTTTACCCCCAATTGGCACCTCCAAGCCACATGTAAGTTGCTTGTAAAAGGTACCATGGGTACCAAGGGCACTATGACCAGGGAAGACCTCTAAGGGCTGCAGCACATATTGTGCCAATATTAGAGGTCCTGTACCACACACTCACTGCCATTGCAGGCTGTGTGTTTTGGTGAAAAGTGAAAGAGTTGACATGGCACACATACCTGTGTACTTCAGCACAAAGATGGTCGGTGCACACAATTATTTTGAGTTGGGCTGGATATTGTTGGTGTATATTTTAAATACAATTTCTTTTATTATAGTAACCCCTGAGGAAGGGCGATAGGATGCCCCTGAGGAAGGGCGATAGGATGCCTGAAATGCATTGGGTCATGTTAATCACATCGCGTTACTAGGCGCGGTGAATCCCCATATGTTGGAGGGAAAAGTCTGGATCGGCAGATGTTGAACTACTTTTTGGAATACGAATGGACAAAAATTGATTATGGATTGAATTGGAACTTAAAGAATTAAATGACAAAAAGATTTGACATTGATTAGTTGGTGAATGTTCACTCTCGCTGTGTATCCTGCTTTAGGAGACCTGATGAGTCTCCCATTTCTATTTAGTTTAACACATACCTGTGTGCCATGCCTGCAGCCCACTGCCTATGGTATAGGTAAAGCACCATATTGCTTTACTGAATTCTGTGAAGTTTGGTTTCAAACTTCTCAGCATAATAAACCCACACTTATACCAGTGTGGGATGTATTATACAATGCACTCAGAGGGCGTCTTCGAGATGCCCCCTGAAAAACGACCAGTCTCTGGTGGGTTCCCTGACTGGTACACACTAGACTGCCACCAGACATGTTTCTGGACCTCTGGGGTGGGAGCCTTCGACCCTGAGCCCAGAAACGAAGCCTTTCCTGTGTGGAGGTGGTCACACCTCCCCAGGTCAGGAAGAGCCATTTTGTGGCAGGGGGGCGTCAAAGGCCTTGCTGCCTTTGTAACGCGACCCCAGCCTTTCCTGCTGTCAGGAGCAGGTCCCTTTCCTGCTGTCAGGAGCATGCCCCCTTCCTGCTATCAGGAGCAGGCCCCTTTCCTGTCTCCCATTCTTTTCGGTCGAAAGACAGGCTGTAAAAATTAGAACAGCCCAGAAGGTGTGCTCACCTCTGCCAATCCCACCCCTCAGGTGGGGGAGGCGAGGTGAAGCCCACTCTTAAGTGCCTGTCATCTTGCAGATGACAGGCACTCTCCGATCAGTGTGAGGGATTGTGCTCACTCCGCCACGTGGGGTGAGCACACCAAAGGTGTAGTCACCCAAAGGTCAGTAGCCCATTGGCTACTGACCTCAAGACCCCAAAAACGCCCCCTAAAACATTATTTATGGGAGAGCCCTGAACCACGAAGGTAGATTCCCACAACCTATGAAGAAGGACAAAAGAAGACGCCCAACAGCGGAGACTGCAGAGAACAACTGTCTGGCTGAAGACAAAGGAACCTAATGCCTGGAACCACCACTGCACCTGTCGCCTACAGCCGGAGCTTGAGTGGCACACTGGTCCCAGCAAGGTCCCCCAGTGTTCCAGAATCAGAGTCCACCATGGGTGGACCGCTCCAGGACTCCCCGACGTTGCCTGCAGCCTCTGCACGCAGACCCCTCCAACTGCGAGTGGCCCAGTAAGGTGAAATCCAACCTCAAAAGGCACCCCTGAATGCAGCCGCCCTACACCCTGGAAAAGAGAACCTGAGGTGCACCTAAATCCCAGAGCCCTCCAACTTACCTGCCCAGCTGTTGGTTCCTCCTGGAAGATTTCCTGGACCAAGCCTGCAGCCAAAATCCAAAACCGGCAATTCCCATTGAAAACAGGGCACCCGATTCCAAAACAGCACCCTGCACCCGTCCGCCCCTGTGCCTCTGTGGGTGCACTTTGGGTGCTAACTTGAACCCCCTTTTCCCTGAGTTTAAGTCCAGGAGTTTTGCTCCCACAACCTTGTGGCCTGCTCGTGAGCAGCCAGCAACCGGAGGTGTCCTATCCCCCATTGGATAACATTGGGCCGCAGCACTTTACACCCAGCCGCCCTGGTGCCGCTTGGAGTGCATCCTTGACCCTGGCGGAACACTGGTTCTAACCCTAGAATACCAACTCCAAAACCTACGTACTTACTGTTAAACCAATAACACTGTTTTCTCCCATAGGACTGCATTGACAGCTTTTCTGTAAAAAATATTTTAAGTGTGGAGTTGGTTTGTATGAAGACCTAAGAAACTGCAAATGTACGAAAATGTATTTACTTGCCTTTTCTCTAGGAAATGTCACAGTGCGATATTTAGGCTTATCACACTGAGTAGACAAAGTAACTTAAAAATGTACTTGAAAAGTAATCTGAAAAGTAATTCAACTGTTTTATAAACAAATGACTTACCTGTAAACCAATCCAACTGCATTCAAATTGTATTTCACTGCAACATTCTAGCAAAGTATTTCATACTTACCTCTACCAGGCATGGTTTATTCTAGAAAATATAATCTAACTAAATAATATGTGTATACCAACAAATTGGTCTGAGTTCAGTCTTTGAGTGTGTGACATAGTTTCTTGCCTGAGTGTGTACAGTAAATGCTTAACAGCACCCTCTGATAAAGCCTTACTGCTCGCCCACACTACCACAAATAGAGAGTAAGGCATTATTTACTTTTACCCCTGCCTACCTTTGGGGTTCCACTTGACTGTGCACACTGTACCTTATTTTGGTATAGTATTTACAGAGCCAGCTTCCTACAGGTGTTAGTAATAATATATATATTTTTTTAAAACAGAACTTACCTGAAGCCTCCGGCCTCCCCCCACGGCGCACCTCCTCTACTCTTCCTGGTCCCAGCAGCCCCTGGGACAGACTTCCATCCAATCCCTGTGCTGCAAAGCAGAGCGTGGATTGGCCTGAGTGGGCTGGAAAAACACTCCGCTCAGACCAGGGAGTCAGTGGGGTTTCCCCAGCCCGGTTGTTCAATGCAGCCGGGCTGGAGAAATCTAACTGCGCATGTTTGCTTTGGCCGGCCCGAGACGGCCAGCCAAACACATATGCGCACTTAGGGAGTGCACATAACACTCCTCTTCCCACTCCCATGCCTTGGCCCTGCCCCTCCTTACAGCGCTGGCTCAGATCCTGCAAATAAAAAATGAAACCATGCTAGAAAATTATTTTATTTTACATTTGCTGGCTTTGAGCCAGGCAGTGAGGCGGCACTCCTCCGCCATTGTGGAGGAGCCGCCACTGTAATGCCACCGGTGTTCGGGGGTCTGTCTTACTATGTATTTGAAAACTGGGCCACGTAAACCCCAACTCTGAGTAGTGAGAATTAGCAGTCTAAGGCTTCTGAGAGGGGAACGGATTCAGAACTCAAACAATTAATTAACAGACACAATATCATTACCCAGCCCAGTGCCAGGCTTTAGTAAAAGAAAGTATTTTAATATCTCCACAAAAGGAAATACTACACAATTAGAAGGGGGTTAGCTTCCAGGGTAGTCAATCTCACCTACAGGCTCTTAGTAAAGCACCACACTCTCTATAGTGCCCTCTCTCATTCTAGGGTGCCCCCCTCCCAATATTTATGTGGAGTTCTCAGGGACATAGCCATTGTCAAAGATTAGGCACAGCTGCAAGTTTACTAAGCAATAATCACATTGACAATTCATAGGTAAGATCAAATACTCATTGAGCCATATATTTCACACTGGCAAAAGGTGAACCTACAAATGGCGGGATTATCCTTCTGCGTTCAACATACAGTCTCGTAGTCTTTTGAGCTCAACCATGTGTAACCTGCTCCGGTAACACGCTAATGTTGCAGTGCTGGA
The DNA here is from genome assembly GCF_964263255.1 of Lissotriton vulgaris. Taxonomy (NCBI): domain Eukaryota; kingdom Metazoa; phylum Chordata; class Amphibia; order Caudata; family Salamandridae; genus Lissotriton; species Lissotriton vulgaris. The sequence continues at coordinate 349,422,285 of NC_141689.1, read as the reverse complement.
TGGCGTGCTAGTCAAGCTCATCACTTGAGCTACAGAGGCGAGCAGGATGTCAGCCCTGATCGGTGAGTGCTTGTCAGCCCTGATCGGCGAGTGCTTGTCAGCCCTGATCTTCTGTCTGAGAGATAGGTCTTTCACTTCGATGGTGATGACAGCTCTTTGTAGTAAATGCTGTGCATCAGTCAGCAGCAGAGAACCAGTCCTCCAGGCATGCTGCGGAAGTGCTAATGACTTATTGTTATTCTGGTTTTAATTTCTTCATCCCCTTCCCATGATCCCGCATGATTCAATTCAGCACTGGCTTCAATCCTGGGCACTGGGGACATAGCTGGGCTTCTCCTCCTCCTCAACGACCTCTCCTTCTGCAAGGCCAGGTTATGTCTGTAAGATACCACCTCTCTGTACAGTGTACTAAACTAAAGTACTCTAGGTAGAGTGCAAAAAATCTCCAGAGGAAGATAGAGGCAACAAGTAGCTAATACTAACTCTCTTTGTGTGGTAGCTCTCTTTGTGGTAACTCTCTTTGGCTAGCAGTTAGGCTTATCAAATGACAGTGTTAAGCATTTGCTGTACTAACAGAGGCAATAAATTTGACACACACTCAAGAGTAAAGCCGAGACCAATTTTGTATTAAAATATCAAGATTCTTTATATCTATTGGCAAAGCAAGACTTCAAGTTGGAAATATACTTTATACAGTTTCAATACTTAAATACATACTTCATAGACCTAATTATAGAGGGAAATGCAGTGCTGTTCAAAGTATGCAGTACTTTCAGTATCTGGGCACTCGGCAGTCGATACTATCAAATATTTACAACCAAGGTCATCAGAGAAAGCAATAGTAGCGTATAACTTGAATGGAGTTCAGTAGACCGCCAACAGAGATACCATTATGTTCACCGGAGCAGGTCACTGTAGATCAATAGATGAATAACACCACCAACCCAGCGATCAAGGTGCTGGATAGCTTCTGTAGGTTTGGATAATGGAGGACTGCCGACTCAGATACTCTTGCTGTCACTGGAACGAGGAGTTTCAAAGATCACCCTGCAGCCCGCAGGCCACAGGTGTGATGCAAAGCAGACCACCTCGGAGCAAGCAGATGGTGGAGGCAACGTTACTGAGGAATGCCATCGAAATCACTGGTAAGAGGGTATGGGATCTCAGAAACAGAGCTGTTTCGATCATCAACCGTTATGCTGAGAGGATCTCTCGAGGTGATGAAGTTGTGCAGGGGTCGATTCCACCAGACTGGTGAACCAACAGGCCTAGGAAGCTGCAAAGCTTCTTTTCCAGTGGTAGGTCGTGCCGGCGGAGTGTGCCGGTCCTCAAACACAGCGGTTTCTTTACCGGCGATGCCAGGGACTAGAGCCTCTAGCCCAAAGGAAGGTTGTTGGTAATTTATGCAGTCTGCGGGAGCTCCAGAGCTTCTTGGAGGCCTTGCAGGTTTTAGGAAGGACAGCAGGTCCCAATTGTCAGATTTAAACTCCTCACTCTAGCGTTTAAAGCCCTTCATGCGATTGGTCCCAATTATCTTAGGAAGCGTATTGCTTTCTATGTGCCACGGAGGACGCTGCGGTCAGCGGACTTGGCCAAAATGGAGGTGCCTGCGGTCAAACGTGCCCGGATGGGAGGCCGATCCTTCCAACACGTGACAGCTTGTTTGTGGAACGAGCTCCCACTTTCTCTCCGGAAAGCGAACAACCTTCTGGCTTTTAGGAAGGAGTTGAAGACTCTGCTCTTCACTAAGCAACCTTCGCGACTGTAGTGTGTATGCCTCTGGTTTCTTGTCTCTTTGGGCCTCTTTGCTAAAGCGCCGGGACACCCTTTTGGGGTAGCCGTGCGCTCAAAAAGTACGGCTTAACATTAACATTAACAACAATTGTCATATCTGGTTGCAGTTGGCAGGGTTTGCACCGGTTCTTTGTGCAGCAGGGCTCAGTTTGTGGTCCGTCAATGGCCTTACTTCGTGGACTTGTTTAGGTCACTTGAATCTGAAGTCAAGTTCTCTGGGAGGCACCTAAATACTGAAGTTAGGGGTGTGTTTAGGGGAGGCCAGGAAGTAGCTAATGGGCTGCTATCCAGTAGTGTGCCTACACCCTCTTTATGATCACTCCATGTGGGGAGTGGGCATACCCATATTCCTAATAGGCTACTATCCACATCCTTAAGATGGTGGATAATGAAACGTGGGGTCTGCCCCACCTGAGGGGTGGTACAGGGTGAAGGTAGACCCACCTCCTACTTTAACTAATTTTCCCACCAGCCCTCCCGCCAAAAGTGGAGCAGGGCTAAAGGGGTAACCATCTGCTTCTAACAGCAGAGGGATGGGGGCAGGCTTCAAAGGCGTCATGTCCTTTGAAGTTCCTGCTACTGCCAACACAGATCTTGCAGGGGAGAAAGTGTTATTACCTCTGCCCAGAGCAGGCATTATCTCTAGATCCACAGAGCTGTGACTCTCTACCTAGGGGTCCAGAAACATGTCTGTTGATGGCAGGATGGCTACAACTAGCCAGGGACAACACTAGTATTGGGTAGGGTTCAGGAAATACTCTAGCCGGGTCTCATGTGTGAATTTATTAATACATCCAATACTGGCATCAGCAAGGATTTATTAAGACAATATGTTTGGTACCAAACATCTTAGAAATCAAGGAAGCCATCATGCAGGTAGGAAACTCATGTTGATGAGTATCCAGCCCATGTACTATTTATGGCTTCCCTGTTCACTTACCACACACTGAATGGACTGGATATTGTAGGGATACATCTGTTCAAGTTGATAGGCCCTCACATAGGATAAGTGCACCTAGCCTAAGGGCTAAAGGCCTGTAGTAGTGGTAGCTTACATATATCTTGTGCAGTGTGGGGGTGGCATGGCACACAGGGCTGTGTGCCATGTTGACTCTTCGGTTTGTCCTGCATCTGGACACACGGCCTGCGATAGCAGCATCACCTGGTCTGGGTGAGGGGCCCCCAGGGGACCTCCTTCTGTCCCATGCCATGGGTATGAGGAGTACCATTTACCGGGGCTTACAGGGGAAACAGAAGTTGTGCCAATTGTGGTACAGTTTTAGGGAAAGGAAATCTGGCACTGAGTACGTGGTTAGCAGGGAATCCGTGCACTTACAGTTCAAAAGTACATCAGACATCAGGCAAAAAAGTGTGAGTTAACCATGTCAAAAGAGGGTCTTTCCTACACTCTCCTTCCTTCTTTGAGCAGGGAGGCTTATATATGCTAGGCAGATCCACAGCTTTCTAGCAAGCTTAAAAGACTTCAGGTGGTGTCCTTTCACCTCAGGGAGACTGGCTGCCATGCAGAAACCAGCCCTGGTCTCACAGCAGCTCACATAGTTTGCAGAACTCTCTTCACTGGTCAAGAAGAACTTGGAACTGAAAGAAACTTAGGTGGTTTGGATCCAACTTATGCTCATTTCCCAGACAGGGGTTGGGGGTCCACAGTCTAAGCAGTAGCGGCTCCTCTATAGGGGCGTTTGGGCGCCGCCCCCCTGCTTTCTCGCTGTGCGAGAAGGCAGAAACAAATGGTAATTATTACTGTAATAACTACCATTTGTTTCTGCCTTCTCGCACGGCGAGAAAGCAGAGTTTCCTGGTTAGGGGTGGGCGGTCCTGCTCGAGGGTAGGGTGAGTGGCTTGTCCACTGTTGTGCGTCCTGACTGTTTGGGCAGCCTGAGGCTGCCCAAACAGTCAGTATGAACAACAGTGGACAAGCCACTCCCCCCTGCTCTCGAGCAACACCGCACACTCTCCCTGTTCTTGCTGTATGCTGCAGCATACAGAGAGAAAATGACCCGGGTGGTCCAGCGGCCTCACCAATCACAACGCTACGGGGAGGGAGGCTGCCTGCAGCCTTCCTGATGACGTGACGTGCCCTGCAGGAATTCAAAACCAGGATGGCGGGAGTCGGGAGTTTCCGGGACGGTAAGTTTACTTTATTTTATATATTTTTTTCCCTTACACCCCTCCCGCCTCCCCCCTCATCCTCTCCAGGGCACGACTACCCCATTTCCACACCCCCCCCCTACCCGCCCGTAATGCCGGCCATGACTGGCACAGTCACCCACGCAGCTACGCTTCAGTCAGGGTGGCGGGTTTAAGGGCATTGTTGTGATGAAGCAGACACACTCTAATGGAAATGTACAGTATTGTGTCACTTTAAACAATTTAAAGGTGGACATTGTGAGGAGTTTGCGGAGGCAATGTGCATTGCATTACTGTCGATCATTATGGCTCGGACATCTCCTGGGTGCTTTGAGCTTTTACCAGATGCTGCACTGTGCCCCCGAGGGGCTCCTGTAACTAGTATTCCTGGTGATCTGCTGGCTCTGAAGCGTGAACGCTCGCGCTGGTGTGCATAGGTGCAACAGGGAGCATCTTCAGGTATCATGCCGTCCGTGCACTTGCACCGAAGCACTACCTCTGCGAGTTGATTCAGGCGTTGCAGGAGGGCCATTTTTCACTGACACTGTGACGCATTATCTTGTCAACTTGCACTAACACACTTGATAATGATTGTGACGGATGTGTGCCGCCTTTGGTGTTGACGCACTTTCAAAAGCACAGTAGGTTTTATGTACACCTTTGCAAGCATAGACACAGCACTGATCATGTGCAGTTCACAATATATTTCCTATTGTTACCGTTACAGAAAAGTTATCTTTCTCCATTTCACGCGATAGAGAACTAAACTTATGCTTTCGTACCCCATTAAGACGTCAGCAGCTGGGCTGTGACCAGTCTCCCGGCTGCAAAGTGGGCAAAACTGCACATTTTGTCACCAAGTTACAAAACACTAGGTGTGACAGTGAAGTGAGGAAAATAAAGATGGGACCGCGCTCCTTCCCTTCATTTGTTCCCCCCATGCAGCTGTTATATATGTCTCCCGGCAGGCGGGTGTCACATCATGCTTGGCTCTTTGCATAATGACACTTTTTCAAAGCAGGAGGTCTAGTCCTTATTTTGTGCAGTCATCTCTTCTTGCTCGGCCTTGAAGTGGGTGACAGTCAGCCTACAGTGCCCGAACCAACCGAGCCCAGCAGCACAGGTCGACTGCCAGCCTGGGTACACTCTTTCATTTGCATACAGACAGAATAGCTTGGAAGTGCACTGATAAAATCTCGTTTTCCAGAGGTGTTTCTTTTGCTTGCCAATAATTATTTTCTTTTTCGATATATACATAGGAAAACAGAATATTTAAATGATCTGTGTGTTTTAAACTGTAAAAATATAGGTTATGCTGCAACCCATGCCGATGGTAGCCCATCTGCTGGGTGTCAAGACTTCCATTACATCTGTCCTTATTTGGGCCCTGCCTTCTATCTTCGTATGCAGATTCCATTTCAGACATGAGAATACTGTTGATAACTAACTGCATCAGGTGCATCGACCTGGTCTCCCATTGAGGCTGTAGTGGCGCTGAAACAATTAAAATGCACCATTTGCCCAAACTTTTTTTTTGTTTTAAATTCTCTGGGAAAGAACTTCCTTCCACAAACCACTTTTATGTCAATTAGGCTTACTCTCGACGTAACTCCCACCTTTAAAAGGTTTACGTCCTACCACTTTTAAATATCAGCAGCCGCCACTGAGTCTAGGGTACTGGAACTGGTTTTGGTTGAGTCCCTTTCAATTTGTCAGCACAGACTCAACCATGTGCAAATAAGACTCAAATTTGGATGCCCACTTTTCAGTTAAAACACTTCAGTCAGGCTCCCTTTGGCTGTGTTTGTGAATAACGTCTCCTGGAGCCACAATATATATATGTGTGTGTTTGGCTTCAGATGTTAAGCTCTGGAGAAGACCATAAAAGGGGAAAAAGTAACAGCTCCAGGAGGACGCAAACATGCCTGAACCAAGCACGGAACCCACCATATGCAGACACAAGAACATAACACCGGCCCTCACTATAATGGATAAGCCCAAGCGTACCACATACTTTCAGTAAAAAAACAGCCTAGATAAAAGATTCAAAATCCATAATGCCTGTGGGGATACTAAGTGTTGGTAGTCTGAAAAGGCATTTTAAAAAGCTATTCTTGCATAGGGATAATGGTGTGACATTAATGTAAATACAGATTTTTGTTCTTAAAGTGAGGAATCCTGCCACTGTGCCTTATAAACTTTCAAGACAGGGGATACCATTCGTCCATCTTGCTCCTTCTGAAAGCTTGTAGTCACACTCATACACTGTGTATGGTGGTTTCTTGACATTTCCATTCTATGTCCGTTAATACCCCCATGCTCAAGTACATAATTGTACACTAACTTCAGTGGTATGCTACCCAACTTGAAATTATTCCTATGCAGTTCAATACAGGTAAAATGTGTACGGTGTTCATCAAATTGGTCTAGTAGATTATGTAGGTCACTCAGCATCTTGGAGGCCAATATTAATTTGATTTTACCACAAAAAACTTCAAAATAGATGACAGATTTGATAAAAATACAGTCCTACAAATACACAGGATAAAAGGTAAGCATGTAATGCTTCAAACCCATCCTCATGTACAAAGAGACTTGTTGGAGTGCAGTGGTTGATATTACACTGTGACCAGCCTCACCATCTGAGGAGCACGGAATGTTCAGACGCTTCGCAGCGCAAAATAACTTTTTTAGAAAGTAACAAACTGCCCATCTTATTAATAATAATGGGGCAAGAATCGGCATCTGGCCTGCATAAAGTAGCAAATGCTAGGATGAAGTCCTGTATAGGTTAGCACATCTCCATCCCATCATTTACATTAGGAATATGCTTGCATTATGATTCATGCCCCTTTAAAAGGGTAGGGATCAGAGGGCCACAAGCAGTACTGTTGCCTCTATTTGATGTCCTCATCTTCCACATGCAGGGTGGAAGCAGTCCATTGAGGACCGTTTACACTGTGCCAACTGTTACTTCCTTCCGTCAGCGAAATCTAACAATTCATGCTTTGCAACCATAAAAACAGCAATATATATTTGTAAAATTCATAATGGTAATGCGGAGGTCACAGAAATCTGAGCAGAAATCACTGCATTCTTCCTTGCAAATTCCAGACCTTCTGCAAGAGATTACTGTCACAGACATGGTAACCAAGCATTAGCTTACAGAATGGAACATGATGTGATTCATGAAAAGGCACCACTGCCATGTTGGATCTGAGCACAATGCTGTTCCTATGGGATGCACCACTGCCCAGGTTATTGCATTAAACAAGAAGATAAACCTCGCTGAGCAGAGCGGCCCCTAATGCATTTTCACACTGGCTCAATTTCTGCCTCCACCGTGCTTCCCAATAACACAGAGATGGTGGGACTGGGCTTTAGCAGCTCTCAAGATGCATGAAGGGCATTTGCCACAACATCTGCCAGGTGCTCTGCTTTACCTCCAATGATCAGGAGGATGGAAGCAGGAGCACAGTGGAGGACTTGGCTTCAGGAGGTGGACTCGCTATTGTGCTTGTAAGTAGCAGAGCAGACCACTAGGGCAGGAAGAGATCAGCAAGGTGGACTATAGGATACTTCCTAACTTCAGGTTCCTCGTCAATCTATTGTCCGAGCATTGATTTTGTCCAGTGTGCTTTATATATGTGGCTCTTCACCTATCAAATAAAGTTCATATGTAATCCATACAAACCCCCTCCAAACCCAGCAAAGTGGCAGTACACCAAGCTCTGCCCGAATCACAAGTCGAGCGCCCATTGCACACAGATCTGCCTGACATTATGAAGGGGCAGAGCCCCTCATTGCACAAAACCTTAAAACAAGAGCCTCTTACTCTCCCCGAACAGATTCGCTCTCTCACCACAGGAAAGCCCTAATTTAAGCAAAAGCAGGTCAGACGAGCATGCCATCAGAGCTCAGAAAGCAGTACTCCAGGCACACATCAGACACACACCCTCATGACAGTAGACTTAACTCCAGCATGAGCATTTACAAAATGTATCCAAACAGAACTGTTTACCAGACAGATCATTGGGCTCACACATGTGATGAGACAACCCTTGGGAATGTACCTAACAGAATACATTACCCTACTTCACACTGGTACCACTGTCTCATTCCACTAGAGCATAACATTGGCCATCTCAGTGAGGATACAGAAATCCTCATAACCAATCTAAATGGTGTCTAAAAGAGAAAAATGTGAATGCACCAGGGTTTAACACACTCACATGATAGACTCTTACACCCTCCCACCCCCTCGTGTTAACTTGCATCCACGGCCATTTATACCGCCCACGACCATCAACATCCAAAAAGTTCACCCAATCCGCAATCCAAGGAGGACAATGGAGCTCTGTCGCTGTCCTACCAAGGTTTCGAACAGGTACAGGCCTTACCGACCTGTGACATACTGATTGTGGCACTCACCAATAAGCAAAGGACACACTTCAAAATGCAGAATGTCAATCGAGAGAACCTGATTGTAATACTACTTATCCCTAACTACTTAAATAGCCTACAAGAGACTGAGATGACACTGAAATGCATGCTACACAACTCGAGATCAGTGGCTAAGCATGCTACAGACATAGGCAAAGCTATCCCATTCTATGGGTTGGACATACATCCAAAGCTGTACAATGTAAAGATAGTAAAAGCCAATAAGATGAGTTCCTTCGTAAGGTCATTGAACTTAGAGGTGACTTGCAATAGCTTTATAATGTATGGTAGGGGTAATGTATTCCTTATAATGCATGGTCACACCATCATCCATCCTACACACTACTTAAATCCTTTGTGTGTTGCTCTAGGTATGAAACAGATGGGGTGCTTTTAAACATGAAAAATAAAAGTAGAACCTGAAGCAACATTTAGATATTTGTTGCAAAACATATTAGAATTACTTTAATATAAGCCAGATTCATAAATGCTATAGCTTAGAACGTGTAGACGGAGACAGAGATATTCTAAAGCGTGCAAAAAATAAACAAGTTGCCATAAATAGCTCCCCTCTTCTGATCACTGTTCAGTCAGAATAAACTAGAGCAGAAGCAGGAAAAGCCAGGTTTTGTTTTCGCTATTAAAACTGATGTTCCATGTTCTGCCTTCCCCCTAGGCTGCTGGCTCTGCCAGCAGGCATTGTGATGTCTGAACTCAACTGTAATAAATTATAGACGGGGCGCCTCTACTGGGTGCGAGGTGTCCCAGTGTAAAGCCCGTTACAGTGGGACTCAAGTGAGGCTGGAGAATGCTGACCTATGTTGGGCCTGTCAAGGGAACCCCGTGCCTGACCTCAAGATGGCGCCGATCTGGGGCAGACCGTGGAGGCGACTAGGAGTACACAAACAATTACGAAGCATGAGGGAGCACTTGGGGCTGCGCCGCCCTCCTCAATGAATCTATCCTGACCATCAAAGCTAGGGCGCTGACTTCTTGGGCTTAAGGACACAGACACATTGCAGGCGCCTGACCATAAGAGGGTGCCCACAGTGTGAGCTATCTCACAAGCCAGGCTCCCTGGGAGTACACTACCCACTTGACTCAACAGTTCCTGGGAGGCTTTCATCTAGAGTGGTGGCTTGCGACCCAGTGGAGGAAGATGCATTTTTCTGCTCCTTTCACACCCCCCTCCCCCTGTGGAGGGCAATGGTGAGACCTAGTGTCCTTTTTAAGAACTATTGGGAGTCTGGCCCTTCCCTGTTAACCTCTGTCATTCTCGGCACACTCAAGGTGTGGATAAGGGTCCCAGGATGCCCGACCCCAATATGGCAGACAGTGGTGACCTTTTACCCCCTTGCTGATATTTTACTTTTACTTACAAAAACCCTGCCAGGACTGTGCCTGATCTCAAGAGGACGTCTGGAATCTTCTCTGACTATGGCAGCCCCCCCCCCCGCCCGCACTATTCTGACATTCCCCTGAGTACACTTGACCCCTACCCGGACAGCGGAGTTCAAGCATTTTGTCCGATGCCTGGTGGAGCTCCTCTGGTCAGCTAATTGAGGAGATCGGCCTTGGTTTATCCCCTGACCGTCACCTGCCTGAAGGACACTGGACACTGTTTCTCCCCTTCTCCCTGTCTTGCCCTCCGCGTATTTCTGTCGCTCTGCATTTCCTTGTCTCCTTTCTTCCCATTTTTCTGACCGATGCCCGTTGGAGCTTCCTAGAGAGCTATAGAGGAGACTGGCCTCGATTATCTCCTTGGCCGTCACCTACCCACTTGGTCTTTGGGCTGACTTTCCTTTTATCTCTTTTCCATCTTCCCCCTAGTCCTCCACCTTCTGACTTCACCTCCTCCCTTTCCCTCCCTCTTGGTCTCTCCGGACTTGGACCCAGTTCTTCCTCGTCTCCCTGCTTTGGCTCCTTCCTCCCCTCCTTTCCTATAAATTCTCTCAACTGCGCTGTTTGTTAACTGTACCTTACTACGCTATTTTAACTGATGTAATTTGTAACTCAATGTTCCTCTGCTATAGCGCTCTGATAGCTACGGGTCAAGCCAGTGCTTTATAATCCTTTTGATGTACCTTCTAATGCACCGTTCCCCTGGATAAGCGCTCTGATATCTCTGGGTCTAGATAGCGCTATATAACCTTTGCAAATCAAATAAACAAAAAACTGTTTTTTCCTGAACGCTGGGACCTGAGCAACATGGCTGGTGACGGGTGGAGCTGTTTGACAGCAAATGAGGTGTCTGGCCCTGGTTTTCCCCCTTGACCGTCACCCACCCAGCCGGACATTGGGCATTGTTCCTCCTCGTCTCCCCGCTATTACTCCTTCCTCACCTCCCTCCTACGAATTATTGAAACATTGTTTATGTGTACTGTACCTTACTATGCTCTTGTATCTGATGTAACTTGTAATGCAACAATCCTAAATGTAAAGCTCTTTGATACCCTCTTGGGTCAAGTTTGCGCTATATAAAACTTTATAAACAAATAAATAAATAATAAATAAAATAATAGCATAACAGGTCTCTGTGAACATATTTGAGTGATTGGTTTTTCCCTTGAGAAGTTGCGCTTATTCTCTTTGTCATTAAAATGAAATGCTAACCAAGTCAAATTTGTTTCATTTCTCTTGGAAAACCAATGGTCAATGAGGTCTAAACTTAATTTACTCTTCATGACTTAGGTCAGAGCTCTCAAGATTTTAAATTCTTTGCAGTGAATAATATCTAGTGCTGTTAGAATTTGGGGTCTCATTTACAAGAAACCAGCGCACCCGGAGCGTCACTTGTATGACGTTCCGGTGGTGCAGGCCTCTCAATCATATCTATGAGGCGACGCAAAGCCACCCTGCATGCCTTTTCATGACCTCATAGATTTGCAGTAAGGCAAGGCAGCGCAAAGCGCAGCCTTGCCTTGCTCTACGGTAAGGGGGTGTCCCATAGGTGTTGCTGTAGGTTTTCCTATGCAACACCCATGGGTTTTGACACATTCCCAGATTTACAAAGATCTGTAAACATGGGAATGCGTCAAAACTGTGGTGAGGCGTAACAAGGAGAAATAATTTTACTTCTCATTTTTGCATTGTGCAGCACACATAAAAAGAGGAAAATGCTTCCATTGATTGGTTTTGTGCAGGAATATGTCCCTTCCTGCACAAAACAATCATGCCAACAACACAGACACACACACACAGCAACACAATGAATACATCAAGAAAAGACTCTACTCCTGAAATATAGAGCATGTCTTTCTGAGTAAAACAAGATCAAAATGACAAAATTCTCCTGCAGTTACTCTACAGCGCGCAGAGTCTTGACTTTTTACCACACACCAGTCGAACAACGATCAGGTTGTGGCGGTATATGGTTCGACGAATGGGAGGGCACATGCGGCTGATGCAGGCGACGCCCTTATGGCACGGGAACTATTTACATCAGGTGGCCGCACTGAAAGAATTCCGCCAATGGGACCTGATTGAGATTTCCACTTTGGGGGACATTATGTGGGGTACCATCCTTAAATATTTTCAGTGACTGCAGGAGGAGTTTCATCTTCACAAAACCCAGTTTTATAGGTGCCTCCAATTACTTCATGCCTTGGCTCCCTCACTTGCAGACATCACCGGCCACCCTGTACTCCATCCGCTAGAAGGCCGCCTTCTTATGGGTGACTTAGGTGCACACAAAATAAGACAGATAAACCAGACGCTGACGGCGAACTTCAACACACCCTACATAAAATGAGGAGGGCGTGGCAGGACGACATTCCAGACCTGACGGATGATGACTGGGCGGAGGCGATAGCTAGTCCTCATGGCATAGCAAGCGCTTCCAGATACTGTCTTATCCAATTTAAGTATGCGCTTGCGTGTATTATACTTGTGTTCGCATTTGGAGGAATGGGAATGGTGGCATCCCCCAGTGCTTACGATGTGGTAGGGAGGAGGGACATTTCTTCATACGGTGTGGAGTTGTGTGGCTCTACAGCCCTTCTGGCATAGGTTATCGACCTGCGTTAAAGAGGTGCTGTCCTGGGACCTCCCGCATGATCCAGAATTTTTTTACTTCACAGTACTGAAGACATAGATGGGAACCGATGTAAGCAGCACCTTGTCTTTCTCGCCCTCACAATCACTAAACAGGATAGCGCTCAGTTATGGAAGGGTGCTTCTCCACTGACAATAGGAAAGTGGCGAAGAGAACAAGACAAATGCATGGGTGCAGAGGTGGATGTTTTTCAAGCGAGGCGTGGCCCCCAAAAACATTGAAAAATATGGTCTCGGTGAGCCGCATACCGGGGCATTGAGCTTCCTCCTCTCCCATCATAATCCCCATAACAGTAGCCCTATGGGAGGTTTGCAGACTAAGTATGGGCGCAAAATCTGTTCCGCTCGTTGAATTTGCGGATTTTTGGCAATTTCGCGATCCGCGAATTTTGGGAAATTGCCGAAAAACCTGTAAATCCGCTCACAGGCGGATATTTTATTTTTCGCACATGCCTGAGTTAGAGCTCAAATTCAGTAACGTTCAGCCCAAAACATTTGTGAGCACGGTCGAGGCTAGGTAGGTGTGCTTCCTCCCTATATCTACCGCCTACAATTAGATATAATCCTTGATGGAGGTCTTTGCATCCACGAGTTTCTCGAGCGCAATCCCTGTGTACTTCCTGTGACCAAGAGGCTACTTCCTTCTCATCTGCTGCTCTGATTGGTCTCTGACCCTTTATAAACAAGAGGCATGTGAATTCGCATGGAAGCCCCACCAGTTTGGCCCCGCCCCACACACACTAGGATATGTGACGTCTTCCCGCCCTTTCCTCACTATGATGGACAGCTCACTCGAGGGACCTCTGCGCCTTTCGGCGCAGTGGCAAAATTACAGACACACGTGGTCAATGGAGACAACTCTTCTGGCCCTTTACGCAGCTGTAGTTTAGCAAAAGCACTAAACATTTACCCAACGAGGTAGCACTTACTGATTAGCCAGTAGAAAGTTCTCCAGTTGAGTAGAGGTATGGCACAACACGGTGGCATCTTCGTGGATAAATATGCAGGCAGGATTCATTCTGGCACGATGCTCCTGTCACAAAATTCAACCTCAACAGGAAGCACTTACAGATATAAATAAAGCAGGTGCCCGAGTTGAAGCTCAAATTCAGTCACGCATTATAATCAGCTCAAACAACTAGTGAACACGGTCTAGGCTAGGCAGGTGTGCTTCCTCCCTATATCTACCGCCTACAATTAGATGTAATCCTTGATGGAGGTCTTTGCATCCACAAGTTTCTCGAGCACAATCCCCGTGTACTTGCAGTGAACAGGAGGCTACTTTCTTCTCATCTGCTGCTCTGATCAGTCTCTGACCCTTTATAAACAAGAGGCATGTGAACTCTCATGGAAGCCCCGCCAGTTTGGCCCCGACCCACACACACTAGGGTATGCAACGTCTTCCCGCCCTTTCCTCAGTATGATGGACAGCTCACTCGACTGTTTTTATTATATGTAATACATTTTTGATATATAGAATTTCTTAGAAATTGTCTTTTTGCATTTGGGGCTTCTTCCTTTTTCTTGTTTCTCTCTCTTTCTTCTTCATTTCCTTTATATTTTTGTATAATTGCTTTGTTTGAGATTGTGATGTATGTTATTTGTATACTTGAAGCAATTTGCCTCTTGAACAATTGTTAGATGTATATACAGAATGCGGATAAGCCTCTTTTTCCTGTGTTTGTGGCTGTGTAGATGGAATGCACAAAGTGTAGCTATCACCCAGCCCAGATGTGTATTGGAAACAGGCTGCAAAGCACACAGAGTCATAAGCACAGAGAAATATCCACTTTCTAAAAGTGACCTTTCTAAAACAGTAATGTGAAATCCAACTTCATCAGTAAGGAGGATTTATCATTACCATTCGAAAGATATGAAACATGAAAAAGCTACTGTTCTCTGATCAGGAATTACAGCTTCAAAGTGTAGAAAATTATTCCGAATGCTAACCTATGGGAGGAGTAGGCCTCACAGTGTTGAAACAGAAAATGGGCTTTACCAGGACATGCAAAACATACCATGTCCTACCTTTTACTTACATAGCACCCTCTCTCCTTAGGGCTACCTAGGTCCCACTCTAGTGATGCCTTATATCAACTAAAAGGAGAGTTTAAGGCATGGCAAGTAGCTTTCAATGGCAAGTCGAAGTGGCAGTGAACCGCACACAGAGACATTGCAGTGGCAGGCCTGAGACACGTTTAAAAGGCTACTTTTGTGGGTAGCACAATCAGAGAGGCAGCCCAAGGTGTATATGGTATACCACTTTAAAGGGGACTTAAAGGTAAATCCAATATGCCAAAAGGGTGTAAACTAATTATACCATATTTTAGAGGGTAGAGCAGCATTAAAGTGCCCAGAGTCCTAAAGCTAACACAAAAAAGGTCAGAAAAATAGGAAGAGGAAGGCAAAATGTTTGGCTAACCCTTCAGAGAGGGCCATTTTTCAATAGGTGCCATCTTAAAACAAAAGGTCTAGTGACTTTAGTCCTACTGAGATATTTGTCATTGTTGCATAAAGTGTTAACTGAATTCTTGCATAAAGCACAGTTCAGTTTGTGTAAACCTTTGACTTCGCCCCAGTGGACGGTCAAAGGTTTGAAAAAGTTACTACTAGGACATTGAAACCTTTACAGGGAGGAACCTCTGCCTCTGATCTTGCCACAGATGTTCAATTACCAGCCACACTTAGGGCCTCATTTACAAGAAAATGATGCAGTGTGATGCTGCAAGCCATTCAGTGGCCTCATGCTGTGTCATTTTCAACGCACAGGGATGGGTCGCATGAACAACAATACAGTGCATCTCTGTGCTTTCCTCTGCGCTGGTGCACTTGGCTGCAATGCACCAGAGCAAGCACCATTGCCTCATTTTGCAAGGGTGCCTGTGTTGCAGGGATGATTGCTTTTGTGCAAGAAGGGACATCTTCTGGCACAAACACATTATTTAATTGCATTTTCCTCATGCTATGTGCTCTGCAGAATGCAGCACGCATAGAAAGAGGAAGAAGCGAGGAGAAACAAAAGTATTTCATCTCGTTGCACCTCCCTAATGCCACCCTTGGGGTGGCATTAGAATCTGATGCAGTCCCAGGTTTGAGATTCCTCATAAATCTGGGAATGCTTAAGATTTCATGGGTGTTGAGTGGAAACACCCACAGCAACACCCATAGAGTGCCCCTTTCATGCAGTGTTCTGCCTGAAAGGGACACATATTTACAAGGCCATGAAAAGCCATCTAAAGTGGCTTTATGTTGCCTTGTAGATATGCTGAAGCACATTGCGCCACCGGAGAGTCACAAAAAGTTTCGCTCTTGCGGTCCAAAAGGGCTGCTAGGGGCCTTGTAAATGGGACCCACAGTCTTCTTGTCCGACGTGCATTTTTTACCATCAGATATTCAACGTTCTCTGAGTAGTCCCGCTTAATGTATTTGATCACATTGGACCCCTGTTCAGAAACTGCCTGCCTTGTTGGTAATCAGTTACCGGTCCAATCACATGTTGACTGTGTCTTTGCCTTGGACCCTGTAGAGTGCTTCACTTCCTTTTGACTATGGTAATGCTGTATAAATACAATACGTTTTGGAGGTGCAAAGGTCGCTAGCCACTTCAATCTGACTGCCTGTATTTGTGGTTTGACTGGCTGAAGTGCCTAGATTTCTGTTGGCTCGCTGAATTATATTTTGACATTTTTGTCTATTTTCCCTTTTTTATTGATTTCCAATACAGAACCTTTTGTATTAAGTGTTTGAAATTCCAATTCACAAGTTACAAATTATTCGTTCTGTATCGTGTTTGTTGGTAAGAAAATGTGGTTTTCTGGATATCTAAACAACTTCTCTGGCAAAAATTTCAGGTTACTCCAGTTCTATCTTGAACCTGTTATTGGCAACTAACGGCGGCTGTAGTTATTGGAGGTCTTTTTTTTTTTTAAGCAAGTACAACTACCCTTATTTTTTTCATTACACATAAAAATCTATATGGAAAACCCATTTGGTGCAACTAGATTTTGACGAAACCATTTTGACTACCTGGGTGGAATTTCTAGAAGCCGACACTAGTTCCAAAGGACCTGAATTAAAAAGCATAAACCGGTGGGGGGTAAACTAGAATAACCAGTATTCCTTGAAAAGTACTTCGCAGTTACTGTTCTAAAGCTTTAAAAGGAATTGAAAGTAATTCACTTCCATTATGGTTCAAAAACATACACAAAAGGAAGGTAGTTCAAGCAACATGTGTAACTGAGCCTGTATGAAACTGACATCGTGCTCTGAGAAGAGTTGTTTTTTACCTGACTGTATCACCGCACTCGAGGTGCCCGGAGAATATTTCTTCCACTGGAAATCACAGTTTGGAGTCCTCGGATAGTTGCACCAGTCCACAACGTAGCCCTCTGTGGCTGTGGGGCTAGGCTTCCAGGAAATGTGAAACCCGTCGCCCGAGCCTGTAACTCTTTCTTCCTTAATATCATCTTGAGCTGCACAAAAACGAAAGGAAGCAAATGATTTGGCAGATTAGGAAGGGCCTGAAGTCGCAATGGTAGAGTGATGAGAACAGAAGTGAGAGTGTCTTCCATCTGGCCAAGGGGGAAGGAAGAGTGCGTTAATTAAAAATAAATGTACTTTTTTAACGAGATTTTCATTTCTTTTCCTTTCCTTTTAGGTAATTATCGTCACACATAGAAAGCATAAATTTGTTGTGAGTGGCCTCACCGGTACATTTTTTTTTCCCTTTTTATTATTTCTTTTCAGGATTATATTCACAAAGGAAAAGAGAAAAGTACAAAAAAGTGTCGTCAGGCATAACACTATGGATCTGGATCAGATTTACAAATACTGTGCGCTGTGTTTGATTGACAAAAGTGATGCAAACCAGTACAAAATGTTTTTTTTTGTTGTTGACTTTCCAGCGCAAAATTTGTTTTGCGCTGAAAAATTGCTGAAAAGCACTGCTTTACATAACTTGGCATCAAGGTGGCATTACATGGGTAGTACATGGGCATTCCCATGCAAATACCAATGCATTTGATGCAAAACACTATCTATCAAAACATTTTAGATAAATTGTGCGTCAACAATTTATGCCTCATGAAAGCAGGAGTTAAAAGGAAAACGTTTTAATTTTTCCTTTTTTCCAATTGTGCTTGTGTGCAGCACTGTACAGCAAACATACAAAGTAGGAAACGTTTTAAAAGTTGTGTATGCATGGTATATTGTACTGGAAAAGAACCCTTCTAGTACAAAACCTATGCTAGACTTGGGCACACACCCGTGCACTATGGTCAAATGTGTGTGCGTGGGGCTCGGAAACTAAATCCTGCGCCGGTGCTAGGGAGAGGGGAGTAGAGAGCCATATCTCTGTAGATATGGCGCTCTCCTGCTTCCGCCCTGTCATTTTCGGGTGCTGCGCATCGTTGCTTTAGAATTTATAAAATCTGGTCCTATATTGTTTGAATCTCCTTAATCCAGATGAAGAGAAATCAATAACTCCGATACTCGTAGAGAAGTGTGGCTCAATGGTTAGAGCGGCAGACCCTGATGCGGTAGTATAGCCGGGACCAGGGTTCAATTCCTGCCTCGGCGGGTCTCGGGCTCAATTTCCTCGGACCTGATTATTGTCGCTTCTGTGCCTATTCTAATCATGGGTCCGACTCTGCAACTCTGGGCAATAGCTTGCTTAATCTCTACAACCATTCTCTGTCAGGAAGCTCCGGTCTCGCCCTCCAGTCGACCCCGACCAGCTGAGCAGCCCTCCAGCCCGGGAGCTCCGGCGGCGGAAGCCAGTCGACCCCAGCTGAGTAGCCCTCCTTTGCTTTTGTTGGATCAGGCCCTCAGCTTGGGAGCTCCGGCGACTGCGGCCAGTCGACCCCATCTGAACTGCTCTCCCCTCGCGGCCCTTGATTCGGCTCCCTGCTTGGGAGCTCCGGCAATTGTAGCCAGTCGACCTCAGCAGGGTAGCCTTCTCCCTTTTCCGGTGGAGCCAGCTCTCAGTTTGGGAGCTCCGGCGAGCGAGGCCAGTCGACCCCAGCTGAGCGGCTCCTCTACCCCCACTTTGGATCAGGCTCTCTGCTTGGGAGCTCCGGAGATCGCTGCCAGTCGACCCCAGCAGAGAAGTCATCTTTCTCCTTCCTTGGAGTCGGCCCTCAGTTTGGGAGCTCCGGCGTGCGAGGCCGTCGACCCCAGCTGAGTAGTTTTCCCCTTCCATCCTTGAAGGAGTTCGGCGACCTAGCCCTAACGATTTCCTCTGGCTCGCCTTTGGACCCTCTCCCCCCTAGACTCTGGAGGGTGTTTCAAGAGGACCTCTTCCAGCCCCTGCACGCCATCTGCTGTCAGTCATTCGAGACAGCTACTGTTCCAAGCTGCTGGAAGAAGGCAGTGGTATCCCCGCTTTTAAAAAAACCTACGCTCGACCCTGCCTGCCTTTCTAACTACCGGCCAATCTCCCTGCTCCCTTTTCCGGTTAAAATTATGGAAAAGCTGGTCACCCGTGCTCTGTCCAGTTTCCTAGAAGGGAACAGCTGGTTGGATGAGACGCAATTCGGCTTCCGCCCAGCACATGGGACGGAATCCGCGTTGGTGACCGTGTTAGACAACCTGCGGGCGCGAGTCGACAGTGGTCGGGCAGCATTCTTGGTGCTGCTCGACATGTCGGCCGCGTTCGACACGGTCAGCCATCCCACCCTGATTTCTAGGCTGGAGGAATGCGGGGTCAGGGACAAGGCCAGGGATTGGTTAATCTCCTACTTGGACTGCCGTCAGCAACGGGTTTCATTACCCCCCTTCAGTTCGGAGGAACGGAGAGTGGGACAAGGAGTACCTCAGGGCTCGGCCATCAGCCCCATACTCTTCAATGTCTACCTCCGCCCCCTGGTCCAGCTCATTAAAACCTTCGGTATCTCTGCATTTAATTATGCAGATGATACCCAGCTGGTCTTCTCTCTGGAGGGACAGGACGCAGTCACACTGGAGACTTTTCATCGGTGCATGCAGGCGACAGCGGAATGGCTCCGGCTGAACTCGTTACAGTTCAACGGAACTAAGACGGAGGTTTTACATTGCTCCACTGATCGAATTCCTCGCGACCTCCCAGTGGACTTCTGGCCTCCGTCCTTCTCAGAGACGGTGTCTGCGGCACAATCAGCGCGCAATTTAGGCGTCACTTTTGGGCCTAACCTGCAGTTGGATCTACATGTGAATAAGATCTCGTCAACATGTATGATGCTGATTCGTATGCTGCGCAAGGTCCTTCCTCTCCTCCCTGTGCAAGCCAGACCAGAAGTAGTGCGTTGTACCATCCTAAGTCGACTTGACTATTGTAACGCACTACTTCTGGAGGCCCCGGTAACACTCTTGGGCAAGTTGCAAAGGGTGCAAAACATCGCTGCTAAACTCGCCCTTTCTCGCCCTTACCATAGTTCTTCTACGGCAGCACTGCGAGAACTTCATTGGCTGCCAGTTCATCTTCGGGTGCGCTACAAAGCAGCATGTATTGTGTTCAGGGCTATTCACGATCTGGGCCCCATTCCTTTGCGGCGAATGTTTGCCTGGTACTGTCCATCGAGAGCCTTACGCTCTTCGTCATCCAGGCTATTGGTAGTCCCACGATTCCAGAGAGTGAGGATGGGGGGCCGCTCTTTCAGAGTAGCGGCAGCCAAACTCTGGAACTCTCTGCCTATATCCTTGAGAAGCCTTGGAGATCTCCTATCCTTTAGAAAGGCTTTAAAGACTCATCTTTTTCCTAGGATAGGCTGAGCTACTGTTTTCATTGAGTACGGGTCAAAGCGCCAGGATGCCCTTGGTGGTGACAGGTTGCGCTATATAAGTATGCCACAATACAATACAATACAATACAACGGCCCCAACAACGCTAAGGATGCATGACTTCACCTTGTGGACGCCTCACAGGGAAAGGCCAGGAAGGGTTCCTCGGCGGTATTCGTACAAGGCCGAGATGCCTACGGGTAGTCGTGCGCTATACAAGTGCGTAATCATTTCATATCTATTCAGTTAGGATGGAAACTCACATTAAATATGGTCAGCTTGTGATTGCTGCCCAAACCTTGAATACTTCCCTTCCAAAGTAGGATGTTATTTAACACTATGAATCAAGTTCCAGCTTTAAAATGAATAAGTGCACTTAATATTTCCTCAGGTCAACCATGTAAAAAAAACTTTGCCTAACCGTAACCATCTAAGTATCCTATCAAAACCAACTCCTCCATCTGAAGGTTTCCATGCAGGAAAACGGGGGTCACAGAACCCAAACACTAAAATGCGGACTTGAAGCAAATAGCTCACGCCAGCAAAGCTAGCGGTGAAAAAATCAAATATAGCTAGAGAAGTAGCTGTAAAAGGAGACAGGGGCCATATTATCAAGAAAGGGCGATGCATTATCGACGCTTTTATCACCAGGAAACTGCCCCGCTTTAGCTGCAGTTTCCTGCCGATAAAAGCGGCGATAATGTATCACCCTTTCTTGCTAATATGGCCACAGTGCTTTCAAAATCCGACAATGTAGCTAGACAATAATCTTCACCTACCGATTGGACATGAAACTGTTAAATGATTTCTGTAAATTGATCTTTCAGATATGTCTGTTTTCAGTGCTTAATTTGTGATAATAGAAGTGACAGACACGACCCACAGCAACTTCCACCGATGCCGAATGCCATTGCCAACATTATGGACTATTCTAGGTCACCCCATCTGTTGGGTTCTCCTGGAAGTGCTAGTTGTATCATTTTGTTTACAACATTTACTTGTTAACCATGTTGTTGACATGCTCTGCCAAAAATTAGGCTGAGAGCCCACCATGTGCTGTACTCACATAAAAAAGGGGTGGTGTTTAAAAATAAGTGCCATTGCCAAGCACCGGTAAACGCCTGAACAAATTAAGCACTCTCTGTTTTTAAACAGATATAGCAGGTCCAAGTACGGCAAAGTGGCCTGCATCACTTTCCTGCATATTTTGACTTATTTCCAGGAAATTTGCAGAATGAACAGCTGACCACTGGCACATGTGCAAAATGTACCAGGTGACATTTCCAATTACAGTTTCCTTTTACAAATGTTGTAGGCAGTAAAGCAGCAAAGTTGCAATGAACCCTATGGCAACAATGGAAAATGCTCCATTCATCACTAGTTGGGTAGTAAAAGACCAGCAATATTGCGACTAATTGACTGCTATGACTGACGCAGCTGGTGTAGCCGGTAGTGGTGGACGAAGGTTTCAAGTACAACACTTCACAACTTTGCAATTTATTTTTCAACTATGTCAGTTTTGCAAACCTTAACACTGGTTGTTTACAAAATTCGGGGTAATAAAATATACTATTCCCATACGAGCCGGACTAAGAACCAAAATAATCCCTGGGAAAAAATGTTCAAATAAGATTCCTTCCCTTCTTTCTCATTCTTTCTCTTTCCATCAATGTCCTGCCTCTCTCCTTTCTTCCTATCTATCTGATCTCTATTCTCTTTCTTTCCTTCCTCATTCATTCACATCTTTCTATCTCTCTTCCTCCTCCCCCCATTGTGCCAGCTGCAATAAAGTGACAGGTGCACCACCAGCAGGTTTGGGACTTCAAAAACGCCCTGCAAAAGTCAGCAGCCCACTGGGGAAAAGCCAGATGAGATAAATGGTCAGTCCAGGCCAAGCTGCCATACATGACCGAGAAGACGCCACTATACAACCGCTTCCCTTTTTATTGTGAAGATGGCTTTTTAGGCTCCTGTGAGTGTGACAAACTTCAGTATAGTCTATTACACATGCAGTAATGTTCTGTAGCCTATACACCCTCCCTAGAAACAAGTTCCTGGGTCCTATCCTGAGAGGATCAATTGCAAAAAGTGTTGTTTCTCGATATGTTGGGAGATATTAGTATCTGTGAAAATATGGGTTACTTTTTAAGTAATATTGTTAAGATCCGAAGGGCCTTGCCTTAACTGCCTGTATTTTTACTTGTTTTTATAACATTTGTACACACTGAATTTATCCCTCATACGTTTATGTGGCAACTGGATTAATTGCATTAATTGTACCTGTCTTCTTATTTACGTCTCAAGTTGCACGCACAATGTATTTTAGATTATATGTGCACTGTTTAATATGTTTTCTGTGATTTTGCCCTGACCTGCCCTGCACGTTGAAACCGGACCACAGGCACCAGGGGCTACCGCGGCAGGAGCCGTGTCATCTTTTCGTGCACGCCGGCGCTTATAGCTCCGCAAGGGCTCCCGCAGCGTGGGAGTCCGTGATTTTGCACGCTGAAACCGGACCACAGGCACCAGGGGCTACAGCGTCATCTCACTGCAGGGCCGTTTCTAGGTGTTTTGCCGCCCTAGGCGAGAATTGAAAAATGCCGCCCCCTTCCTTTTTCTACCATCACTCTCTCCCCCGTCATCCAGGCTAGAAGAATTAATGCATTAGATATAAAATAACTAGTATGATATAATATGCCTACCCTGCTGGCAATACCCTTGGCATGATTTTCTTCTGAGCTGCCACCTGTCTGCCCCTGAGAACTGACTGTACATCACATAGCAGTCTGTCTTCTTCTCACTGACTGTAAAGCTGTGTTAGTAGCTGCTCGCACCTGGGTCAGGTGATTGATTGTGAGAGCCACTGTGGTGCTTGCCAACGTAACTTCTCAGTCCGCCAAGTATCAGCCAGCAGAGCTTGTAATGTAGCTCTGTGTGACAAACTGCGAGTGGGGTGATGGTGCCACCAGCAGGGTTTAGCGCAGGTAGTGGGTGGCATGCAGGACCAGACCAGGGCGCACTGCTCAGCAATACAGCTTGTGGATTATGATGTGACTCGTTTTAGAGGTCCTTGTTGCTCAAATGGGTGTCGTTTCTGTAATTTATATATTTTTCTTGTTTTTATTGCTAGACTTTGCTTGTAAAAAGTGTCACTCATATTTGTTGAAATGTCACTCATAATTACAATGAATTCAAGAAAATGTCACACATAACAATCTGAAACCTTGGCAGCTATTCCCCCAGCCTCGCTCACATGCAGGGAGATTCCATCCCCTCACCTCACTTCAGTCACAGGCCGAATGGAGGCCTGGACAACATGGGGCCGTCACTGCCCACCCACCTCCATCTTATGATCTTTAGCCAGCCTGTCTGGCCTGCTGCAACAAACAGACCCGCCCCGCCCAAGCCACCATCCAAACCTCACTCAGACACCCTGCCTTCACCTTGTCCTCACCCCTCACAGTGCTGCTACCCCTACCCAGCTCTCACTCGGTGTTTTTCTCGCCAGTCCGGCTTTGACCGTGAGTGAGGACGAGCTTTGGAGTCTCGGAGATAATGATTCACTCACAGCAGGCCGCCGCCTCATTTTCATTTAACATTAGCAGGCCTGAGTGAACAACATTATTACATTTTTAGGGATGTATGACGGTACAACGCATACCGTCACAGCGTATCCCTTTACCACGCATCCCTTACAACGCAAGTCGTTACCACGACTTGTGTTGGGGGTGCGGATTTCGAATAGAATAATTTACTATTCTAACACCAGTCCCCGTGGACCCTAGGGAAGAAGTTGGGATAGTAAATTAACTATTTTTAAACCTTTAGCGCCCTCCAGCGCAAGTCGTGGTAACGACTTGTGTTGTAAGGGATGCTTGGTAAAGGTACCGCGTTGTAAAAACTTCGTGGTAAACGATGTTTACCTATTTTTAGATAGATTGCATGCATCCGATCCATCATATATATATATATTTATTTATTTTCGCAGCCAGTGGCCTTCGCTGACTGTTCTGACTCATGGTGCACAGCACTGCTCACATCAGTCACGTACGTCCCCACGACCACCACAGCTGTGCTGTTTGCAGGCCGGCTCGTGGTGCTTGCCTGGAGTGGGTCGGAGACAGTCAGGGATTAGAAGAGGGCCGGGAGTCGGGACCGGACGGGACAACAAGACTGTGTGGCACTGGTGGCCGCCAGCAGCTGCAGTGTTAATTATTTAATTCAGGTGGTTAATTCACGGCCATCACACAGGGGCCAGCCCAGCCAGGGGGCACCAGAGCAGTGCGCCAGCCGACTATGCCGACACACACAGTCCATCCTTCGCGTGCGCCGAGAGAGAACGATGGTGGCACTTGTGCGCTGTGCGCGTCATGCTCACCCGGCGTCACCGCCACTGGGCTGCCCTCCCTGGCTGAAGCACTGCTCACCAATTGGCCACAAATTTTGCCCAGGGCCGTCATTTGTAGCGCTATCCAGCGCTACAAGATTGACTGGCCTGGGGACCCACACTTAGCAGCACAGCACTGATAGTAGTGTGCCCATCCTTCTCCACACTCGCCACTACTCTAGGGTGCGCGCTGCCATGCCACTAATCTAGGGTGTGCGCTCGGCTCTAAAGTTTAAACTGCGCAAGCAGCAGGTGCGCTTGCACAGTCAGTGCACTCCACTGCATGATTTTTTTTGCCAGAGCCCACAACACAATGCCGCCCTCACCATTTTGCCGCCCTAGGCGGCCGCCTAGTCCTGCCTAATGGCAGAAACGGCTCTGTCTCACTGGCCTGCCGGAGCTTAGAGCTCCGCAACGGCTCTAGTAGCGCGGGAGTGTGAGGGCGCGCCGGGGCAAAGCCCGGGTCAAGGGCGGGCCCGTCTGCGCCCGTCAGAGGCTGGGCCACCCCCCTGAGAGGTGCTGCCGGAATTGCTGTGCTGCCGGAGTGAGGTGAGTGGTAACCAGATACTGTAACATGGGGAAACGTACCACTACACCAAGCTCCCGTTCTACTGCTACCATAGACAGCATGTTAGACAGAGCAGTCAGCATTATCTCAACAGAGATTGATTTAACAGAGAGGCGACTATCCTTGGGACTGCTGGCGCCCCGACCTACCTTGCTGAAAGGAGAGGAGCTGGAGTATTGCAGTGGCCCTCCTTTGACACCTAATGTAATCATTAGCATCACCAGACATTCACCAACACAGAAAGACGGTCATGAGCTGGCAAACATCGAGGGTAACGAGCTCAATGGAGGCCTTATGGATAGTCAACCTCTGACTCATGCAAAAGACATTGTCCCAAATAAAGATGTTTCTCCAGACCTCAAAACGGCAGGGGCTATAAGAAAAAGAACTTTGGTGAAACCTAACAGTACTAAGAGAAAACAACCACCCCGCTCTAAACAACAACGCACAGCCCTGAGCTCATGGATACAAGGCATGGCTGCACGGAGACCACAGTAAACACGTGGCCCACCGCCATCACAATTGATACCAGCGTTGATTTGACTTCATCAGAAGCCGTCACCCACTCTATCCAGACACAAACTGAGCACAATAGCCCCGAGGACTCGCATTAGGCCTGGTGACATTTTAATTGATACCATAATGGACTCAATTTACAAACGTATGAAAAATGTGGTGGATAAAAATGTTATTGCTCTTTTGAAACGCTTAGATTGCCTGGAGGCTCTGATAAATAGACCAAATACACATATAAGTATACCCAAAGTTACAAGTAAATCCAGGGAGGGGGGGGGGGGGGAAGAATACAGAACCCCCAGCACAGCAAACACAAATATGCAACAGCAAACTGCTAATCCCATACTCTCTCTTCCCAATATTGCTAGCACGATGTGTGGCAAACAAAAAGATAGCTTATTCGCCAAACCTATTCCCAGTGATAATCCCTTAACACGCACAGTGCTTACTAATAATAGTAATAATTTGCACTGTAACATTTAGTCAGCTAACCCTTCAGTCTCTAACAATCCCACAAGCCTGGCCCCCATGCAATCAAACATCTCGAGTGCCACCTTTATCCCAGACAACCATGATGTGGGGCCGTCCCTAGAGACCAGGAGTGATGTTCTCAATTTACCACCTGCAGCATGCCTTTATGTCCTAGTCTTCCCTCTAAGGAAAAAACAAACCGAGACTTGGGGCCAACTCCGGAATAAGATCGCCGACTATTAAGCTAAACACAAAGGCCTAAGGATGGCACATATCAGTGAGATATTAATGGTGCGTAGGGTGGGCTGGGTTGGACCCTAAAAAAAAAGAAGATCATCAACTGAGACTGTATTGTCATTAAATTTAGACGACCGTCACTGGTAAAATGGTTACTGTCAGTCCAGGAACTTAATAACAACTTTTCAACCCTCATTTGGTCGTTGCCCTTGGGTTTTTTTGATAAACCATCCCCAGACTTACACAACTTTGCTATCCCCCCACACACCATGCTCAACAGGTTTTCTGTTCTGTCCAGCATGGAGAGCCTGGATTGACTTTCTTCCTGTTCATCACCTGCTGCATCTGTCATTAATGGACTTTCCCCAGACACTCTCATTGTTGTCAGCCCTGAACTGGACGACTCAAATATACATGTGCTCAGTTGGAATATTACAGGGCTAGCTTCTAAGTTACATTCTACAGAGTGAGTCGACATAGTCCAGAAATATGACATCCTAATGTTCCAAGAAACATGGTGCACAAAGGAACTATTTTTAGTAGGCTTTGTATGTTTTAATAGTATTGTACCTAGCCCTAAAGCAGGTCGTCCACCAGGTGGACTTTCAATCTGGATTAATATACTAGCAGGGGGGAACATAAAGTCTCTTGTGACAAATAATGATAACTTCCAAGCAATAATCTACACACGAGGGGCGTCAATCTGTTTTATCAATTTTTACAGTAATGATTTTACAACATCACCAAATATGAATTTTATAAATTTGTTCGAGTTTATTGCCAATTTACAAAATCAGAATGTGTATGGCAAATTGGCCGGAATTTGTCTGGGGGGTGATTTTAATGCTAGACTCCCCAAGGACAACGGCCCAACTCTTATTTCCTCGGCCTCTGAGCCTCCATGTAAAAGCGGGATGGAACTATTTGATCATTTATCTATTTGCAATTTAACTAACGTAATGCAAATAGCCGACGTACATCAGAATAAAAATTGCCTAATACCTCCATATAGGGGTCGTGGCTGTTTTTCTACAATCGATTATGTTTTTATATCCGCCTCACTGGAGGACCTTTTAGTAAAGGCAGAGGTTTTGTGTACCACGCAGGGTGACCACAATCCAATTTCAACAACAACCAGATTTTCTCTTAGACCCAGTCCCGACCAAAGAACCCGGGCCAAATAATTTATTGGTCTCAACCGACAAATTAAGAGTAATTTGGAAGGGCATTGACAACAAAGCTCTATTTGCCAATATGATACAATTATACCTACTACTCATCAAAACCTGCTTATCAACCAGTGATCCTAATGCAGAGATTATTGAGGCGTTTAGTAGCCTATGCGCTGGTATCAAACAAATGATTTCTAGACCAGCTTTAAACACCAGTGAGAAACCCAGATGGTTCAATGGCATTTGCTCGCAAGCAAATAGAGAACTGCGTGTAGCATTAGCGGATACACCCAGGGATATAACTCTTGTTAGATCGTTATGATCTCATTACAAAGAAGCAACCAGGCTGCAAAAAGATGAGCTTTTAAAAGAACTTTGGGTTAATCTTGCCTGTGCTGCTTCACTTAATGACGGAAACGGTTTCTGGGCAGCAGTCAAAACTATGATATCCATGGGCCTAACCCATACCCCCATTAGTTGCAACATAACGAGTGAATCATGGGAAGCGCATTTTGCTAGGATTTGCATAGCCCCGCCCGAAACTGTGAACACGCCAATTAGCCCTTCTGTCACTAGGGTATTTATATCAGTGTCACAAGTTGAGGATGCCATACACCACAGCGCAGGCAACAAAGCCCCAGGCCGGACGGGCTTTCTATCCATCTTATTAAACACAATCCAGATTTCTGGGCACCCATTTTATGTAATGTTTTTAATAAATTAACAAACACTGTTATCCCAAGTACTTGGTCCACCAGCATTATCGTGCCCATTTTTAAAAAAGGAGATCGATTAAATCCTAGCTGCTACCGACAGATCTCTTTGATAGACAATACCCTAAAAATCTTAGGAAGGGTGGGGTTTAACAAAATTAGGACATGGTCCCAAAAGGAACAAATTTTAAATCCGTGCCTGCTGGGTTTCAGAAGCAAATTGGGAACAATTGAATAGTGTCTTAACCTAAATCTTATTATTGGAAAGTTTACAATAGCACAGGAGTCACCTTTATGGACCTCACAGCAGCATTTGATTTTGTCAACAGGTCACGCTTGTGGTCGGTCCTTTTAAACTATGGGTTGGATGAGGCTTTGGTTCACTTTTTGGCACATTTGCACAGGGACTTGAAGCACGCGGGTGAGGATTAGTAATGATGGGGAAGTCTCAGGGGACATCGTTATTGGCAGAGGGGTCAGACATGGATGTGTACTGGCCCCGCTACTATTTATTCTTTATATAAACGAATTACATGGTAATGTATTTCCCGTGCTCTCATACGTGGATGATGCGGTCCTCATGGGCTGCACCCCGAACGCACTGCGCACTTTGTCGGGGGTTTCGTATCCTTTATGGAAGACTTAGAGCTCTGCACTATCTTTCATAATGACTTGTGGCCCCAAAAAACATTGTATTAGTTCAATAACCTCAGGCCACAAGCAACTACTACGCACTTGCACTTTTTCCTTCTTAGGCTTAGTACACAGGATCTTGGGCAGCTCATGCTGCCCATAGCAGAAGTAAGTTTTTAAAAGCAACTAACTCTATTTTGAGTCTTCCCCAACCAAAACAGGCAGAGGTAGCCTTACCCTTAATGAAGATTTTTAAATCGCAGTGCATCACCAACGCCACATATGGCGCTGAAGTCTAGGGTTGTATAAATTGCAGCGGGATCCAAAGAGAGGAAAACAGATTTTTCAGGAAAATCCTAGAGGTCCCAGTTTCCTCCTCGAACTATGTATGTCATAAGGAACTAAATCTGTATTATATAGAAGACTTTATTAGGTCATGCCCAGCTATATTTTGGTTAAAAATATGTCTAAGTGCAGCAGCAACCTTAACAAGGGAGATCATTGTAGACTGCCTTAATTGCGACAAGGGAGGATCCATACCCTGGCTTTTTGCTGTTAGGAAAAGCCTAACCAGCGTGAACCTTGAACATATTTTCCTACACCCATTAGCATTAGAGGGCATGAATACAAGAGCCCTCATGGGTGTATTGTATGAATCTTATAACAATAAAAGACACGCCACAGACATGTAAAATCTTAAGTCGCCAGGTACATGTCCCTATTGGAGATAAATAACTCCCAAACGCATATGCCATCTAAATACCTTATGAAGAGCATTGGACGATGGGAGAGGAGTCTGCTTTTTCGCCTTAGGGATGGCACTATAAAATACGCACTTTGCTTCCCCTTGGGATTTAACAATAATCTTGAGCTAATGCCCTGTCCATGTGGCACTGGCAGCAACCAAACGGTAGTACACTTCTTACTTTTTTGTAACTTTTAAGGTAAGTACACAAAACAATATTTGATTCCGTATTTTAAGGCATTTGCTAACATTGATGATAGAACAGCGCATCTTGAGATTCTTAGACCCGAAAGCGACTACTTGATTTTTCGTGCAAGCTCGTTCTGAAGGCGGCAATCCGCTCACGTATCTCCATGAGCGATTTGTAATATGTTAAGGGCATTCGCACATATAATAATGTTCCCTCGTATATAGTCACATTTATCTTCTTAGCTGAACACCAATTAAAGCGCTATTTGCAGGCCTGAAAATCCCAAAAGCCCTAAAAATGCTATTGCACTTGTCCCATGCTGCTA
Source organism: Lissotriton vulgaris (assembly GCF_964263255.1). NCBI lineage: Eukaryota > Metazoa > Chordata > Amphibia > Caudata > Salamandridae > Lissotriton > Lissotriton vulgaris. Next base: position 349,392,135 of record NC_141689.1, on the reverse strand, counting down.
ATACTGTTTACAACTAATTGCACCTTATCTTAATATGACGTTGCTGCTAAATGCATGTCCAACCCCTTTTTAATGCACCAATTTTGTTTATTAACTTGTACATTTTAATTATAATATTGTTGTTGTATATTATGCCTTTTTAACGTGGTACACAATTGTCTCTATTTTTGACCAGAAGCAATTTCTTACCTAGCTTTATGCACTGCGGTTTTAAATAGGAATTGTTTTTCTGTTGGTGGTGATTGAATTGTGCTTTTATGGATATTTGCATCCAAATAAAGATTATTGAATTGAATAGAATATGTTTTATATGCTTTTCTCTGTTTATATGTTTTATGGTTATTTATTTAACTGAATAAAGAACGTAATTATCTATCTATTCAGCAGTGCCGCGCGCCACGCTCTGTTTCCTTGATGCAAGAAGCCCCATCACAGATTTTCTAGGACGGGACTTACGGTATCATGGAAAATAGATTGAGCAAGACTGAGTGGAGGCTATTGTGTCTCCCTACCCACCCCACTAACACTCCATCACCCCCCACCCAGCTTCATGTCCCATCTATTCTGGGTGGAACGTGCAGCTAGAGGGACCGTCGGGCGTGGGCGCAGCCGAAACACGTCAGTCTGAGGTGATACTGGGAACTCAGTATTTCTTTGTGAAATTAAAGGATAATCCCAGACCATATGGGCAGAATTAAAATGCCACCCATCCCAGTGGGCACCCTCCATTTCTCAATAGCCAGCAACAGGGCTGCTTTTCTCCCTTATGCTCAGTCGATAACATCCTCAGCTAGGGAACGGAGGATAAAGTTAGTGGACCCAGCTATGTAAATGTAAATGTAGTATACTTGTAAAGCGCACAGCTGCCCCAGCAACGGGGCGTCCCGGCGCTGTATAACGCTGTGGAACCCTTCCTGGCTCTCCCTGTGAGATGCCCCTCCTGGGTACCCCCAAGGTGAAGCCAGGCATCCCAGTGTTGTTGGGGCAGTTGTGGAGATTAAGCAAGCTATTGCCCAGAGTTGCAGCATGGAACCCATGATTAGAGTAGGCGCCGAGACGAGAATTATTGAGTCCGCGGACATTGAGCCCAAGACCCTGCCGCGTCGGAAATTGAACCCTGGTCCCGGGCCTGATCTCTGCTTCAGAGTCTGCCGCTTCTAACCAGTGAGCCACACTCCTCCACATAGCAGCATCAATTAGTATTATACCCATGAATGAATTAATAAAATGTAGAAATTACACAGTTACCCTCAGAAGGGTGTCCTGGCGCTAGGCAAACATGACGTGTACAGCACACAACAGTGTCACACAGTAGAGCAAGCTTTTCTCATTGGGAGAGAAGACCATAGCACAGTAGCAGCAGCATTGAGTTGTGTTTTAGTGATGGCTATTATATACTGTACTTAGGAAAGGCAGTATTGTGGTAGGAAACTTACGGAGGGTGGATTAGGTGGGGCGCCAAATGTGGTTTTGGCTGAGGTGCTATTTAAGCAAAGACAGGCCCTGCCATCCACTTACCCTGCCGGTGCTGCAGGACTCCCGGGATTCTGAGCTCCGAGGCTGGGGAGCTGCTCGCGGCGTTAACAGCGACTATTCGTATCTGGTAAGGCCGAGTGTCGAGAAATATCCGGGTGCGATTCAGGGAGGGAGGGATCCGTTTGTTCTCAGGTTGAACATTGGCATCCAGTGCTTCCCATATGATGTTGTAGAAAATAATATTTCCATTAGCTTCGGAATCTGTCAAAGGCTGCGAAAAATATAAAGAAGAGATATAAAGATCGCACACATATAGACATCAGCATGTGCACCACTTCCAAACACTGCTTGGGCACAGCATGTTCTCACTATTTAGAGGGAAGCAAAACAGGCACTTATGCAATAGATACCAACATTTTATAAAGCAGTGTTACTTTTTTTATTAGACCACCGACTGGACACGGAAAAAGCATCTTTACATGTTTCACTCTGTGTAAGGCTGTATATAATTGTGGAATCTGTAGGTAAACAAGACACATTTACATTACAAGAGAAGGTGCAAGAACACTGAAGAGTTCGTGAGAAAGGGGGGGTCGGGGTGTGCAGCTCTTTCATACACAAGAGTATGTTTATTAACCAGTACTCAAACAGTACTCTGAATCTAAGGCCCAGATTACAAACACTTTCACACAGCACAGTACAGCACCCAAAGAAAGTTGCTGGGCTGCAAGGCGCGATAGAGAGAGAACAGGAAAGCATCATAGCTACAAAAATATGGCACTATCCTGCTCCCTCCTCAGCACTACTGCAGAAATATGCTGCCCATCGACACACACATATCTTTGGATCATAGGGGAAATGTGTCTGCATGAGTCTTGCTTAGGTTTTGTACTGGAAGGGTGCACAATACTATCTCTAGACAAACTTTAAATCTTTTCCTAGTTAGGATGTGCGCTGTACATTGCAGTACACATTTAAAGTGGGAAACGTTAGGACAAATAAAAGCATTTCTCCTTTTTACCACTTGTTTTCAAGAGGCGTTATTTTCTGGTGCAAAACCAGTCTACTATTTTTAGTAGATGGGGTTTGCATCCAAAACAATGGCTCATTGTATGGGAACACACATGAACCAACCACGAAAGGCTCCCTTGATGCAGAATAACGCAAAGCAGAGCTTTGTATTACTATCAGGAAACTTTTCAGCAAAAAAATTAAAAAAGTAAGAGTAAATTAAAAAAAGGCGCAGGTCTGCGTCCCAGAGCAAAATGTCTGTTAATCTGGGCCTAAACCTTCTTTGTTAAAGTCCTAACTACATGAGACATCTTGGTCCCCAAGCAGGTCTGTAACTGTCCCCTTCCTCTCCATATGCGTGTTTACATAATCAACATAGAAGGAAATCTCTTTTGTCACCTCTCTCAATATAGAATTATTTTTTGACTACACACACTTGTGTTTGAACAGCCCCTCCTACACTTCCTGTAACATTCACAGGCCACAGCATAAACAGACAGGGAGGGAGTGATTGTAGAACTGAGACGAAGCAGACTTAGACTCATAGTAATGAAAATTACAGTAAATAATAATTACCTCTTCATCCGCCTTCATTGTTACACGCTCCAGCTAGTAATAACTGGGACAATCAGTATGGACATGGTACCCAAAGTCTTGAAAATGTAAAACCCAAAGTAATTATGAACAAAAATGATTGCGCTGCAAACAAAGCGGCTTCACAAAAAGATGTCAAAGCAGAATTAATCCCTTGCAAATTATAACACTAAACATACGTTAGAGGCGTAGCCGATGAGCCCTCCATGCAAACTTTCTGAAACAAACCTCTGTTGTAGCGTGACTCACCCCTGAGAGTGCGGACCTCGGACTGCAGCCAGCTTGCTTCCCTGCCGCCCCCGCCGCCGCTCAACACCCGCGGCTGCCGAGAAGGGGCAGAGCAGGAGAACTACATTTCCCAGCGCCCCCTGCTCCACGGGGACGCCTGTCAGCTGGGACTTCCGCCGGGAAGGCGTTCAAGAAGAAACCCTTCCTCCCGCCTCGCGGGACGCGCGCGGGCGACGCCGGGCGGAGCCCGGGCAGAGGGCGGGCCGTCTGTGGCCGTCCGGGGCAGGAGGCGGCAGGGCAGGGCCACCCCCCCTTACATCCACCGTACAGGCCTCAGTTCGTGGTGCCTCACTGTGGAGCCGGATCCCAGCATGTCAACACGTTCCGGTAAGGCCTTGAGGGGTGGCGGTGAAAGTACCCCTGGGGGCACTATGTTTGGCTCTATGGACAAGTTCCTCACCAGGGTGGCGGCTGTCATCGACAATGAACTCGCCATATCAGAACGGCGCCTTTCACTTGACTTCCCACCTACCAAAAGCACATCTCCAGCAACAATGTTGTCCTCACAAAACTCTACTTCCCTTGCACGCTTGCCTGGGGACTTACCTGGGGATTCATTCATTGCACCACTAGAGGGTGGTACAGACGGGGCAGAAAGCTCGCAGACTGGTAATCACTCCACCAGCCCTTGTGCCGTGCTTATAGAGCCCTGCACCGAGTCTTCCATAGCATGTCCACCTGGCAACCAGTCCCAACACTGCCCTGATGCTCCTGCTCTCGACCCACAACCTCCTCCTAAGACTCGTTCTATTCAGGGGCTCAACAAAAGGAAGGGGAAAAGGGCATTCAACATTCGAAAGGGCTGTCCACCCTCGTTTATTAAGCACGCCAGGTGCCCGCCCCAGAGGGGTCTTTCTTCCCCGGGCGCCGTAGGACCTGTAGCCTCAGGGATTCCCATTACCGCTCCAATTGTAGCTGACACAGTACTACCTTCCTTGCTGGTCCCACCAGCGTCTGACCTAGCCAATGTGGGTCCCTCTCTGGAGTCGATCGAGAAGCTGGTCAGGTCTCTTTTGGTACCACTTACTGACCAAGTTAAGAGGTTGGGGGATAGGCTTGACTGCTTTGAACAGGCAACCAGGGATAATTTCTTTTCCCTCAAAACCCTGTTCAAACTTCAGCCAAAGCTCAGTGAGGATAAGACAGACAGGATAGATAAGAACACTAGGATAGAGGCTTCAGAGACACGCCCTTCAGGACAGCAGCTGCCGCGGCCGCCCAAGCGACCAGCCTTTGGGAATACTGTCTCGGTTGCCCCTCAGGATGGCCCTAGGCAGACAAGGCCGAATGTCTCCACCCATGCTGCCCAAGTGCATGCTATTCCTCCCCCAGTAGTAACAACCCTGGCGCCTACTCAAGGCCTAAGGCAACATCAGAAGGGAGGAACGGGCCCAACTTCGCAAACTGGGGCCGCTTCCCCTGTTACAACTGGTGGCACAGCATCAACCATTAAGGCTGTACCCATTCCTGTCCCACCTACAAACCTTCCTCCCTCAGGCTCTCCTCAGAATACCAGACGAAAGTGTCCCCCAGTTAACCTCCCCCCTGAGTGCCACCCGTATGTTGTTATCCTTACCAAAGTCCCCCCTATCGGGAGTACCCAGCAGGAAAACCATCAGTCACTTAAGAATAAGGTCATCCACTGGCTGAGAGCCTACAGGCCCTTGCCTTCGGGAGTGGATGGTATTATTCTTGGTGTACGTAGGGTGGGATGGATTGGAAACGGGAAAAAATCTCTCGAAGGGGATTGCGTGGTGATAAATTTCCAAGATGTTAGGGTTGCCCATTTGATATGCTCCCAAGGACAATCCACGGTCGGAACGGGTATCGAGGTAGTCGACTTAACATTCTTTTACCCCCGGTCCATTACGAACTCTTCCTCCATTCGCCTTGGGCAACCCACCCACATCAGCAGTTCTGGGGGCCAATTTCCTGTGGAGAAGACCGTTCACGGCCACTCTCCCCCGGGAGTTTTCCCTCAGCGGCTATTCCAGGCTCCAGTGATACCGAACTGGGGACCCTGGGGTTGCTGACTCTGGGATGTTTCCGGGGAGGTCCCTGTGGCTATGAGCCCTGCTGTTGAGCCAATACCTTACGTTAAAACAAATAGCCCCTCGTCCTCATCGCAAATTCAGGCTACAGCCGAGTTTGTAGAAGAGCAAGGGGAGACCGGGGCACCTTTTAACTTGCTGGCTAGCCTCCCTGGTGCGGGTGTTTTGGACATACCGCTCCCTGTCGAGGATTGTCGCATTACGGCTGTGACGGACCCCCCGATTAGGGTTTTCAGCTGGAATGTGGCGGGCCTCGAGAGGAAGCTAGCACTGCCGGACTGGAACGAGCTTGTGGAGCAATACTCCATATGCCTGTTCCAGGAAACCTGGAGTCGGGTGCCCCTACACAAGGCGGGATATTCCACCCACTTTTTGCCGGCAGTACATAGTGCAACTGGTAGGGGCCGCCCTTCGGGTGGCCTACTTATCTGGGTGGCCTCAAATCTTAATTGCAGGGTGGTGGAGCGGGACACTAATTGCCCGGATCTCCTGAATATATTGCTGAGAAATTCCGAGGGCCGAGTCATCTTAAACATTTTTAACATCTACGCCCGAGGCACAAAGGGGGGTAGAGAATCCCCAGCAATAGCTTGTCTGGAAGCTCAGCTCCGCTTATCTTCTCATAGGTCCTGTACCCTGCTGGCGGGCGACCTGAACTGCACTTTCGAGCCTCTAGATCTAGAAATCTTAACAGACCAAGAGGAACATGATAGTGGGTGGGGGATTCCGCCCCTCGAGCTTAGTCCTATTAAAAAGTGGACAGAAGTGGCCCTCCAAATCAACTCACTAGCTATGGAGTTTGGTCTCAGGGCTGCTAATGGCAGGACAAGGTCCGACAAAGCAGGGGCCCACACCTACAACAGGCCAGGGCACATGTCACGGATCGACTATTTTCTCCTTGACATACACCTGTGGAGCATGGTGGAGGACATGGTGATTGTACCATCGGTAGAGAGTGACCACAATCTCCTGTCCCTCACCTTGTCCTACAGGTGTCTTAATATCATCGCGAGCAGATCCTCTAGCAACCCCGCCCCGGACCTGTCAGTGGTTACAAACTGTGGACGACGGCTAAAGTGGGCGAAGTTGGCACTTTCAGAGGAGAAAACTTCTGCCATTAGGCAGCTCCTTGCCTCAGCCCTAGTCAATCTCGACCCTCAAGAGGAAGGGCTGATGGAGGTGGAACCTAGGTACTGTGTCATAACTAAGGCTATTAGTGACCTCTTTGTAATCCCAGCTAATTCGAGCAGAAGGAAACCAGGTTCACGATCGGGACAGGGCTGGTACAATCAGAAGTGTAGGGAGGCGAAGTCACTTCTTATTGAGGCAGTCAAGTCCAAACTACCGTCCAAGGCTAGGGAGGCAAGAAGATACTATGCACTCTGCCAAAAAAATGCAAGGAGGGAGTGGGAGGATAATTTCTGGCAGGACCTCCTGGCTGCCAGTCGTGGGAAAGATGCCAAAGGTTTTTGGGACTTGGTGGGCAAAAGGAACCGTCCTGAGGATACCCGGAGGACCTGTACCATCAACGCCCAGACTTGGTTCTCTCACTTCCAAAAACTTTACTCTGCTGTTGAAGGCCCACTTAACGACACTTTTAACCTCCCACCCTTTACCCTAGCTCGTGACCTGGAACTTTTTTCTGTTTTGGATGTAACAAAGCAGATCAAAACCCTGGTTCCATTGAAAGCAGCTGGTCCGGATGGCTTACCAGGCGATATCCTCCGTGCCTATCCGGAAGAATGGGGGGTACTAATTACCGCACTCCTCAACGCAATCATTGGGGGAGGCCCTGTGCCAGACTCCTGGAGAGGTGCGGAGGTGGTCCCCATCTATAAAAAGGGCAGTCGGGATTTACCCGGGAACTATAGGCCTATAAGCCTAATAGACTCAAGCCAGAAATTGGCAGGGAAAGCCATCTTGGGGAGGATCTCCCAATGGGTGGACGATAATCACATCCTGTCCGATATGCAAGCCGGGTTCCGTTCAGGTACAGGAACCATCGAACAGGTCTTTAGGCTCTTGTTAGTATACTGGAAGGTGGTGGTGCTGGGCAAAGGCAGTCTTTATTTGGCCTTTATTGACCTCAAGACTGCCTTTGACCTGGTACCTAGGGAGGAACTCTGGAGGGTCCTTTACGGTTTAGGGATGCCCCCGTACATATTAAACCTCCTTATCAACCTGCACACCAACACCTATGCTCAGGTCAGATGGGGGTTGAATGGGGAAAAGACCGACAAGATCAGGGTCGAGAGGGGAGTAAGGCAGGGTTGCGTTTTGGCCCCTACCCTATTCTCCCTCTACATTAACGGGGTGGTAGATCACTTATTGGGCGAACCAGCAGACGCTCCCACCCTGGGAGGAGTAAAAATTCCAACCTTGCTGTTCGCCGACGACACCCTCCTCATCTCTAAAACCCCCCAAGGTCTTCAGACACTGCTGAACCGCTTTCAGGACTTTTGTACCACTAAGGGCCTAGTTATCAACGTAGACAAGACCAAGTACCTAGTTATACATCCACCTCGCAAACTTGGTCGCCCTCCCTCCCTGAATTCCATACCCCTAGAAAGAGTGGCAGAATTTGATTATCTGGGAATCCGGCTGAACGATGTGATGAGCTGGACCGCCCACATTGACAAAATGACATTGGCCCACAAAAGGGTGGGGGGCGCTATTCTTAAGGAGTTTAACAACTCTTCAAAACATTGTGTTGCCCCTCTACTTGAGATATACAAAGCACGTGCGGTCCCTGCGTCACTCTATGGAGCGGAACTGTGGGGCTCGGGCAAAGTCGACTCACTAAGCAAGGCTGAAAATAAATTCATCAAGGATCTCCTTGCCATTCCATCGAGTAGCCCGACCATCCCAGTGCTCATGGACACTGGCTGCAAAGCCATAAGGGACCAGGCTCGGCTTCGACCCCTTTTGCTTTGGGCACGTCTGTGGAGGGTCTCGGAGCTAAAATCCTATGCCAATGGTCTGGCAGAGGTGATGCATTCTGACGGTTGGCGTAGCATCAAATGGCTGAAGGATATAAAACAACTTTTAGGGGACCTAGGCCTGGACTCATGCTGGCATAGCCACTCGAAGGAGATTTTAAAAAAACTTTTCTGGGAGTGGGTCTGTATGAAGCGCTTGAGAAGCCAGCAGCACTGCAAAACCACCGCAGCTTTTCTGCTGTTAAAAGACGCTGTCATGTATGAGCCGTACATGGACATTATATCAGTGGCTATGGATAGGTCCTTGTACATTAAATTTCGGTTAGGAACCCTACCCTTGGCCGACTTCTGCTCGAGGTGGAATAAATCCCAACTTACATCATGCTTCTGTGCTCTTTGTCAAGACAAGCCAGAGACGGTGCCTCATTTTCTTTTTGAATGCCCGGACTACGGTCGCCCCAGATCACGTTGGCTCGGTCCCATCTGCAGAGAACTGGGTACTCGTCAGCACTCCGTTGCACTCCGGATTCTCTTAACTAACACAGCCCCTCCCATTGTTTGTGCTGTTGCTAAGTTTTTAAAATGGGCTTGGTTGATTAGAACTAGAAGACTGTCCATATCAATTTAATTCTCTTTTTATCTAATTTATGCTGATCTAATGCGTTTTATCCTTTTACTAAATGTACAGTCTTACTTTTTTCGACATGCTGTTTTTATCTTTTGTATTGCTTTTATGATATGTGCATATCGAAATAAAGCATCAATCAATCGAAACAAACACCCCTAGGTTCTGCCAAGGAGGTTGCAACCCCTCTAGTGGATCTTGCTTGTATTTAAGATGTTAATGGATGTGAGAGACTACACAGGACTCTGAAACAGCTTTCCTTACTATCTGCTTAGAGTAAATATCGATGGTTTCTTGCATTTGGAAGTTTCATAAATAACAAATAATACATAACATGACCTAAAGAATCTCATGGTTTGAATATAGATTGATAGTTCCATATGAACATCTAGTGCATGCACAGCAATCACTTCAGGATTACTGCGATCAAGTTAATATATTAGTAGTACAATGTCCTGCCCCACATAAAGTTCCAAGGTAACCTTTGGATGGAATTCTGCATGGGGGTCTTAACACAACTCAATCAGAAAAACAATGAAGGGATGGGGAATTAGGCTACAGGGTACCAAACCACCAATCCAATGGGCTGATTCGGAAAGGCTGTCTGATACCGACATTGTAATACATCAGTCGCAAATGCGGTCCATAGACCTTCACAATTCGGCTCCGACTTACTCAGAGTCTCCAAATTCCAGTCAGTTATCGAGTTGAAAAGACCAAACGGTTAACTTCTATCATAATTGGTCGGTCGGAATGTTTCAGAGTCAGTCGGAAGCATCGGTTTCGACATGGGTTATGAAATTCCGAATGCCATTCAGTGCCTTTCCGACCGACATTGCAATTAGGCCCTGTATGTTAGAAATGACAAAGGAACAGTTTCTAAAGGTTCAAAAGGGATTCTCTGGGAGCAGATGACACTAATTGCAGGTCCCATGAGGGCACAGAGGGTAAGAGAGTGGTCCCTAATTTTCAAAGCTTTTCAATAAATAAACAAGCCACTTAGCAGTCTAGATGAGATCACTCTTTGCATGTCTTGCTGAAAGCCCTAATGGTCTCCCATTGACACCTCAAAGAAAATGTAGACAAACCAAACAAAAAATCTATCTTGCAGAAAGTCTTATCTGCAAAACGGATTGCATGATTTAGCCTGCTATCCATTAGAAATACAACACTTGGAAAAGCTATTCAAATGTTATGTTTAATCCCCTTCCATGCTCATGACGAGCTGGCTCGTCATGCAGTACACTGCTCGTGTGCTCATGACGAGCTGAGCTCGTCATGAACAATGGGAAAAAGGGGAATGCAGCACCTTGGGAAAATACCTCTAGCATTGATGGTGTTAAATACATTTTTAATACTGCTGGCATCTGGACTTCTAGATGCCTAAAGCTACTTCTCGTGCGTATCCCCTTTTACGAAAGCCGACTTGTTCAATCCCCAGGCCGCCAGGAGAAGGGCTGTTTCTGCCAAGGACATTCCACCATCATTTATTTCAAAAGTGGGAATCAAAATGGTGGCAAACGGGAAAAGAGAGAGGGAATATTAACTTTAATGCACACAATATATTGAGTGACTTGATGTTTGTTGTGTGAAAATATATAACACATTGGTACCCTGGCTGTGTATCACTATCTATTGTGTGCATTTTAAAAGTAATAAAGATGAAGGCCCATATTTATCAATGTTTGATGCAACGCAGTTAGCCATCTTTTTGTTTTGTGCTAAATGAAAGGAAGAGTGCAGGAATGTGCTGTATTGAATGTTATACGGGAGCGTAGGGTGCATGGACTGACAGCTAGCCCCCACATATTGCCACAGGTCATGCACCGCAAGGGTTGGCCATGAGCAAAGAGTTGTTCAAACCCCCACAGTCAAAGTAGAGTTTGGCTGCCTGCCGTGGGATTAGGATTTGTAGCGTGGGCTGCAAGCGAATATTGGATGCAGGATATTGGCAAAGGCCGGGCCCTGTGCTCAACCCCTGCTGCGCACAGTCTTTTGCACACCCTCTCAGTCACTCTCTCACTCACTGCTTGACTAACTCACTTTCCCCACATCCAGCAATTCTGTTCACTCTCTCTCACTCAGACTCATAAACAAACCAAACATACATTTTAATCTTTTTTATACTGTTAAAGTTGATTCCAAAAAGAGTAATTTTTTGTTGCGTTTAAAGACTTGTAAAGTTTTAAGGGTTCTTACCTTTACGGGAAAAGCAAATTAAAAAAACATGAAATATGGAGAAAAAAAACCTGGGTTAAATGAAGATAAAATAATAATTTTTACGTTTCTTCTGATATAGAAGCACTTGATTTATTGGGAGCTTTTTGACTTTGCTGTCCTCAAGAGATCAACTTGCTATTACACCAAGCAATGCAATGCCACCGTTTCGAAGCAGGGATCAATTTCTTCTTGCTAGTCCTGTAGGATATGCTCAGGCAACCTCTCTCTTAATTATGTATACAGTGTAATAATCATATATTTTAGGTATATTTTATCTGTGGGCTGCTGCGTTTGTAGGGGTGTTGGATGAGAAGTTAACCAACAATTGATTATTAATTGTTAATTATGTGATTGTTAATTATATAAATGGTGTTATTACTTATTTTTTTATTTTTATATTTTGAGGTTGGGGTTGCAAGGTTTGTATGGGTAGCAAATTAATTAAGTAATACTTAAATAACAATTATTTTTTAATTGAGGATCAATTATTACATTGTTTAGGAATTTTGTAAATTATGCAATTGTTTTAAATTGTCTTATGTATATACATATATAATGTTAAGTAATAATGTTTATATTAGGAGTTTATATTTTTTCTACAATAATAGGGTTATTGAAATATGTAATGTGTATGAAGTTAAGTTGTGTACATAATGTTGCTTAGACTGGAATGGGAATTGTATATTTTACCCCTCTGAAGTTCATTGCTTTTCCTACTGTTGCAAAGGCTGGAGTGGGAATAGTAAATGTAACTGTAGTAACTTACACCACACACATGTAAATTAAGTTCCTTTTATTCCGTCTCTAAGCAACCTCCAGCAGCTCCAGGCTTCAACAACTGCCAGAGCACCACATTCTAAATTACCTCAGAGTGTTACATCATCATAAAAGAATGTTTCTTAAACATCTTTCCCCTATTAAAGAAACACAACAATATGAATACATTTTAAATACGATATACATAAACATGAAGAGGAAGTATATGAAGGGAAGAAATAGAATCACAAATGTAACATAACTCGGCAATATGCAATATATATGAAACATAAGAATATATAATGAACACTAACTAATGTTGATTGAAATAATGTGGATCATTAGTTTTGCTAAGTAGGACTACCATTAGCAAAACTAATAACTGGGATCATAAGTTTTGCTAAGATTACCAAAACGCCATTCTTTTCCGTCTTCCAACACAAAAATAAGTAGTAACTCACACCACACATGTGTAAATTAAGGTCCTTTTATTCAGTCTCTATGAACGCCAACCTCCAGCAGCTCCTGGCTTCAACAACTGCCAGAGTACCACATTCTAAATTACCTCAGAGTATCACATCATCATAAAGAATGTTTCTTAAACAAACCCCTCTAAAGTCCAACGCTTTCTCTACTTTTGCAAAGACTAGAGTGGGAATAGTAAATCTTACCCTTCCAAAGTCCAAGATTTTTCCTAATATTGCACTTCGTATAGCTTGGAGTGGAAATAGTACATCTAACCTCTGCAAAGTCCAGCACTTTCCCTACTGGAAACAGACTGGAGTGGGAATAGTAAATATTATCCCTTCGAAGTCCAAAGCATACCCTACTGTTGTACTCACTGGAGAAGGAATAGTAAACTTACCCCTTCGACATCCAACCCTTTCCCTACTGTTGCACAGACTGGAGTGGGAGTAGTAAATATTACCCACCGAAGTCCAATGCCTTCCCTACTGTTGCACAGATTGGAGTGGGAACAGTAAATATTACCCCTACGAAATCCAACACTTTCTCTATTGTTGCAATGTTTGGAGTGGGAATAACAAATTAAACACTTCCAAAATCCTACACTTTCTCATTCTGTTGCATGAACTGGAGTGGGAATAGTATATCTATTATTCCCAGACTCCAATACCTTTCCTAATATTGGTAGAAATATTTATCAATAATATTTGTTTCTAATTTAAATGTTATATTATTTGTTTATATTTGTATTTCTTTATACATTTTTCAGGTTTTTGGAGGAAATGTCTGTTTTGGTAATTTATTTAATGTTTTGAACTTAAATTTTTAAAAATGTTTGTATTTTGTAACAAAAAATGTATATACATATATATGTAATGTGCTTTTTACAGTAGTACATTAAAAAAATTACAAAAAATATATTGTAAAGATATACTTTTAATAATTGTTACATTATATATATATATATATATATATATATATATATATATATATATATATATATATACTTTAAACTATATATATATGTATATATATATATATATATATTTATATATATATCTATCAACAAACCCATAGCAACTTCGGTGCACACTCGGGGCATTAGGGGTCTTTTTTCATATCCGCAGACGCGTTTCTGGCTTCTTCCTTCATCAGTGCAGAAAAGCTGTTGATGATTAGCCACAGTCTTTTGAACGGTCCTGCCATTTAATAGGTGTATCCTTGGCCAATGAACGGCCCGCGATGGGGCGTCTTCATTTCCGTTGTTTCTTGCCAATCGCAATGTTCATGGCGTACCCATCGTTGAGATTAAATGACAGATGCATCTGCTGTGACCCTCTGTCCCCTCGCCTGACGCTGCACACCTGTGAGTGCCCCACGCATTAGAGAGACACTCCTGCTTGGTCTAAGCAACGACCTCACTCGGTCGACAGTATCTATTAGCCGCGTTTCTGGCAGCCCAAATTAATAGAAAAAACACCATTCCACCCAGGGCCAGCTGAACTCACGGCGGGTGCAACCGAAAAGCGGAGGTGGAACCGCTTAAAAGATCAACAAACACACGGCAACTTCGGTGCACACTCGGGGCATTAGGGGGCTTTTTTCATATCCGCAGACGCGTTTCTGGCTTCTGCCTTCATCAGTGCGGAAAAGCCGTCGATGATTAGCCACAGTCTTTTGAACAGTCCTGCCATTTAATAGGTGTATCCTTGGACAATGAACGGCCCGCGATGGGGCGTCTTCATTTCCGTTGTTTCTTGCCAATCGCAATGTTCATGGCGCACCCATCGTTGAGATTAAATGACAGCTGCATCTGCTGTGACCCTGTGTCCCCTCGCCTGCCGCTCCACACCTGTGAGTGCCCCACGCATTAGAGAGACACTCCTGCTTGGTCTAAGCAACGACCTCACTCGATCGACAGTATCTGTTAGCAGCGTTTCTGGCAGCCCAAATTAATAGAAAAAACACCATTCCACCCAGGGCCAGCTGAACTCACGGCGGGTGCAACCGAAAAGCGGAGGTGGAACCGCTTAAAAGATCAACAAACACACGGCAACTTCGGTGCACACTCGGGGCATTAGGGGGCTTTTTTCATATCCGCAGACGTGTTTCTGGCTTCTGCCTTCATCAGTGCGGAAAAGCCGTCGATGATTAGCCACAGTCTTTTGAACAGTCCTGCCATTTAATAGGTGTATCCTTGGACAATGAACGGCCCGCGATGGGGCGTCTTCATTTCCGTTGTTTCTTGCCAATCGCAATGTTCATGGCGCACCCATCGTTGAGATTAAATGACAGCTTCATCTGCTGTGACCCTGTGTCCCCTCGCCTGCCGCTCCACACCTGTGAGTGCCCCACGCATTAGAGAGACACTCCTGCTTGGTCTAAGCAACGACCTCACTCGATCGACAGTATCTGTTAGCGGCGTTTCTGGCAGCCCAAATTAATAGAAAAAACACCATTCCACCAAGGGCCAGCCGAACTCACGGCGGGTGCAACCGAAAAGCGGAGGTGGAACCGCTTAAAAGATCAACAAACACACGGCAACTTCGGTGCACACTCGGGGCATTAGGGGGCTTTTTTCACATCCGCAGACGCATTTCTGGCTTCTGCCTTCATCAGTGCGGAAAAGCCGTCGATGATTAGCCACAGTCTTTTGAACAGTCCTGCCATTTAATAGGTGTATCCTTGGCCAATGAACGGCCCGCGATGGGGCGTCAGGAGTGTCTCTGTGGGTTGGGTGCAGGTCCTGCACATTGACCTCCTACATCAATACCTCCACCTACAGTCTACTCCTGCTGCAGATGGAGATAACTTTTTCCTATTTTTAATGTCAACATCACTATTAAACATAGACATTGTGCTCACCCCAATGTGGGCATCCAACACCCTCTACAGTCAAACACAGCACGCGCCCACTTTTTTATTTTAGTTACATTTTTCAGTTTTGAAGATTCTGCCATGGGATTCGAAGACCCACTCCCTAGTGTCTGCCATTCAGGTTTCAGATTTGCTGACCTGTAAATGGGCCACAGATCTACATAAAAAATCTCTTCCCTTGCGGAGATCCTCACCTTGAATGAGACCCTGGAGCTGACAGTCAGATGGCTCTCCTCAAACCAACTTAAACTCAATGCTAAGAAAACTGAGTTCCTTTTAATCTCCCCGCCCAAGAACAACCCTGAGATCCAGACATGGATTAAAGCCATCACTGCCTTAAACTGTTCTCCAACCATTGTGGATTCAGCCAAATCTCTGGGAATTATCTTGGACCACAACTTGAACATGCGAGACCATGTCAACGCAATGGCCAAATCTGCCAGATTCCACTTGAACGACCTATGGAAATTGAAACCCTTTCTCGACGCTCCTGACCTAAAACTAGCAGTCCAATCATTAGTTATTTTTCGACTGGAATATGGTTGCTCCACCCTCTCCGGCTTACCTAAGTTCTCGCTGGCTCCCTTAAAAGCCTGCCTCAATGCAGCCGCCAGACTACTTACAAGCTCGAGAAAATTCGATCACATCACTCCTCACTTGAAAGCTTTGAACTGGCTTCCCATCGAGGCTAGGATCCACCTCAAACTGGTATGCAATACGCACAAGGCCTTACAATGTAACTCCCTTGCGTATCTTGCACAGAAGCTTGTGATATCTGGAGGAAGCAGAAACTCATGATTGGCTAACACCCTCCTCCTCTGGCCTGCACGCTTTAGGAAAACAAAAACCTACAATCGAGCCTTCGCCGGTTCTGCACTAAGATTATGGAACTCCCACCCTCCGGACATCAGAACAATCCCCTCCCTTGCACGCTTAAAAAAAGAGGCAAAATCCTTCCTCATGGGTAAATTCCTTGGCTAAACCTGCTCCTCAGCTACCTAAGAGACTATTGCCTCATCCTTCGACCCAGTACAGTACTCGTGTGATTTCCTGCCTATTGTATGACTCGTGTCTCTGTAAAATACCCCGATGTATAGTTTCTCCTTTCCCAAATGTGCAGTATTTGTTGGAATCTCCTGCCTACCTTATGACCCCGCAATTCTGTAAGCTCTATGATGTACAGGTCCTGTGATTTACTGCGCTCTATACTACCCTTTGAATATGTAAAGCGCTCTGATACCCTCATGGGTCAAGTTCGCGCTCTATAAAACCTTAAAATAAATAAATAACTAAATAAATAAAATTGTCGTGGGTTTGTGGTCCATAACTCAAGAAGCTTGTGCTGGGTTTGCAGCCCCAGCCAGAATGCATGGATTTTGGGGCAGTGCAGGAGGCCGCAAACCCAGCCAAGGGATCTATGAACTCTATGGCAAAATCAGAATTTTTACATTTTTTTATTCATGACTTGGGGGGTGGGGGAGTCAAGGTGTACTCACTCTGTCTCCTATTTAAATTTTCATTTATTTCGTTTTTAAGGATGTATTGACCATGCCCCTGTCTCCTGTAATGGGGACTGTTACATTTTCCTGATGTTTTGGACAGCCAATCAGAGGGCTTCAGTCCCATGGTCCCAGCTTTTGGTTTCCAGAACCGACCTGGATGGTGGGAGATTTGAGTATTTTTTAATGGTAGGATTCATGGAGGATCATGAAACCAGGTTCACTGTATGGATATTTTTAAAATGTATCATCTTCATACTCAGAACAGGCATTTTTGGACACTAATTTCTTGAAAACTACTGAAGTAATTTGCACCAAACTACGAAAAGGCACGTCCTTGAGTAAAGATCATTCCTTTCAGCTATTTTCTGTGTATCGACAAGCAAAGGATTTTAGTGAGTTAAAATAGGAAATGTCCCTTTTGGGCCTCCCTTGTTTTGCCACAGCGTGATAAATCTGCATGAAATGTGCCATGAAGCATGAAGAACCCGAAGTGAATGTTTTCTTTTCAGAAAGGTTTGAGTTGATATCTTGAACAGAGCCAAACTGATTAGCAAATCAAGAAATGCCTTTTCAATAGAAAAATAGATAGTCTGAACTAACCATAACTACACAGGTGCTATTCCTATATACATATTACCCAGCGGCCACCACAGGGCTGTTATAGTTAGGTTTGCGTTTCCATAGGAAATGTCTTTTTTGTTTTGCTAATAATGTTGGTGCCATTTCATTAATCTTCATGAAACTCTCCAAAAACTGATCTTTTCCCCCTAGTTTGTGCATGCAAAGTTTCGGGTTGATCTGTCGAGTGGGAGTCGAGAAAAGGGGGGGCCCAAAACACAAAATCCTCATTCATTTCCAAAGACTTTTTTAAGGAGAACTATAACTCATGCTTTAAGATAACTATACCTCGCGACCTCCCCATGCACTGCTAAGTACCCCACATATTACATCACACATGACATGTTCAATGCTATAATTGATGACATCACTGCAACATCTGAAATGACTTCATCGATAACAAGACTGTGCAGGGTAGTGAGTTAAGGTAACCTTAGGGCACAAAAGATGACATAATGGAGATAGAGATGAGTTTCTTCACTTTCAAAGTGGTTCAGGGAGTGAAAATAACATTCCTTTGAATGCACCAAAACAGACCTTGCTAATACAAGATGGGATATCGGCCTTTGCAGTGAAATAATGTGCTGATATAGATCAACCTAATATGCCCAAATGTGTAAACCTATCCCTAGAAACAGGATGTGTTCCTTGAGAAATAAAATAGTCCACCTTTATTTCTCTAATAAAAGAAGAGTTGCCGCACTATTGCAGGGTTCCCATATTCATCAAAAATCCTGGAAAGAAGTAGATTTTTTAAAATATATATTTTAATAAAATCCAAGGAAAAGAGGTGATAGAGCAACTGCCGAAATTTGTGGAAAAGTAAATAAACTCTGCATCCTTTGGTAGGATTGATTGACTGACTTCTGCTAAAGAGTTAGATGGCATCTTGAAGGCTTTTTCCTTTCTGTGCTCATATTATTCTCCTGCCCATAGCCTTTCATTCTTTTCATAAGTGGTGCAGGTTGTTGGCACAGCTACGAATGGTTTTGCCCATCCTAGAATAAACTGAAACAGCTGGTAAAGATTGGGAACTGCATATTACTCCAGGTTGACGGTGATGTTTCCCATGTACTGGCAGGAATAAGGAGGGCACGTACCCTATGTGTAAAAGCAACACCTGCACATACTAGCTATAGTCTCTGTGGAGAAACTGTTCAATATGCAGACTCACATTTGGCTCTCAGATGTTTGCATCTAGATTGTTTCATCAGACAAAAAAAATTCTCTGTGCACAGTTTACATATTGGAATCCTAAAGTAAAGTTACAGATTTACTACAATCGTCTGTAAATGTCATGAAAGTAATTTGTTTGTTCCAAACATAATTGTAAATCCTATGTGAGAAAATTGATTATTTCTAAAGCCAGGATTTTGTGAATTAAAAATATATGGAACCTGGCATGAAATTAGGAAAAGACAAGATACGCTGAAAAGTTTAATTTATGTTTTCAAAGATCTTATTTTCCAGGCTACAATACATTATGAATCTCCTCAATATTGTGTACACAGTGGCAGAACCGGTAGGAACCGCACCATTCCAAAGGCAATCAGATGCACTATATAGCAATGTAACTTTATTGCACTTGATCGATTTCACATCCTTTAAGGGTTACCATCTGCAGATGGGGGTTTGGGTAGAGGCAAAAACAATGTTCTTTTGACATTACCTGAGGTCCATTAACTGGAGTATTTTTAGATAAACAATCCACGTCATGAAAATATATTTAGGAGGTGAGAATGGATCGGGCTGTCTCATCACTGCTTAAAAAAATATTATTAACATCATAAGATACCTGTGACTAATTTTTGGTCAGTTTACTGTTGGAACTGGCCCTTCTTGCAGGGTCATCCCCAAACTTTTTGCTTCTTCCTCCCTTATTTTTCCTGACCCGTGGCTGTTGGCAATAGGACTCTGAGCACTCTACCACTGCTGATCAGTGCTAAAGTGCATATGCTCTCAGTGTAAATTGTTATTGTGATTGGATGTACATGATTGGCATATTTGTATCCCCATCAAGTCCCTAGTAAAGTGCACTGGGTGTGCCAGGGCTGTTGATGACAAATGCTACTAGTGGGCCTGCAGCACTGATTGTGCCACCCACATGAGTAGCCCTAAAATGGTGTCTCCGGCCTGCCACCGCAGTGCCTGTGTGCAGTCTGAACTGCCACGTCCTCCTGGTCAGTGTCCCCACTGACCTGCCTAACCCTTCCCTTTTTGTGCACATTGGTCACCCCTATGGAAGGCCCAAGGTACCCCCCTGGGCAGGGTGCAGTGTACGTGAAAGGTAGAGCATGTACTGGTGCAGGTGATATGCTCTGGTAGTGAATTACAGCCATTTTCGTTTTTCACTATTGTAAGGCTATCTTGCTCCATGGGCTAACATGGGGGATGCTGGCTACAGTGGCTACCAGCATTTCTTCCCATAGGAACAAGATAGGACATAAACGTCTAGTATCCCTGAACTCAGAATTTAATAACAGATCTTTTAGGAAAGGTTGTTTTTAAATCCTGTGTTTGAGAATAGCACTTTTAGAAAGTTGCTGTTCTCTTGTCTGACCCTTCTGTGTGCCTTGGCCTGTTTGTGTATTGACTGTCTGGTTTGAGAGTGACAGGGGCTGGGGTTTTCCCAGGAGGCTGGCTGAGTCAGCCCTAGGCTGAATGACTGCATTTGCAACTTTAGTGGTGGGAGGAGATAGCCCCTGGGCCTGAATAGGGCTGTGCCTGCCTTGCACAATGCTGGCTCCACCTCCTGCTGGGCGGCTGACGATCCTGCCCCTCACTCTGAAAGGAAAGGAGAAGCCAGGAAAACAAAGTGCTCAAGGAACACCCAGAACTGGTTCAGGCCGGGCTCAGGGCCCACTTGCACAAAGAGAACAAAGACTTTTAGGGGTATAAGTACAGGACGCCTGACAACAGAAAATTAGATCATCCTGGAATCAAGAAGGAACCTCTGCCACGGAGAAAGCTGAACCTGAAGAAGGAAGATTGTCCAGCTGTTGCTCTGCTGAATTGCCCTGCTGTTGCTTTTCTGCCAAGGAGAGGGGAAGGACTTTGCTGTACTGTGTCCCCTTGCTTGAAGGATTCTCCAAGGGCCTGAGAAGAGCTGGCTCCCTGTTCTGAAGTCCCAGGAACAAATGGACTTCACCCCCAGCTTCCCCTGAGCTCTACTGAGAGAGTTCTGTCCTTCCTGGAGTGTGTGGCCCATGTGTGGTGCCTCTGGAAGTTGTACCTGTGCTGGGAAGCTGGAAACCAAGATTTGAGAGACTTTGTTACAGAAAAGTTATCTCATCGCTCGCTGCGGAGCGCATCCCCAACAGTGCGAGGAAGTTCCTGCCGCTACGAAGGTCCTGATCGTTGCAGCGCCTATTGCCTACTGTCAGAGCCGTCGCATCCTTCGTTTGCGGGACGCACCCGATCGGTGCGGTAAGCCTAACATCGCTGCGAGTGTCGCCGCAGAGCCTGTAGTCGCTGGGTGAGATCGCTGCACCGCCTGCTTGTCGACCACATCATGTCGCTCTGTGAGTCATCGCCAAAGCCATCGCATCGAGGAGCTGCGAGAGGGAAGATCACCGCTGGCCCGCGCATCGTCGCCCCGGAGATCGTCGCAACTCCAAAGATCGTCGCATCGTGCCTTTTTGAGAACAAACTTCATACGGATTCGTCGCAACACGCCTGCTGCTGCAGTGAGGCTGTCGCATCGCCTCCCCAGAGTCTCAGGAGCAACGCATTGCTTGTTTTCCACCGCACCAGCTTCTGCTTTTGGAACTTTGTCGCAACTAAAGGTACTGTGTCTGAAACGTGACACAACTGTGAACTTTTCACGCAACTGTGGATTATTTTATCGCAACCTAAAGAACTTTTATTGCAACCTTAAGAACTCTTTTTGAAACCATATTCTTGAACTGTGTAGGTTGGATTTTTGTCGTTTTGGTCTTGTGTAGCTTAGATTAAATACCTTTATTTTTCTAAACTGTTGTGGAGTCAGTTTGTGGTGTTTTCACTGTGTTACTGTGAGTGTTGGTACAAATACTTTACACATTGACTTCTGATTAGCCTTGACTGCTCGTGCCAAGCTACCTGGAAGGTGAGCAGTGGTTCGTGCCAAGCTCCCTGGAAGGTGAGCAGGGGTTATCTCAGAGTGTTTCCTCCTTGCCCTGACTAGAAGCAAGGGTCCCTATTTGGACAGTGGTACCTACCTCTGCCAACTAGAGACCCCCAGTTCTAACATTTACTCAAATGTTCTTCCCCTAACTCTGCTTAGTCTTACGGTCTACTTTCATGAATTTAGATTATAACTGTCTGTGCAGGTAGCCTAGGGGCCTCAATGCTTACGTCTCAATGGCAAGGCTACTGGTCCAAGCAATCTGTGCTAAAATCTCTAAATATTTTATGGAGATGATTTATCTTCTATGTTACTGGAGCTGTAAATTGAGGCAGTCAAATATGGAAAGTTTCTACCCATGTCAACAGAGTCATCTCATCTGCTAATACTTGGCAAAGAGCTCTGTATCAAAGTCCACAAGGTAAAGTTTTTATGTACAAAAATAATATATCTATCTCAGAGTTGATATTTTTGTGGTAGGTCTACTGCGTACACACTAATATGATTAGTTTACTAATTTTGTTAATGTTGATGGTTTTTACTAATGATTGTTTATTTGATGTTGATGCCCCTTAAGACAGGGAACACATTAATTTCTGTTATATGGGAAATGGTTTATGCAATTAGCTTATAGAAGAACCTTTCTTTCGTCTTCTTCACATAGGTGGCTAAGAACATTTTAACCATGAGATACCAAAGCCTTTCATTCTCTCATATATTGCACCTTGCACAGATGTTGATATTACCTTTTACTAAGGAGTACCCTGCCTAATGTTTAAAACAGATACTCAGTGAACAGCATGGTTAGACCAAAGAATTGCTGAAAGCTAAGGGGGACGGTTTTTTTTAAAAAGGGAGCACAATGTAGTACAGCAACCAAAGTTGCTGTACTGCACTAGGGGGTGAGAGAATCGCAGAGCCATATGCACAGTTTTTGTCAAGACTCTTGGTTGGTTTAAGTCACTTTGCATGACTTTGCACCAGTGCAAAATCTTCATAAATCTTCTCCTGTGTATCTATTTGCTGATGCTACCTAAAATTCAATTTGCTCTACATTTGAGGATTTTGCGATGTTTCATTAGTGCTCTGGTTCTGGTCCAGTGAAATGAATCTAATATTCCTACTCCCTAGAAGAGTGAAAGGCAGGATCTTCAATTCCCTTTCACATACTTTCCACCCTGTGATCGAGTATCAAAGTTTTTGATAAACCCCAATTCTTTCACAGGATACACATATAACAATGATAGTTTACAGAATCTGCAGGCTGTCATGGACAAGAAGCTAAACTGATGATGGTGGTTTTTAGATCATGCTATAATTCGGTATCTCTCCTGAAAATTATCATTTTCCCCTATTTATCTGTGTTGTTATGCACTGTGCCAATGGTAAAGCAATTAAGATCTCATGTGAGATTCTGATATGTTCGGATAAGAGGCAGCAACAACGTTAGCCTCAGGAAAAAGAGGTAGAGTGAAGTCAAGAAGAGCACCCAGATCGCTTATCACTGGAACAAGTTGACTCAAGGGAACATATGATGTCACAATGCATGCTTTTACAATGCAGTCTTTACATCAAACCTACCATTACCTGTATGATTTTACAACGCATGCCATTACAACACATTTTTAAAAACTACCATTACAACGCATTCCATTAGAATGCATACCATTACAACACATACTATTACAACGCATATACTTTTAGGCAACAGTAGGGTAAGTGTTGGATAGTGTAGGGGTAAAAATGACTATTTCCACTCCAGTGAGTGCAACAGTAGGGTAAGTGTTGGATAGTGTAGGGGTAACAACTAATAAGTGTAGGATAGTGTAGGGGTAAAAATTACTATTCCCTTGTACTCCAAAACCCATATCCATCCTAATACTAATTAAATCAATTACTTACCTTATAATGCGTTGTAATGGCATGTGTTGTGATGGTATGCATTGTAATGGCATGCGTTGTAGGGACATGCATTGTAATGACATGCATTGTAATAGCATGCGATGTAAAGGCAGTTGGGTTGTAACAGTTGCGTTGTAAAGGTAGGTCGTTGAAATGACTGCGTTGTAATGGATGTTTCCCAACTCAAGGGCCCCTACTCTCAGGTTACACACTCAGGTGTTAACAGTTTTCTTAGATGTCAGAAACCTTCCAGACAGTTATCCGCCTGCTAACAGCTTTGTGCATGGTTTGCAAAATTCAAAACATAATGAGCATTATGAAAAATTCATGACTATGCATTGTTTTGTGCTATTCCTTCTTTATAATCCGTCAGATATAATTTGGTATTGGTTATTGTGTTCAGAGCTTACCTTCCAGTATAGAGTTACATTGCGTCCACCATTCCCATAATTCACTTCTCTCCAGAAGTCCGGTGCCAATGCAGGCACTAAAATCAATGAAAGAAGACATTTCTTTATACATTATAAACTGTGTATTGTACGTCTCTCTTGCAGCAACTTCAGACTTCAGAACCTAGACTTTTTCTTAAACTTGGACATAGTTATCACTTCTCTCCAACCTTTGTGGAACTGTACAAATAAATAATGGTTCTGTCGGACAGAAATATTTATACCAGCAATTCCTTTGTCCTCTGAAGGCAGAGGGTCCTGTACCTAGTCCAATCCAGTTCTGGTCAGTCTTGGAGCACTTTGTTTACAAGACTCCTGCTTTTCCTTTGACAGTGTAGGCCAGGGACATCAGACGCACCACAGGAGATGGAGCCAGCATTGTGGGAGGCAGGCAGAGCCCTATTCAGACCCAAGTGCTACTCCTCCCACCCATCTATGTGCAGGCAGGTCTATTCAGCCCTAAGCTGACTCACCCTGTCTCCTGGAGTCTCCCCCAGCCCCTGTCACTCAAAAACCTAGACAGAAAATACACAGCCTCGCAGAGGCAGGCTGGATGGTTAGGCAAGAAAATGCCTACTTTCTAAAATTGGTATTTTTAAACACAGAATGTTAAAACCAACTTCACTAAAAGATGTATTTTATCATTCTGAGTTCAGGCATACTAAACTCGAATTTCTACCATGTTCCCTCAGTTAGTTAGGATTATAGGATGTTATAATCAAACTGCCCACTCTGGCCTATGGGGAACAGGAAGCCTTGCAATAGTGAAAAACGAAGTAGGCTGTAATTCACTATCAGGACATGGCACACACACCAGGGCATGTCCTACCTTTTACATACAATGCACCCTGCCCATGGGGGTACCTTGGGCCTACCTTAGGGGTGACTCCCATGTAGAAAAAGGGAAGGTGTAGGGACTTGCAAGTATGTGCACTTGCCAAGTCGACATGGCAGCCCCAGGCTGCGCACAGGCTCTGCAATGGCAGACCAGAGTTACACTTTACAGGCTGTTTGCATGGGTGGCACAACCCAGTACTGCAGCCCACCAACAGCATTTGATTTATAGGCCCCGGCTCTCACATTGCACTTTACTAGGGGCTGACACATGAAGCAAATAGGCCAACCATGGAAACCCAATCTATAACACAGTTTACACAGAGAGCATATGCACTTTAGTACTGATTGGCAGTGGTAAAGTGCCCGGAGTCCTAAAACCAACACAAACAGGTCAGGAAAAAATAGGAGGAAAAAGCAAAAAGTTAGTTTGAGGATAACCCTGCAAAAAGGGCTTTTTCCAACAGAAGGAAATAACAGGATACATACTGGTTGAGTATCAATGGGGTCCTGTTCACTCCTTTAAAGACCACTATTGGTATATAACTGGGAATATAAGCAAGACCAGTGTATAGTGTTCAATAGTGTGATTGACTTGCGTCAGATAATGGCAGCTTATGCCAAATCACAAAGGCATGATGCACCTTTTAACATTCTACAATGTGGAAATAGAGAATTCTATTTAGATCGCAATAATTTAAAGCTGTGTCATATACAGTGAGAGTTGACTAGTGAGATGTGTAAAAAACAAAAGGAATTCTCACTGTAAGAAGGTCTGAGATTTCAAGTCTATGTTTGTAAAGGTAAACTCAATTGAGTACAGCCCTGTTGGAAAAACAGGGTATTGTAAGATGTTAATCATTAAGGTGTGTCAGATGCAATAAAGAATTACTGAGGAGTATGCTCGATATGTATGTTGTCTCATTATAGCAAAAGTGTTCAGAGTCTCAGAAGTAGCTGCTCTCCCTATTGGAGATGCGGTCAAAAGATACAAGTGCTCAGCAAGCCTGAGCGGGAATAGATAAAGGGAATGTCCATCTGCGCAACATCCTTATGGAGGTGTGCGAGTGGGCGTGCCGATAGGCCCTAATGGGTGTGTCATTTGTGTAATGTTATGTTATTTTAACTTCTTAAGAGCAACAGTTACCCTGGGGTGTCCTGGCGCTGAGCACTGCCTAATTGGTTGCGTTGGTGTGGAGTAACTACAAAGTAAATAACCACGTTTTCAGCTCCTTCCTAAAAGAGAGCTCGGTTGAATTTCAGAGGTGGAATGGTAAATTATTCCAGCCGTTTGAGGCACATGTGATAAAGCTCCCACTGCCACAGCTGGCTGTTTTGACTGGGGGAACTATCACTTTTTTTTACTATCGTTGAGAGAGACTAGTTCCCCTAATTATCTGGCACCCCATAGCGACTGGTCTGGTATACTGCTGGTTGAATTAATTAGAAAAACTAAAAAGGTAAAAAATACAAAGGGGTTTTGATTAAATTATTGTCACAACATCAAGGAAAATGGGGGATCGAAACCAACATGTCAAGACTGAAGGACAAGGCAAACGCTGGAAGGATACGTCGACCTGTGGTTTGTACTAGTGGTAGGGGGCTAGAGCAGCCCAGCCGCTCGGTTGGTTTCTTCACAGAGAATATAATTATACATGGCAGTTGCATCGTCCATATGTTAAATGGTTGATTTTGATACAGTAAAACACAGTACAAATAATCAAAAATACAAACAGTAAAGACAATAGAGACAGTGCAGACATATTTATGGGCGATACAAATACATACAAAGTATTGCTCTGGGAATATCATCCAGATATATAGAAGTGATTTGTTGGGACATCTGACCTATGTAGATCAGGGACAGGGACACCACACACAATAGATTAGGTTAGATCACGTTTGTAGATGGATACTTTGTGTGATGTTCTAAAGTAGTCTGGGTGTGTCCATGAACGAAGGATGGTCTTGGAATTTGTAGTGCATTGGCCTGACACACAATTCCCACATTTGTAATGGCCCTTGATATGATCCAAGCAGCTGCGAGCCGTGCAGGTAACAGCGATGGGGTGGTGGGGCCGTGTAAGGGGGGATATCGAGGGACGATGCAGAGGGAAATTGTATTATTTATTTATTTTTCCCCTTGGCATCGCCTTTCTAAATTCCCCCTTACGCAGCCCGCTGCCCCTCCGCTGTTACCTGCACAGGCTGGGCTGGACCCAAGGCAGATGCAATAGTGTTTGTCTGGTGAGTAGTATCTGAGTTTGTGTGAACCAGATGGTCTTTGATATTCTTGCCCTTCTGATAGAAGGAGAGTGTACGTTCACCAAAGGAATCCATCACAGTAAGGGGGTCATTACGATTGCGGTTTTTCCGCATCCTCGGGGCCGGCGGAAGCCACCGCCGGCCCCGAGGATGCGGAAAAACCGCAGCGGACTGACCAAAGACCCACCGCCACATTAGGATGGCTGGTGGGTCCTGGTTTCCGTCCGCAGCTTTTCCGCCGCGGTCGGATTACAACCGCGGCGGAAAAGCTCTAATATGGTGACGGTGTCTTCCAGACACCGTCCACCATATTAGGATGGCCAGTGAGTTATGCTTTTCCGCGGTGGGTTTTCTGCCGTGGAAAAGCATACGGAACTTTACTGCGGGGGCCCGTTGCGGGCCCCCTAGGTGAAGGGGAGTTGGGGGGTACCTATGGTACCCCCCTGCATTTGCATGCAGAAAGCGGCAGGCACCGCACGGTGCCTGCCTCTTTCTGCATGCAAATGCAATGCGTGCATTTTTAACATTGCCGCGGGTGCAGCTTGAAGCTGCACCCGCGGCACTGTTAAAAATAGAGGATGTGACCGCCAGGGTGGCGGTCACATCCTAATTGCACAGGAGGGAACTCCGCATGCCATGCGGAGGTTCCCTCCTGCTCTGGGGTCGCGGACGGACGCAAGTCCGTCCGCGATCCTAATCGACCCCTAAGTGTGGACCAATGTTTTTTTTATGATTTTCACAATTTTGTTTGTGTCTGGCAGAATCTATGAAATGCAACACATGAATTCATGTTGAATGATGGTGACAGCATCTCACTGTTTCTGTACAACTTCTCCCTTGTGGACTTGGAAATGACCATAGGCTCCAGAATATTTTGAAGGCTTGTACTTGCTATTTCAGAGAATTTGCAATAACCAAATACTTAGAGAATGTAGACATGGGAAATCCTATGTAAGTGTACACTCTATTCAGTATGCCTGTGTGTACCTGCTGACTGATACATGACATGTGGCATGGTCAATATCTGTTGAAATGATCCAGTGATATCAAATGCAACACTTAAACCAGTGTCCGCGTTGGTTGCATAGTAGTGGGGTGCGACTATTCGCTGTTACAATATGGTGCTCTGGCATGCCCAAAGACCTGAATCAGACCTATCAATTATTGCTGTTCTCATTTACAGTATTTACAGCATGAGTGACGAGTACGTATTCTTCTCTCAGGCATACATTTAGAGTACATGTACATTTGGCAAAGTAGCCTTTATGAGTCACCACATTGCTTTGTGGTACCGGTGCTAGCGCTGTGCCTTTAGAGGTTGTAGCGAGTACTTTTACAAAATTTGTTCTGGCATACAAATGACAGAAATACTGCCACTTTCTAATCTTTAGCATAATCTATAAATTATTTTCTATGTGTGGACCAGCAGTTGCATCAAGATTATGTGTCCATCAGTTTAACTAGCCCAGTGGCATTTTTAGCATTTAGTACACACAAGGCCCCTTTTCCACTGTACATAATTTATCCTTTCATTGTACACCCACATGTTGTGATACTGACCATTTATAATGCCCCCAATAGTTCAAATGCGCAAAAAATTATATTTTAAAAGCAAGACTTTGAAGGGTAATGATCATTAAGTTGAGCTGAATTCTGAGACCTAAGTTCCACGAGGTACTTTCTTCCCTTTCAGTAATAGGATACTCAGAATTTGGGCAAACTATTAGAAGAGGGGGGTTGGCAAAGCCAATATCTCTAGCTTTGATGTGATAATGCATGCAAACAGCATTTGTGTGTGGTTTGTATGCATGCTTAACACATTAAAGCCAGGCCTGGTGATGAAGGAGCTGCTCCTGCACCAGTAACGCAGGCAACACTTATTGCCCAGGTGTGTTTTTTTGAGTTTCCAGGGGTGACCAGGTACAAACCCGGTGACACATGAGGGCCGAGGCTGTTGGAAGGCAGCGGGAAACTGAGAGCAATGACGATGGGCGAGCAACGGTGACTCTGTCACTCTCTGTCACCATGGACCAGGGTTTCAGCTCTACGATTTTAATCTACAAATAACTGCTAACAAGTGTTATTCTAATTAGGTTACATGAAGCAAACCTAGACTGAAGTACCCAAAAGGCATCAAGTTGTGATATCCAAGTCAGAAACTGGAAACAGTGTCCATGATGGTATGGTCTGAGATTTGTGCATGCCACTGCTCTTCAGACTGTGTGCAGTGTAACCAGTGCACTAAAACATCAAGCCTGGCATAGTTTCATTTGCCAATCAATGACACAATATCTCAATGGAGCTGACCCAAAGCTATTAAAGGATGAAGTGAGGCCACACAAAGCCAAATGACAAAGGGTGCTGTCTAGCGCCAGATGTACACTTGACTATAAAGTAGAAAACAATTCTAAAACTACACTCTATTTAGATGTAGTCACTTACTTCATAGTATGTTTAAATACGTCCATGTCCAGCTGTTCTCAAATACTGAATGAAATGCACTTATAATGCACTTAGAATGAAGGATGCCGAAATTAACCTGAATGTCATCAAGCAGAACATGGGTGGCAAGAGTAACCAACCCCAAAACATATAGAGCCACGATGCAGCCTTCCACGGTGGGTACTCCTGCTTAAATGTATTTCCTAGGGTACAAAGAAGTAAGCATTGTACAGTGTAAAAGGCATGTGTTTTTTGTAAGCATAAACATGCCTATTGGAAAACAGTGTTTGAAAAACGGACAGAGGGACTTTTAATGACTCACCAATTTATTAAATGACCTTAACTTACATACCAGCTTCTCTGGTTGTGAACGTCACACTTCCACTCCAGTCACTCCACTTCCAAAAATGTACAGCTGCCCCACAGCGTATCCTCAGGGTGTAATTTGTGTATGGTTGCAATCCATGTATGTCAGCCAGGTATAAATCAGATGATGTCTTTCCCTCTGTTGTTGTATTGTGCTACAATTTAAATAATAAATACTTTTAATGTCCACACTTAAAAAATATGCTGTAGAGTTGCAATTCAATGTGCATTAGTTAGAAATGAGGACATACTGAAGACGCTTGAATCTGGATATTCAAATGTAAATAATTAGATCAAACACAGTGTTAACTGGCGTTTTGGGCAGCCTGGCAGTACCGCACAGATCAGATGGAAAGTGCCAGTATGCGTTCAGGTTATTCATGTGTTTATTTGAGACATTGCCTCTTAAACTACAAAAACAAATCACAAAAATCCATAAACAATCGCATACAGTTAAAAAAAGCCAAATAATTAATCAATAGACAATTACAAAATGTAATCATAATATAAAATCCTTTAATGACATAAAAAATCTAGTCAGAGAGCATGCTACATCTATAAATTGCACTAAAATAAAAACCGCAGTGCTAACAGTCTAGACTCAATATAGAATTTAAAAAAATTAGGTTTTAAAATGTTTCCCCCAAAGTTAAAATGTATCAACAATCTAAAAGTATATGTCCTTTCGTGCAATGCATCTACCACCCACATCCACACAACCCTTCTTCATTCTTAAAGGAGCGCACCCCTGAAGGATATAATCCTATTCAAAATTAAAAAATAGTGTTCACATTATTGAGTCCAGGAAGCAATGGAGATATTAAAAAGAAGTGTTAGGCTCCCAAACTTCTCTTAATTCTGCAACTGAGGACCTTAAGTATTGAAGATTCTATTTTGAGTTGTTTGGATGTTACCAATTTGCTCCCGAACTTCAGGATTCGAATCAATGGATCAGGATTGGAGCCAATGTCCATCTTATAGCCAGACCCCTTGTACATTTGGGAGAGGGATAACAGATGTATTAGGTAACAGCCTTTTACCGTACCCCAATCTAAGGTGTTACATAAGCCCAGCATTTCTGCTCCACATAGGTGAAATACACATAGGTCTTGAGGCACGATCAATACTTTGTAAGCTACTAGGACTCGGTAAAACGAGGGTCTACCAGAATCTTGCTTAAATTTCCTTAAGCCGGCAGTGGTCGATAGCGCTTTTACTTTAATGACTCGATATGGGAAGGCCAAGTCAATGATTTATTAAAAACTAAACCTAATTACCCGCATTCTGTGGTTTGCTCAATTCTGGACTGCCCAGAGTTATGTACATTCGTATCAAAGTCCTTAACTTTAGTTTTGTCATTGATGGTTAACTTTATTTTTAGAAAGTGCTTGTCAAATTCAGATGATTTCCTATGTAAACCAACGGGGGCAAAGAGAGTGCCAACACACATCCTTGGCGCAGGCTTTGTTAAAACTTATCTTCTGAGAGAGGCTTCCTTTGGCATCCAATTCCACCCAGGCTTAGTTTTTGCTGGGAAACTCTTTTAATTTTCAAGGCAAGTCAAAAGAAGTCTTTATTCGATTGTTCATCTTAAAAGACATACTACACATCCAACATTATATCTCAATTTCTAAAGTGCAAGCATAATTAGTAAAAAAAATAATTTAATATGAAGTTAAAAACATGACTAAGACAGAATTAAATCACTTATACGCGACTTTATTTACAGATTTAAAAAGTTAAACATAATAAAAACAGTTAATACAAGATATCACCGGACCTTGTAGATTATTTAACTGGGACCTTGTTGCAAATTAATCAACCTCGAGCGTAGAATCCAAGCCCAACCAAGGTATTTTGCAACCCCTATTACTATCAAGGGCGATAGATCAGATTTTAAAATTCTACAGGCTGTAGATGCTGAACGAGTGCCCAGACTTCTACATAATGGGCGTAGCCACTTTTTTCTAGGGGCAACATACAGGGGGCAAACAAAGAGAAAATGACACACACTTTCACCCTGCCTAGTACACAGTGGGCAGTGCTCTGGCCCTCCCTTACCCCATGATGTAGTTAGGCACCTCAGTGGTAACGAGCCAACTCTCAGTTGATGGAATAGTTTGCGATCCAGGGGCTCGGTGATGACATCCCAGTACTTTTCAAGGGAAGAGACATCCTTCAGAAGAACAAATGTCGTTGTAAGAGAACTTCCTGTCATTTCCGAATGTCTTTTACCAACAACCCATTTCCAGTAAAGATTTCTAAGCTCTTTTTTGGGAGGGAAGGTGGCCGCGTCAGGGTTATGCCATAGTTCACCAAGCCCCATGGCGCAAAGAGTAGATCTTACCCCTTTGAACCATCCTATATTGTCAGAGCCAGGGAATCCCTTACCTCTAAACTTGCTTTAGCATAAAGCAAAAGCTTAGGTGTGGTCCACAGACGCCGCCAAAATGCTAGGGGTCTGAATCTCGCTAGGTCTTCCACTGGTTGGCACCCTAAGTCGTACAGGAGCGGGATGCGCGGAGTGGATTTCGGTAAACCAATCGCCGCCCTGAGAAATTTATTTTGGGCTACCTTTAGGGGATCCAGATTGCTGTAGCCCCAAAGCTCTGCTCCATACAAAACAGAGGGTACAATTTTGGTGCCATAGATTTTCATGAGCGGGGACATTGGCCGGATGTAAGAACTTTTATGTTCTTTGAGGAGGGCTCCTCCTATTTGCACATGTTTTAGTGCCAGGAGCTCGACTTGCGGTTTCCAACTAAGGTTTTCACTAAAAGGGACACCTAAGTATGTGAATAACGTAGTCTGCTCAAGGGTGGTACCACCCATTGTAACCCTGGCAGCAATTGGAGATGGTCCTCTCAGCACCATAAACTTTGTTTTGGACACGTTATCCTCCAGCTCCTGCTTGCAAAACAGCTCAAATCTTGACAGGGCCTGCTGGAGACCCTGCCTCGTCTTAGATATTAACAGGGTGTCGTCCGCGAACATGAGCAGAGGTACTTTCATCCCCGCCAGTGTAGGAGCATCCGTGGGGTGGTTCACAAAATAATTGGTTACCCCATTAATAAAAAGGGAAAACAAAGTAAGGGCCAGGACACACCCTTGTCTAACACCTTTGGCAACTGGAAATCTATCCGTAACCTCCCCGGGCTTACCCCAACGTACTTGTGCAAAAAAAGTAAGCCCAGCACTTCTGCTCCACATAGGTGAAATACACATAGGTCTTGAGGCACGATCAATACTTTGTAAGCTACTAGGACTCTGTAAAACAAGGGTCTACCAGAATCTTGCTTAAATTTCCTTAACCCGGCAGTGGTCGATAGTGCTTTTACTTTAATGACTCGATATGAGAAGGCCACGTCAATGATTTATTAAAAACCAAACATAATTACCCACATTCTGTGGTTTGCTCAATTCTGGACTGCCCAGAGTTATGTACATTTGTATCAAATTCCTTAACTTTAGTTTTGTCATTGATGGTTAACTTATTTTTTAGAAAGTGCTTGTCAAATTCAGATGATTTCCTTTGTAAACCAACGGGGGCAAAGAGAGTGCCAACACACATCCTTGGCGCAGGCTTTGTTAAAACTTATCTTCTGAGAGAGGCTTCCTTTGGCATCCAATTCCACCCAGGCCTAGTTTTTGCTGGGAAACTCTTAATTTCCATTCTTTCCAATTTGGCCCACAGAATTTCCTGTTCCACCAAATTGAAGACATCCACAAAATAGGTATATAGATAACCTAGAGTTCCTATGGCTTCTTGTGCTATTTTCCAAAGACTAAAATAATGAACAATAGTGGAGTGCCCAGCTTTAAAGCTGCTCTGTTCTATCATGATCAGACATATTTCTTCACTCCATTGGGTTAGATCCTGAAAAACATGTTTTGCTGAAACATTTGCACCCACATCAATCAAACTAATACGGTTCCAATTCATAGGTACAAGTCTCCCGATATCAACAGTTGTCAACTCAAAAACCAGTCCGTAAGGAGTATAGCGGGACATGCATGCACTCTAGTTCGTGTTCCTACTGATCGATGAACTTTACGTTTTTTGCGGACAACTGTTGATATCGGGAGACTTGGACCTATGAATTGAAACTGTATCTCATTCCTATTTTTCGGGGGTACACCCTGGAATACACTTGACTTTTAATTTACCCTAAAGAAGCCCGTATGGGTGAAATGCGTTGGCTGTGTTGCACATTTCATTTTTTCAAAAGATGAATAAAGGGATTCACAAGAACATTAAGGAAAACTTGCCTCTGCCATCGTTATTTTGCATTTGACCTTTGGATAAACCCAAGGACTGTGTTTCATAAGTCTTTGTATATGTGCCCTTCTTACTCTTTGTGTGTTGATATTGTATTAGGACCATTATGATGGCTGGTCTTTAGAGGTGGGCATATTATACGGGACTATTCAGGAAACAATCATTGGCTTCCATTTCATTGTAGATAAAGACAGGTAGTAGTGCGACATCTTAGACCCTGCCACCTTAGATCATTGTGTTTAAACTAATTAGGCAGTAGTTTTTGGAATCTGCTCGGTCACCCTATTTAAAGATAGGTTTTATGATGGCACCTTGCCAGTTCTAAGTGTAAGTCAGAGTAGGTGTAAATTGCTTGAACATTCCAGACAAAATAAGGTTGGTCACCAATTTAAATTGTTATCATAAGTGCCAGATCATCCAGTCCTTCAGATCTGGTTAACTTTATCTGTGTGATGGTATCCCTAACTGCGGAATCTAAGAATGGAGAAAGAAACTCAATGTCAACAGGAGAAACACTATATCATCCTCTTCTCTGGCATATATTGCTGATAAATAGTCCACCCAACCCTCTTCTCCTGTTCTGATGTTCCTAACATAAATCCCTAAATGCACCAATTTCCAAAATGACTGCACATCATTAGTATAAATTACCTCCATCATTCTGTCCCAAATCATTTTGTAACATAGCCCTTTGTTCTGCTTTAGTCTTGCTTTGTATTTCCTGTTAATTTCATAATATGAACTACTTCCAGTATGTGGGATGCTTGCACATTTCATTTTTCTCAACTTCTTTTTCACCTCCTGGCACTGAGCATCGAACCAGGGAGCCATCTTTTCAGTTGTAGATTTGAAACTGTGGACTTTGTAAAAAGAGTGTTGCATTACCTTTAAAGCAGTTGACCAGACTTTTTTTGTTACTTTGTAGTTATTAATGAGGTTACTGGGTACCAAGGTCAAACTGGTTAAGTCAATATGTTTTTGCAAATCAAGAAAGATTTGAATATGAAGGGTAACTATTCTAGCTATAAGACGCCTTGGAAATTCCGTGTCAAGGGGTAGAACTCTATCTCTAGTTGGTAGTTTCAATTTTGACCAGCCCCATGGAAGGTGATTTCTTCCCATCAGTGTGAGAGGTTGAAAGTCCCAAATTAGCAGTAATTGCCAAACCTGGACAAAATTGTAACTGTGTAGATTTCCAAATTTAGATGTCTGGGTTTCTGGAGAGTCAAAGAGGAAGTGACCATTCATTCCAGAAAAAGTTCTAGCCCGCTATCCTTGAGTTTATGCACTTGGGGAAAATAGCCGGCAGAATAGGATAAACCCTCATCAGATTACCAGAGATGACTTCTTCCAGTCGTGGTTTCAGGTGCACATGGAAGTTACCCAAAATTAAAATCATAGTTTTGGTAAAACGTTTGGAAATCTGGTCTAAGTCCTCCATTGGAGTGACAATTATTTAGAGTTATAGGGGATTTCCCTTAAGCTTATGTATACATTTAATATAATACTATTCTCCACTTCTGCATTATTGTTCAACAAATCAATATTACTTGCATGCAAAAATTAAATTTTCATAGATAACAGAGTGACCTTTTTAGCAATCCGGGTTGATACTAAAGTAATTCACCCACCCAAGTTGCACCCTGAGATGTTTGAAACTGCATCAGAAAGAATTTAAAAATAGTGTGGTGCCAATTTTATTTTGGTCCTATGGGTTTGGACAGGAACAAAAATCAGCCCTCACACCGGTCCTTCCAAGCTAAACCAGCTGGTAGTACTAGGCTGCCCTAGGAAAAATCCAACTCTAAACATACATTGGGCACCTAGGAAGTAGAAAGAGGATTAAGATTACCAATTCGACCTATGCTGTTTAGGTTGCAGAGCAATCAGAAATTTATGGAGAAATAGTACTCCGTTTTAAATAATGCTCGCTTGACTTGATTCTAATTTTAATAGAAGAATTGTTAAAAATAATACACGACTTAGAGGAAGAAATTTTCAACTTGAAGAACGACCTGTCTAAACGAATGGAAGAGGAACCATGGGGCAAATTCCTAGAGGACCTGAATCAAAAACTTATGGGAAGGAGCTTCAAGAAACAAAACTTAGAAAATTTAAGAGAGACACGATTGATTATAAATTGAATGAGGCATATACTTGGGCAGAAGTATATGCACAACGTAGGTTCACAAAGACAAATACACAAGCATGATCTGAAGAAAGTGTTGTCTCTGATCGTGATATAGACACATCTAGACCACCAGTCCAGCATCTCTCAGTTGGCAAAGCAACCAGGAAAGAAACTGATGTAACAGCATCTAGTTCCACCACAAGTGTGTCTTTTTTAGAGGGAACCATGGATCCAGTCCGACCACCGGATCAAACAATGGAGCAATCTGCATCAAAATCCCAAGAAAAAAAACAAGGAGAAGAAAAGGAGAAAGAAAAAGACAAAGTAAAGAAAGGCCTCATGAGTCAAACACATAAATGAGTCTTGTAGTTAACATCTCACAAACCAAACTCACGAACTTTGAAGTAAAAGTTTTGAATAAAGGCACATCTTTTGTTAGCACATATAACACAACAGAATTGGAAACAGAAGTAGCCTTCTTTAAGTTCATGAGGATCCTTAGATTAAGACATTTCTTCAAAAACATTTGTCCCAAGGACTCCAAAACAGATGCAGAGACAACAACAACTATTTTTAAACCAAAGAGTACATTTATGGCGCCAGTTTCCCATAAGACCCTGGATACCTTTGAGACACTAGTTAAGCAAGACATTAAAAAGCTGATCTTCACAAGAAGACACAAAAATCTGAGTCGAGTAGAGTTTGGTGCATTGAACGCTTTGGCTAAAAATCGCAATATAACCTTTCAAAAAGTGGACAAAGGAGGTGGGCTAGTTGTTATGGACACAGAGTACTATGAGGGCAAAGTTTGTGAACAAGTCCACAATACCACATCATATGGAAACTTGGATAGTGATCCAACAACTGAAATTGCAGAGAATCGTAGACAAATCTTAGATCAAGCAGAGAAACTGAATTGGATGGACTCCACAACCAAAAAATATCTACTGAATCCGTTTCCTAGGAGACCGAGAAAGTATCTTTTACCAAAGATTCACAAGAGTCTTACAGACCCCCCCCCGTTAAGGCTATCTTCAACCATTCGTTCTTTGATGGATGACTTACATTGAGGATACTACGGACTTCCTACGAAGTTTGAATAACATTAAAGAACATGTATCTGAAGATTGGATCCTTTGCACCATAGACGTGGTTGCATTGTATACCTCTTTTCCTCATGCCAACGGATTAGAAGCGGTTAAATGGGCTTTACTCAACAAAGACAACCTCGACGTACCAAAATACTTCATCCTTCAACTTTTGGAATTCTGTTTACAGAATAGCTATTTCACCTGGAAAAATGAGTTCTTCATCCAATTAAATGGTACTTGATGGAGTTTCCGAGAGCACCTGCCTACGCTAACACGTTCATGGCCAAATTTGAAAACAACTTCATCTTGTCAGATACTACCTGGATGGAAGGTTTGGTTTTCTTCCAGAGATATATTGACTACATCTTTATAATCTGGAAACGTTCAGAATCCGCACCCTCAATCTTGTGGCCCCCCTGAATTCAATTTACATTCAACATCAACAAGAAATCATTACCCTTTTTGGATGTTTTGATAGAATTGAAAGCGGGCACCATTCACATAAGAGTATTCAACTGACAGATAAGAACAATGCCCTGCTGTTCAGCAGCTTTCATCCTCCATCTCTACTTAATAACCTACCGGTGTCACAATTTTTACGAACTCGCCGGATTTCATCGGATTCTGTAGCATGTGAAGAAACACTCTTGCAACAGAAACAAAATTACATGTAAAGATGGTACCCTGAGACTCTATTAGAGAGCAAATTGGAGAAAGCCAAACGGATCCCAAGAGAACAATTGCTTGAAAAAACTAAGAGAAAGTCAACTAAACGGGTTGTGTTTGTTTCTAAATATTCCACAGCATCTAGAGATATTAAAAAAATGATCATTAAACTTTGAGATTTACTAGAAGCTGAAGTAGACTTTAGAAAGTTATTCATGGAAAAACCAATGTTCACGTATACCAGAGCTCAAAACCTATCAAAAAAGGGCACAACAGAATCTCGTACAACATCTTCTAAAAATGGTACACACAAATGTTGGAACTGCATACACTGTAATAACGTAATTCCAGGCAATATTCTAATGCATCCTCGAACAGGGTCCAAAATTAAATAACAGAACAGCACCAATTGTGATTCAGAGCATGTGGTTTATACAATTAAATGCCCATGTGGGCTTCTGTACGTGGGGAAAACGGAAAGAAAAATGAAAACGCGGCTCACAGAACACAAAAGCCGTATCCGCGCTGGCAACCTAACTTCCCCATTGGCGACTCACTGGACGGAACAACGCCACACCATTGCTCAATTGAAATTCCAGATTATAGAACAAGTATCCAAATTAACAGGAGTTGACAACTCCCAAAAACTTCTACAGAGAGAAGTGTTTTGGATAACAAAATTACAGACCATGATTCCATTCGGATTGAACGACAAATTGGAAATGTCGTGTTTCCTATGAAACCAGCTAGTCATCACTCCTTGTACACATAACATCTTATGTCACTCTTGAGATTCTTACACTGTATACATGTCACACTCAATATTTCCACACTTTGAAGAACTGTAGCCGGGGCCCCATAATATGTTTTTTGTCTTAGGTTCATTGGTTCTAATTTCATTGATGTACCTCATTATGTTGAGAAAAAAGTATCACATTTTATTATTCAGGTATATTTTCTACATTTGTAATATGAACTGCAGTGTATTGTACATAACAATGTGCTCCTATTGTTTGTTAAGTGACACACTGCCAATACTGCGCCTTTATGTGGACATGAGTTTCGGACACGCATAAAGTTCAGAATATTCAAAGTCGCACACGCGTACTAGCATCGTCATCGTCTCTGACAGCACACGGCACGTCTAGCTTATGTTTACTTTGAGCTTTCTTCTATGGTACCGACGCAGACTGCAGTCTGTCGTTTGTGTTAGTTATTGGTTTCATCACGTCACCACGTAATGGTGAACGTATTTGAACTTGCCTGGCTTACAGCGTAAATATGGCGATCGCGGTCTAGACCGACCGACAGAGCGTTGCTACCAACAGACTTAGGTAAGAATGAATCTTCTTCCCGGTAACTTTCATCCTCAGGGCTGTAATTATGCAAGCATTAATTTTCTGCTGCATCATTGTTTCGTACAGAGTCACAACACTACGACGTTTACACAGAGCCAGAACACTTTCCAGCTACCAGCCACTCTCGTTGAGGTGAGCTAAGGCAGATTAATGCTGACTTCGTTTCATTCTTCAACCTCACATTTATCCCTGACTCAAGCATTGTAATTTACATGCAGGGATGATTGACCCGTCAACATTTGTGCAAGAACGATCGCTATGTTTATTACGGCTACCTCCCGGTGAGAAGAGAGATTATCATTGTTTTGAATATAATAATTTGCCTTTTTAGTCTGGGCCTTTGGCATTATACTTTTCATCTTCAGATTTATACCTGCATTGGTTGCACACGCGGAAGTCATCTTTTGTATTTTGTAGACCAGCAAATAAGGTATGTTCGTCATGCATTTGCTTTGGTCTGGTGAACTTACGTTGGAGCTCCCATGGTTAGTGGAGTTGTAGTTATTTTTTGCACTGTTCTGTGTTTCAAACAGCCGGCGGCAGCAACAATACAGATAATAATCAGTAAGTGTGGGGTCTTATGTGTTTGCACTCGCCGCTTTGCACCTGGGTGATGGTGGCACTTTCATATGGAGTTGATTTGACAGAACCTGTTTGTCTTTACTAACAACAGTAATATTTCTTTCATGTGCTACAAATGAAATTGTTTCCTTATGTCTCTTGTTTCCACAGAAAACCCCTGATGAAGGGACGCATGTCCCGAAATGCATTGGGTTGGGATACCATAAAATGATCATTTGGAATTTGATGTTTTGTTAAAACTGATGTTGTGTCATGGGTTTCGTTTGAACTAATCATATGTATGATTAGAGACCTGCTCACAAATTTTGATTAAGTACTACCAATATAATTGCTTTGTTAAATATTGAATTTACTTTACTAAAATTGCCACTGTTGATTTGTGTTAGAGTCCTAGTTGCCCGTTTGGAACTAGGCCACTTCCATTAGCACCTAGGAAGAATCCATGTATATCCTGGTACCATACATCAAATGCATATTTATGAGTTTACTTTAAATGTAAATGTAAATGTAAATG
The DNA here is from genome assembly GCF_964263255.1 of Lissotriton vulgaris. Classification (NCBI taxonomy): domain Eukaryota; kingdom Metazoa; phylum Chordata; class Amphibia; order Caudata; family Salamandridae; genus Lissotriton; species Lissotriton vulgaris. The sequence continues at coordinate 349,351,729 of NC_141689.1, read as the reverse complement.
TGTTGTATTTGTATAGCGCGAACAGTAACCCGTAAGCATCCCTGCGCTTGTACTCCTACCACAAGGGAACCCCTCCTGGCTTTTCCTTGTGAGGTGTCCACTCCTGGGCATCCCATGGTGAAACCAGGCATCCCTTGTGCATCGGGGGCCGTTGTGGAGACTAAGCAAGCTATTGCCCAGAGTTGCAGCGTGGGGCCCATGCTTAGATTCGGCACTGAGGCGAGAATATCCGGTCAGAGGAATTTAAGCCCGATCCCGCCGAGGCGGGAATCGAACCCTGGTCCCTGGCCAGCATTCTGCATCAAGGTCTGCCGCTCTAACCATAGAGCCACACTTCTCCACTACTTTACATTTCTCTCGTAACATGCTGTCTCCCACCTTTAAAAGCCAGAGCCTACCTCACTCATTGAGATCTACTAACAACAAGCATTGGCAATGCCTATAGGTCTGACTTTAATACACTGCCCCCACCACACACAAATTCATGACACTCACTCTGAATTGAAATGGGAACACCTCTCACCCTGTACTTATCCAGACACATCACTCACCATGCACTCACAAGATAGGCATCCTGCACTCATACACCTCCTTACTACCACACGTGCATGTTATATTAGTGAGATGATTATGCCTCCCCAAAGGCCTCTGCAATGCTAGCCTGTTTTTTATTGTTAGTATATTAACCCCTCCCACCCTCTGCCATGCCTGTTTTAATCCTGTCCCTAGACGGGCTGTTAGAACATGACATGTGGTTAAAAACAAGGAAGTACACCTTTTGGATTTCCCCTAAAAATATATAATTTCACATTTGTGTTGTGGAATTTATGCTTTTGTTGACATATCAGGCTGGCCTTATTGTTCGGGTGCTGAGGTTATTCTAGCAACAAACACAATAAGACAAAGGATGGAGTGCTGAAACTTTTTAGACATTCACCCCCAGTTACAGATCTTTGTTGAATCCATCATTATTCTTCTGCTCGTTAGGCCACCCAAGTTTGGACCACTCAGCCATATACAAATCAGTCTTGACCCTGTTCCTTATGGGAACCCTCCATCCTGAACTGCCAGGTCAGGTCCTCCCTGGATCAGAAACAAGCATCCTGGGACCGGTTTTGAGGCATCACCACTCATTCGCCAGGCTAGCTTGAATCCAGTGGTAAAGTGAGCTAGGGACCCACGTCTGGACATACCCTGGCCACTTAAGATGAATATAGCAAACACAATTAGACAACTACACTCTGAAGTCTAAAGTTAATGATAGAAGGCGAAGGCATGGGGACAGAAAAACAGAAATACATTACTCATGAATGCCCTACTCCCATCTGTGCTGCTGTCAGAGAAAAATAAAACACATAAATTAAGTCCTAATTTGACACCTACGTATATTGAAGATTCAAATATAACAAAGTACATGTATAGAATTGTATTATTTATTTTATTATAACATATGGGCCACCCATGCATTGTACTGCATCCCGAAGCAGACCAGCTTAATCCCCTCAAAACGTCCCCTCACAAGCATTCCTCTACTAAGTTTAATATAGAATGAGATCAGTAAGTGCTGTGTGCATGTTTCCATGTGTGCTTTCGTTGCGTGATAGGTGTCTGTCTACATAGTTTTAACATATCTTGTTGTAGCGCTGTATCTGTGTGGAGAGGAGCTTAAACACACCACATGCAATAGTAAACATTATGCAAATGCTGCAGTACAGCATACTATACCTCATGCAAATAATGTAATTTTTTTCCACAGTTTTACATCCTCAAATTGCACGATCTCTATATTCCTAAAGCTAAGCACGAAAAAGGAGTAGCAGACTCCAAGCCACATACCTGGTCGCCTACTCTATATTATTGTATTTCTGCAAATTACCTACACCTCACCTCACATTACAACCTTCTTCTTTGAAACAATATTCCTGCAACCTAACAATACCTAATTTCCTCTCATCTAGCCATTCAACCCACCAGCTATTTGCAAAATTTACAACTCACATATGCCCCACTAATGATCAGATCTAACCCATATTAATTTAATCCAACACAAAGTAACTGGAGTAAATGCATGTTATGGTTTCCTTGAGAGAGCATACCTAATCCCAATAACAATCAGTAACCTATAACCAATACATTACTACCAATAATTAATAACCACTGCATAACCATTAATCTTGTGTTCTAGAATAGTGGGCTACCTGCCAGAAGCGCATCAATTTAATGTCATGGATAGTAAGCACTATGCAAATTAAATTACAGTCCAATCCAATACAATATATGGAGTTAAATGTAGTAAACCTGTACTTACCTATATACTTACCTTATCGAATTTTTGTTCATAGAGTGGATTTCACTTCAGAGGCGGTTTCAAGTGCAACATTCAGACAGCCCCAGCCTCTTTATTTCGGCAAGAAGCATTACTTTCTGCAGGCATCCAGCAATTCAATGTTTAATCCCACCAGTGTTACCGGTCTAATAAATTAGCAACTTTGGGTATACGAATAGGTAGTTTTAAGTTAACTTGACCCCTAACTATATCCAGTTGGAAATATCTCTGCACTCCTGATCGCTGTTGAGACTATATAGGTAGTATTCCTCTACCCAGATGTGGAAGGCACACAGATGAAGAAGCATGCCACAATGAACAGTGGGTGTGATTTTTTTTCTAATATAATATTAGACCTGTGGGATAATATTAGGATATAGTTATAAAATCTGCAAACTTTGTTTGTAGTACGATAATACATTGGGGAAGTGTAAGCAGCTGATTGTTCCCGCTGAAGGCCCTTAGTGGGTTACGAGGATCTACACTGACTCCATTGTGCACATATATGATTACACCACCACTTTGAGGGTGTCAAGGAGTTTTTGGAGGAAAGTTGTTCAAACTGTTGACCAGTCTAATGCAAATCTATGCTCCTGAAGAGTTTGCAGCCCAATAAAATTGGATAGAAAAGCCCTAGGACGTAGTTATTGCATAAAAATTTCCTGTACAGAATGTATTTTTATGGTACAAATATTGATACATCGACTCATGAACAGAAACACAAGACAATTATTTAGGAAATAAATATATGACTTAATTGACTTTGCGCAATAACACCGAAACAAAATCATCTAGTAACAGAGAAGGAAAATGACTTTAACCAAAAATTGTGCTGTGGTGTCCCATCTGCCCTTGAACCCCCATTTGGGGTACTGTCCTGTGCAACTACCAATCTGGTGCCCTGGCAAGGCTCAGCACTGATATCCACTCTAGTCCAAAACGTTTGCAGTCAAGAAGACCAGGGCCATGAGCCGCATCCCTATCAAGTTACCCAGGTCCATGCATGATGTACTGCTCCAGTCTAGGTTTTTTTTAAACTATGGGACTTGTAGTTTTTTTGATTCCATTATAAAACAGGACAATAAATCCCAAAATTCAAAGTAAAAAAAACCTTAACTAGAGCAGCATACAGCGCACGGACCTGGGAAACTTAGCAGCTATGGAGCCCCATACCCACTGAAATGAGATAAGGTCAAATCCAGCCAACACCAAAGAAAATTAATCTTCTGTAACTATGAAATCAGAATGGTCAAAACCAAATAGTAATAACAGACTCCTACTGTACCTAACCCCGTCAAGGGTGATCCCCACTCTTTCATCCCCCCTGCCCATGAGAGAGGACATCTTGCAACAATGACAGCACCTTGTCTTTGCATTGTTGATGTATATATCATCACACTGTACCACATTCCTCTGGATTAACCATACCTCAGGGAAGTTATCTGCACTCATTGCCCCTCAAATTGCTGATGTTTATTTCAATAAGTAGTAACATTAAGGATAAGCATTTACACCTTACACTGTGTTAGACTTCAGTCCTTGTGCGGAAAAAAAAGACTAACATTTGTGTTAAGGTCCCATGAAGGCCCGCTTCTTGCTTTGGGGTAGTTAAAACCCGAACCCCAACAGCACTCATTTTATTATGCTCTGCTGATAGGAAACTAAGAGATAACCCTTCAAGAAGTTCTGCTTCCATGTGACGGAAAGACTCAGACAGTGATCAAAACCAATCAAACTCAAGGAAGAAAAGACGTTTCTGAATGCAGTAAAACTGTGATGTTTCAGTAATTACACATTTATTTTTTTAAACAAATTTTATAGAATTTTCTGATGGAAACACAGCAAGAAAAAGGCACACAGACAACGCAGCATCCAAGTACTATCCAAGAGTTAGGAATACCAGATACGTTGTTATACGGCATGTTGGAATGGAAACCCTTTTACATACAGAGGAAGACTTCATGAAATAGTGGTAGAAAAAATTTGGTATGGCGCTACCGATGGGTAAGGTAACAGTGCAGTAATCATAGAATGTGCGTATCTAGTACAGTTGTATATCAACAAACACCCCCCCACCCATCAACCAACAGGTGCGATCCCAGTAGCAGACAAAACAGAAGAGAAGAGAGTGGGGATTCCTATCTGGCCTATATAGTGCGACAATGGAAGCTGGCATGGCATGTAAACTCTAGTGTGCACTTTTCGGGAGATGGGCAGGTTTTTTTCAGGTATTATTGCCTCCTCACAGCCCTAGTACTGTGGGAAACAACCTTAACAACGCGGGCATCACATCGCAATGCCGTTACAACGACCGTGTTGATACCACGCAATGCCATTACTATGCAAGTCATTACATCGACTTGCAGTAGATGGCATGCTAACATTAGAAATAGTATAGTTTACTCTCACAGCACCTTCCCTACTGTTACATAGGCTGGAGTTAGAATAGTAAATTATAAATTTCTAATGTCAGCGCGCCATCTGTAGTAATGGCTTTGCGAGGTAAGAGTGCGGTCGTTGTAACGACTCCGTTGTGATGGCATGCGTTGTGATGCCTTGCGTTGTAACAAGTCATATTCTTGTACCGTAGTTCACCCAGGGGGTGTATGTGGCCTGGGACAGCTTTAATGCCCAGGCATGGCTCCCTGTGGGTCAGTTGTGTGCAGGTGGAATAAGTCTACGTCTAGTGCTTTGGAAGCTGTCTGTAGCAGATCCCAAGATATGACAATGTGCACCTTTCCCAGTCTGCGGTGTTCCTCTCTACGCAGTGCCCCGCTTTCAGCATGTCCCCACTGCTCCATCTCCTCCCTCCAAGCTGGTAATGCAGACTGAAGTGCCAACTTCCAGCACCTAGTTATAAGGCGTTTCACCAGTATGAGCGCCAGAACAGCAAATTTCGCCTGCACTTTGTAATCCTTAGGTCTTGAGTAGAGGCTCAGCAGGCAGCCCTCTGCCGTGGTCCATAAGTGTCCCCCATCCACCTCACGCAGTGTGACCGCTATCTGTGTCTAGTAGGTGGAGAGGGCAGAACATGACCATATCATGTGTAAGAGGTCAGCATCTTGTTCAGTACATCTCGGGCAGTTTGCTGCCACCACCATTAACATCTGTGTAGTCGATGCGGTGTTAGGTATACTCTTTGAGTTATCATATATTGAATACATTTGAGCCGGGAGTTGTGGGAGACTACCCTCAGTTAAGCTAGTAGGGAGGCCCAGTCTTTGTTAGTCAAAACCCTGCCCATGTCCGTGTCCCACTTAACTTGTAAAGTAGTCAGAGGTGAGGGTATGTGTGCCTGTATACCTCGGTGCATCCACCGCGTCAGGTGTCTGCCAGTGCCCATCAGGTATACCAAGTGCACCAGCTCGTGTGTTGATGGTTCGGACCCATCAGGAGCCCAGCCCCACTTGATATATTGTATTAGTCTAGCATGCAGTAAAAATAGCATGTTGGGGAGCCCTTGCTCATGCCCAAAATCGGCATGGGTGAGTAGAGTGCCATCCCTGAATAGTCCACCGACAGTGACACCCTAGTCCATTCCCACCTGGAGAGTTGTTGTTCAGTAATTACACATCACCACTAGAAACACAAAGGGTATAATCTCAGCTGGGAGCAGCAGAAAAGTGATGGGATCCTGGACAGCAACCCAGTAGCTTAATTGAACATAGCAATTGAGCCCATAATAGGTTGTTGCATGATCTATGGTAAAGAGATCTGTCGTCTAGACAAGGGTATGTAGAAAATCAGACATTTCTTCAGAAATGTATGGAAATCATTTGCCTTTACAATAGGCCACACATAACATCATGCTAGAAGACAACCTAGTCAGTGTGCATGTCCATATGCAGAAGCCACACTGCTGTCCTCCCTAAAAAGATGTAATTATCTGGGGGACTTCAAGCAGAAAACGTAACCATGCTGGATAAAATTCCCAATAATAGAGACAGAATGTGTGGGAATTAATGAGTTAGCAAGGCTATAAAATGATGGAGATAAGGTTAATGGGTTGCACAAAAACATAATAAAGTAAACCATACTAGAGGCCTTTGAATTGGAAGAAGCCCTCAAATCTCTATGTTCTCTCACATGGAAGCACATCCACATCATACATGATAATAGGCAAACATATCATGAACATGTCAAGCCCCAAGAATGTAGGAATCCGCTCATGAGGTTCATGAAGCTCAGAAAATTACTTTAGATGATCATTCGGAATATGAAATCTAAAAGAGGAACTTTATAAACAGGATCTCAATTGTGCTCTAATTACAAAAGCAGAAGAGGGCAGAGAAAGACAACAAATTTGGAAGAAATCAGGGCCATGATTGGGAGGATGGGATGGTGGTGTTACCACGACTCCTATGCTATTTTGTTAATTTACCGGTGGTGATACCAAAGCGTTGGTTCAAGACCTTGGATGCGATTTTGAGGGACCTGGTGTGGGATGGTGGACGTATCTCTGCAGACTTTGAGACTTCCCCTTGCGGGAGGAGGATTGGGGGCCCCTGATTTCGAGACCTACTATTTGGCAGCACAGCTTCGGTGGATGGCCAGGTGGCTCAATGGGAAAGGATTACATACATTATCTCTGCCCGCTGGCACCGCACAAATGGTATTGCTTCCTAGGATGTTCAACCGTAGCCAGAGGATCAAACATATGGGGACGCTACTTTCGGAGGTGGTGAAGTGCTGGGATAGATGTATGGCACAGTCCAAAAATGCGCTGCTCTATGCAATAAGTATTCCCCTTGCGGGGTTCCCATGGGTAGGAATGGGTCCCCCCCCTTCCGCAGAGGCAGCTGCAGGGCTGGGAAGACGCGGGATATGGACGGTTGCAGATTGTTACAGTGATAGTGAATTACTCCCGTTGGGTGAATTTCTGGAATACCACGAGTTGCCACTGGGGCAGTTTCTGAACTACCATAAGATACGGGGGCACTGGTGGAACTATGGGGGGTCGGATGTGAAAGAGCCAGTCACCCATGCCGCTCTTCAGGCAACTGTGATGCTGGGCTAGGCGGGACACCTGGTGAAGTGGCTCTATCTGGGAACAATGGAAATAACGCTTCGACCATTACCTCACCTGCAAGAGAGATGGGAGGGTACATTGAATAGGCAGCTCGCCGAGAGGGAGTGGAAGAGTGTTTTAGGTGTCCCGAAAAAGGTTTCTAGGAATGCAGATTTTAAGCTTATACAATTCAAAATGCTCCATAGAACCTATCTAACCCCACACCGGCTAAACGTGGTATATGGGAGGGAAGACCAGGCCCGTGCCAGATGTTCACAGAGGGATTCTGATTTTGACCACATGGTTTGGGCCTGACCTGGGCTTAAAGATTATTAACCTAAGATTGTGGGACACCCCCGCGCCGCACGGCCACCAGCTGCTGCGTGCCCCTGTGCCTGCTTTCTGACTGAGCGCCGGCCTCGCTGCCGCCTGAGCGCTCCCCCTGGTTTTGCCGGTTTTCTGACAGACATTTGTGCTTGTTTGCTGTGTGATCGCTGTTATTGTTTTTTTCCCCGTTTTTCACCTGCATTTGTGCCTGTGTATTTTTGTGCCGCTGCCCTTGTGTTTACCCTCCTTCTGGGTACTGGTGCTTGCCTCCTTCCTGAGTGCCCGCCTACCTCGCCGCCCTCCGCTCTCCCTCCCCGCTCCCGCTTCCCGCCAACGCCGTTAGCCCCGCCCCTTTTCTCTTCTGTGCCCTCCCCGCTCCCGCCTCCCAGCTGCTCCGCCCACCCGCGCACTTGGCCTTAAATGGCGACCGTGCGACGCAGGTGAGTGTGACCCACTTGTGGGACACCCCCGCGCCGCACGGCCACCAGCTGCTGCGTGCCCCTGTGCCTGCTTTCTGACTGAGCGCCGGCCTCGCTGCCGCCTGAGCGCTCCCCCTGGTTTTGCCGGTTTTCTGACAGACATTTGTGCTTGTTTGCTGTGTGATCGCTGTTATTGTTTTTTTCCCCGTTTTTCACCTGCATTTGTGCCTGTGTATTTTTGTGCCGCTGCCCTTGTGTTTACCCTCCTTCTGGGTACTGGTGCTTGCCTCCTTCCTGAGTGCCCGCCTACCTCGCCGCCCTCCGCTCTCCCTCCCCGCTCCCGCTTCCCGCCAACGCCGTTAGCCCCGCCCCTTTTCTCTTCTGTGCCCTCCCCGCTCCCGCCTCCCAGCTGCTCCGCCCACCCGCGCACTTGGCCTTAAATGGCGACCGTGCAGAGGTCACGCGCAGCGGTCACGCGCAGCGGGCGCGCCGATTGTGCGCCGAAGGCGCGCCAAAGGTAAGCCCGTCTACGCCCGTCCGCGCCTGGACCGCGCCCAGTGCCAGGACCCCTGGCCCACGAAGACCCCGACCGACCCGCCTGACGTACTCAGCCGCCACCCTCAGCGCTCTCAACACCGGCCGACACCCAGAATGCCATCAAGCCACTCCTAGACGTACCAACGGACCTTTCAGCTGCCACGCCTGCAAGTTCTCATGCATCCGGTCCTGCCCCGCACCCACCAAGCCGAACACCAGCAGCACCCACCTCAAGTGCATCCTGCTCAACACCCGCTCCATCCACAGACACGCCATCGAACTCTGGAACCTCCTAGACGCCACAGCCCCTGACGTTGCCTTCCTCACGGAGACCTGGATGAACGCCTCTTCAGCTCCCGACATCGCCATCGCTATCCCAGAGGGCTACAAGATCGTCCGGAGGGACCGCAACGCCAACCAGATGGGAGGAGGCATCGCCATCATCCACAAGAACACCATCCGTCTCACGACCAGCACCGACAACACCCTGACCAGCGCCGAACACCTGCATTTCCAGATCCACACCAACCCAAACACCACCCTCAGAGGCACCCTGATCTACCGACCCCCGGGACCACGCACACAATTCAGCGAGGACATCGCCGACTTCGTCAGCCCGCTTGCCCTCCCCTCCGCTGACTACATCCTCCTGGGAGACCTCAACTTCCACCTGGAGAACAACAACGACCACAACACCAGCACCCTGCTCGACAACCTCGCCAACCTGGGACTCAAGCAACTGGTGTCCACCCCCACCCACCTTGCCGGACACACACTCGACACCGTCTTCTCATCCAGCACAGACATCGACTTCAGCCACGCCACAGAGCTTCAATGGACGGACCACAGCTGCGTCCACTTCACCTTCAAGAGAACGACGACCCACCATCACCAGCAACAGGCCGCCCGCAGAGGCTGGAACAAGATCACAGCAGACCAGCTCGCCACCTCCCTGAGCCAGCACCCTCCTGCCAGCTCAGCGAACCCCAGCCAGGCCGCCGACAACCTCACGAAGTGGATCAGCGACTGCGCGGACGAACTCGCCCCACTGAGGACCCCGCCCAGCAGACCCGGCAGCAAGAAGGCCCCATGGTTCAACGACGAACTCAAGAGCTCCAAGAAGAACTGCCGAGCCCTCGAGAAAGTCTGGAAAAGGGAACCGACACCGGACAACAGGACCTCCCTCAAGCTTGCCACCCGGAAGCACCACCAGCTGATCCGCGCCGCCAAGAAAACAGCATTCAAGGACCGGTTGGACAACAACGCACACAACTGCAAGGAACTCTTCAACATCGTGAAAGAGCTTTCCAACCCCAGCGCAGGAAACAACGACATCACCCCATCGCAAGACCTCTGCAACTCACTCGCTTCATACTTCCACAACAAGATCACAGACATACACAGCAGCTTCGACAACCAACCAACGCACTCCATGACCGAACAACCACCCCTCACCACCACCCTCCATGCCTGGACCCCGATCAGCACCGAAGACACCATCCGCACGATGAACTCCATCCACTCCGGATCACCGACCGACCCCTGCCCTCACCACGTCTTCAACAAGGCCGACGCTGTCATCGCACCCCACCTGCGAGACATCATCAACACATCCTTCAACACCGCCACCTTCCCGGAGAGCTGGAAGCACGCCGAACTCAGCGCTCTACTCAAGAAACCAACAGCGGACCCCACCGACCTCAAGAATTACCGCCCCATCTCGCTTCTCCCGTTTCCAGCCAAAGTCATCGAGAAGACCGTCAACAAGCAGATGGCCGCCTTCCTCGAGACGAACGGATCCCTCGACCCCTCACAGTCCGGCTTCCGAGCCAATCACAGCACCGAGACCGCCCTCATCGCCGCCACCGATGACATCCGGGCCCTGATGGACAATGGAGAAACAGCGGCCCTCATCCTCCTAGACCTCTCCGCGGCATTCGACACGGTCTGCCACCGCACCCTAGTACGGCGCCTCAGCAACGTCGGAATCCAGGACAAGGCGCTGGAATGGATCATCTCCTTCCTCGACGGAAGAACACAGAGAGTCCGCCTACCACCATACAAGTCAGAGGCCTCCGAAGTCATCTGCGGCGTCCCCCAAGGATCTTCTCTGAGCCCCACCCTCTTCAACGTCTACATGAGCCCCCTCGCGGCCATCGTACGCAAACACAACCTCAGCATAATCTCCTACGCCGACGACACCCAGCTGATCCTCTCCCTGACCAACGACCCCGCCGCCGCCAGAGCCAACCTACACGAAGGGATGAAAGAGGTAGCCGAGTGGATGACGACCAGCCACCTGAAGCTGAACTCGGACAAGACGGAGGTCCTCATCCTGGGCTCCTCACCCTCCGCCTGGGATGACTCCTGGTGGCCTCCCGCCCTGGGCACCGCACCCAAACCGACAGACCATGCACGCAACCTGGGCTTCATCCTTCTCCTACCTGGCCGCCAAGACCTGGAACTCCCTCCCGACCGACCTGCGCCTGACCCAAGACCACCTCTCCTTCAGGAAGAAGCTGAAGACCTGGCTGTTCGAGCAGTAGCGGCCCCCCCCCCCCCCCCCCCAGCGCCTTGAGACCCTACGGGTATGTAGCGCGCTCTATAAATGTCACTGATTGATTGATTGATTGATATGATTAACAGGATTTTGTCTCAGAATCTGACATGCTCTCCGGAGGTTTGCCTCTTAGGCCAATTCTCGAGACCGAAATCCAAAAGACTGTCATAGATTTATAGATCTGGATTTCCTCTTGGCTAAGAGGAGAATAGCTCTCAGATGGAAGGAAAAGCAGACTCCCTTAGTGGTGAACTGGGAAGATGATGTTTCCAGCTGGGCTAGAGCAGAAGAAAAGACTTTGATTAAAGAAGATAAGATTACAAAGCAGCGTAATCCAATGGCAGAGCCTTGGGAGGACATAGTGATGGCTTGGGATACACGGAACGTGCGCGAACAGACCTCACAAACTAATTCGCCAGATTCTGAAGGGCTGGGCGCATGCACTTTAAAGGCTGGATGACTGTTGCTGGATGAGTAGGTGTGTCGGAGTTCTTGGAGAGCGGGAGAGGTCTGGCCCTCGGGTACTAGGCAACAAATAAGATGTTATAATTGATTGGGTTAAGGACTAGGTGTAGCCCCTGTTGATTTGAACCTTTATTGGCTTTATCTTCCTTTTATTCCACCCCACCCCTCTTGGGTACCCTCCGATCTCAAAGTAGCATTGGTTAACTTGTGGCAGATGTTTGTGCTGATTGAAGACCCCAGGTAGTTTATCATTAGTTGTAGTTGTGAGTTTTTTTGTGTGATGATATGAAATCTGTTTCTTTTGTTTTTCCTTTTTATTTATATGGCTTTTATTTTCTCCTATGCAATCAATGAGCAATTGGTTTGTATAGCAGCTTATGCTTCTTGAATTTTTACACATCCAAGATGAACAGTGTTGATAGAAGGCCCGATCACTCCCTATATTGTCATAGTGAGAGATTATCTTATCACTGCATTGACACCAGAGGGGACGGTCACTGTGGAGATAAATAGTTCTGAAAAACAGACTGTGATGGCAATACATGTTCTGTCCCAGAGATGCATGAATAATGTACTGTGAACAGAAACCGATGAGTACATTATGTTATAGGATGCTCTTACTACGGATGTGTAACTGTGTTGAGTGTAATCTCGATCATTATATAAATGCCAATAAAAAAGATTTATAAAATAAAAAAAAATGATTGGGTGGATGGTGTGACCTCAAAAGGAAGATAGAGGGGTTGCTGAAAAAGAAGACACAAATGATATTAACGTATGTAAGAGTGGCTAGACAATGGGGAAGAATAGAAATGGAGAAGAAGGACAGGAAATAAAAAAGTACGATTGGATCATTCATAGATGGCATAGATAATTTCCGTAGTTGGGTACAATTGGGTTAGAAATTGCGAGATCATGTAAACACTCAAACATCTTACATATCAGACTTACTACTTTTTTTAAATAGCATTCATATTCTTCTGGTGAACCATTGAATTGAGAATCATATGGATAACAAAGTGCATGCTCCTTACCAACTTTATTTCATTAGTGCGAATATTTCGAGCTTCAATCTGACATAGTAGCTTAAGGGGTTTGTAGTCCGATTGCATAGACCAGCACAACTGGATCCACGTGGCATTCGTTGAATCTAATATTGGTGTCAAATTTGTGGGAGAGATCGGATGAACTGAAACAAATTATAAAAATGTGTCTTTTCAGAATTTGTTTTATGTTCATACTATTAATTTCATCTTCATATGCAAACATAAAGTTTCACTTATTGTGCATGGACAATGATATACCTTCTCCAGATGTGCCCTGTCTTATTACAAATATTTCCGTTGCACCCATGTTCCTTATTTATTGAGACAACATCCACATGATTGCAAATTCAGGACCAGGGTGATTTTTATAAAGGTTGCAAATAAAACAGTGAACCAGTTTGCAGCATGCACCCATAAATAATTGTTTGTATTTTATGGTAAATGTGAGTGAGATCATCTCTTGCTCGATTGAATTATACATTGAAGTCTTTCTTATTTGTGTACCGAGCATTTTGGTAGGCAGATATTCATTAATTCAAATGGAAAACACTTAGGAATAAATGGAGAAAAGAGTGCTTTTGTAGCAACTTCATAATATTGCATATTCTTTGCTGACCCTTCTACTTCTAATTTGATGCTCCTCATGGGGAATGATGATTGAAGTATGGAGTTTTCAAAGTGCCGAAGACATATGACGAAATGAAATGTTTTTTACAAAGTAAACTCTACCGAAAGAGTTAAAAATATTCCCTCAAAAAGTTACCTTGAGGTATATAAACAGTGCATAAATAAGCAAACAAAAGTTTTGGTACTAAAAATTAACAATGATGTTGTAGTAACGCCACAGCATAATGGTGAGTAATGACTTTTATTCTTTGAACAGAATATATCATATAAGAAAGCACATCGCCTCACAAGCATTGATCATGCCAACTGTCAAACATAGAGCCTTCCCGCCAACAACATTCTAAGGGTGAACCAAGGGAAAAGGGAAGGGTAAAGGGAAGTAAATAAAGGACCACATGAGGTACCGAAGAGGAATGTAAAAGATGTGTACATTGTATTATAAACCCATTTGTTTGTAATTAATGCAATGTAAGTTTTATTTTTTCTGTTTTTCTTTCCTCTAATAAGGCAGTTTTCCAATCCAGGTCGCCCATCCCATATTCAAACTTTGAATTTCTAATTATTTGGGGCATTTTGCCCTTTTTCAATTGTGGTGAATTCAGCCATATTTAGGTTAGAAACTGTCACAAGAGCATTTCAGAATCGTTGTATATGTTAATTAATTGAATTAATGAGTTGGCATTTTCAGATGTTTTAGGATTGATTCAGATAACAATTTATGTGTACATGAATACTTTTTAGGTTCCCTTAAATGCCTTTGTGAATTTGCCCCTAGATGTCCACCTCCCTAATAGTAAAGTGGACTGAGGACACAGTCCTTTATATTTCTACTAATTGTATATGAATATTCCCATTTTCGATGTTTTGGAACCAATTTACAAAGGCATATAAGAGACCCTAATTGAGTACTACAGATTTGCATTGTCCAAAATGCCTTTGAATATGCTTTTACTGTTGCATGTCCTCTGACACTCCCCCATTTTATGGGTACACCTTTGAAAAGAGACAGGATGTGCTAGAGTTGGGCAGGATAATTTTCAAGAGTTACGTGCAGCACCTTGTCTCTGTGGTAGTGAAAGCCAAAGTAAAAGGAAAGTGAGAAGCAAAGGTAATAAAATACAGTTAAGTGTAGTAAAATGCATACATTACGAAATTACAAACTAAATAATTTAAATATACTGAACTAGGATGTTATTACAAATAGTGCAAGCGTGTTTAAAAATTGTGGATAACATTAGAAGGAAGAAATTAAGTGAACATATAAAGAAGCAATGGAGGAGCCAATACATTTTAGAGGGAGAAATCCTTGCCGAGTTCTAGTGCTTAATTTATAAAATAAAACTGTACAGGCACCCACTGTTGAAAGCTGGGGTTACCAAATACCAAGGTCTGCATTCCACCTCATGCCTCTTTCTTCCACAACCCTACATTTCCTCTTTTCTTCTCACTCTTGCAGGCAATATCCCACATTTGCTTACTCTCTCTATCACTGTTCTCCTATCTTGTCTTCCTGCTTCTCACGCTTTTTCTTGTTTTGGCTCAAAGTCTAACCATGGCAAGTAAATCCCTGTCCCCTAAAGAAGTGCTGGTGACCAACATCTACAGCCACTAGCACAAATTAAGCACTACCCTGCTCCCTTACTTGTGCTTCCTATCATAGCCCCTCTTGGTATCCTGCTCCTTGCCTACCTGTAGCACCCTCCACCTCCTCCTTCCTCCCTCAGAGATTCTACTTTACTTGTCAAACAAAACAATACAGACATAATCTATAAAACACAACTATCACATCAGTCACTCCCCCAACAGGTGTCTAAAATAATTTGCAGTAATAATTTTTAAGCTGAATAACCAACTTCTGTATATTGGTATCCGAGTATGCTGCCTTGCCATTATCAAAGTCACAAATATTCTGGCAAGTTATTGAGACAAACACTGCATATTCATCACCTTTATGTGTAACATCCAAGATAAGGTTAGCATGTCTTTTTCCGAGGAGGTTTTCAGCAGTCAGAGTAAAGTTGTGTATATTTTGCCTGCTGTCAATGTTCCAGGAACATGAGTCTCTGCTGGAACACTTGGACACGGTTTTTGAATGCCTAAAAAAGAGAATCAAACAATACTGATTATGTTGACATCAATAAAAACACACTAGGACATACAAGATAATTTGGGGCCTAAAGAAGGCACATAACTTCACATACTTGTGGTGAAATGGATTTATAATATTAGAAGAGGACTTTATTGAATGAATTATTACTTAATATTTGCATCACATATATTTAAAAATAAGGCACATTCTAACCCCCTAAATACAACATCAAGGGGCACATGTCGACTGGGCGGAAAAGCGGCGGACGGTCTTTCCGCCCGCCGCGGACCCCCCAGCCATTGTAATATGGCGGGGGATAATTTCTGCACCGATGGCAGGCGGATCACCCCCGCCATGCCGGCGGGGCGATCCGTCCGCCAGCCGAATGGGGCCCCAAGTAACTTTCATGCCTTAAAAATCATCCACAAATATACCATGCCCTCTCCATTCTTCCACTCAACATTCACCCCACCCTCCCAATCCTTACTAAATACAAAACCTCTCCCTGCTCTTCCAAGCTACACTCAAAAGTGTACTGCTGTCAGAATAATGACTGGCTTGGACATTGATCTACTTTGCCTCCTTTAGGGAACATATCCTTTCAGCTTTTAAATAGGATTTCAGTCAGAACCTACTACCTCTCCTAGGTCTCAAAAGCACACACCTGTAGAGACTAGACAACCCCTACATTTCTCCAAGTAGGTAGAAAAGGTCAAATATCCAAATCTCATTTTGGCCTACAGCTTTATTGTGCAAGAAGACTGGATCAAATCAATGGTTTGTTCCTTAACAAACATTTGGCTGTTTGGCTTGGAGCAGCCTTCCCCACTACTTTCAAAGCACCCCAGCCTTCACCCTATCTTAACGCAGGGCACAGTCAATCACCATTATGTCTACTTGATAATCCTCTCAGTAGCATATGGCCAGGTCCGATAGTGAAGTTTGGACATGCTCTATCAAGTTGCCATTAGCATTATTCAAATCAAACACATCAATGATAGCATCTCTGTGAAACCCTGCCAGTGGATTAGGCCATACCCCCGGTCTGAAAAGTTGTTTGCACATTGTAAATATCCATGTTTCTTCTTTGATTACAGCTATCAGTGCAGAGACAGAACATCAAATCAAAAATTTTGAGTTGCACAAATATCGAGTTGAAAATATCGTGGGTCAGAAATATCGACAGCAAGAATATCGTGGTCAAGAATAACGACCTAAGGTAAGTAATATCAATTTTAAAAATATCAAAGTGTTTAATATCGTTTGCATAATTATATTTGTTAAAAATGTATGTTTATTAATGTTATGTATTTTAGTATATATTTTATGTGTATCTTGTATGTTTTTTTTAATAAGAATTGTTTGTATTTTTAATATGTGTTAAACTTTTTAGTAGTTATTAATGATTTTTTATAGGAATTTTGCATTTTTAGTTTTGTAGCGGGTTGTGGGTTTATAGGGGAACAGGGTGGGAAGCAATTTAATTATATTAAAAGTATTGATTACTTTTTATTTATTGATATTTGTTTAATTGAGATGTTATAGTGTTAAATCTGTAAAGTAATTTATTATTAATTAATTATTAATTACTTGTTTATTTAAATTAATTGGTAATTAATTATGGTAATGATGTAATTAATATTAGGTGTGTGTTGGGGTGTTTATATGTGTTAAGTGTGGGAAGTCATTTATTTTTAATTGATGGATTGATAATTAGCTGTTAATTCTAATTAATTGGTTATTAATTATGGTAATTGTATAATGAATTTTAGGTGTGTGTTGTGGTATTTATAGGTGTGAAGGGTGGGAAGTCATTTATTTTTAATTGATGAATTAATTGGATGTTTTAATTTTAATTATTTGGTAATTAATTATGGCAATTGTTTAATTAATTGTAGGTGTGGGTTTTGGTCTTTATAGGAGTAAAGGGTGGGAAGTAATTTGTATTTGATTAATTAATATATAGTTGTTAAATAATGTTAATTATTTGATATGTATTTTTAATACTTGATGTTTTTTGTCTGTTGTTTTTACTTTTAAAGTGGTAAAGGGTGAGTATTAAATACATTCTTTTTAAAAAAAAATATTTTTATTAAAAAATGTTATGGGCACACGTATAGCACTACACAAAATACACAAAATATAAGTACATATATTAAACAAGTACTAAAGAACAAAAATTCTATATAACATTATACATCACCTTTACTTCCATTTAACCTACAGAACATAACGAAAATTATTAAATCAATTATGACTTTCATTAAGCCTTTCTTTCCATCGATGAACTGGTTCCCATATTTGCCTTCCCAACCTCCTTGCCCTTTTTCTTTTCCTAGCTTAAATGCCTTTTTCTAGATTGAACGTCCCCAATAAGGCAATCCATTGTTGAGTTACTGGAGGTACTATATCCAGCCAGGCTCTGGCAATCAGCAATCTATACACCGCCATTGCTACAAATAAAAATTCGCAATATTCACCATCAAATCCCCTAACCCCTAACATAATTACAGTTGGTGTTAACATCACATCCAATCCAAGTGTACGATCCATAAATTCTTCGATGCCTTTCAACAATGTTCTTAATTGAGGACATAACGCAAAAATATGAATACTATCCGCTGCCGGAGTACTGCAGAGAGGACAAGTAGTCCCTGTAGTACCACCCCACTGTGCAATACGATCCGGTGTATGGTAGAGTTGATATAAAGTTTTGTAATGTTGGGATTGGAGCGAGGCAGAACAGAAAACGGAGCATCCTAGTTCCAACGAGTCCGAAAAAAAATCGGTTCTGTATCCCTAATTTCCCAGCCCATTTATTTCCATATTTTTCAATATCATCTTGCTTCAGTTCTACCAAGTTAGCATAAAAACGGCGAATAGAACACACCCCACCTTGTTCTATGGCTTCCAGAATGTTATTTTTTACAAAGCCAGCCTCGCCGCCTCTTTTCCGGCTGAGGAAACTCCTAATCTGCAGATACTTAAAGAAGCTCTGTCTAGCAATATTAAACGTTGCCATCAGATCGGAAAATTGCAGTATCTTTTCATCTGGGCCCAGCAGATCTCCTATTTTTATAATTCCTTTTCTAGCCCATTCTGCCATGGTAGCATCAGCAAAAATTAAGGGTGGGAGGGTCTTATTCCTGTAGAGTCTGGTGTATCTGTTGTATCTTCCCAACCCACATTTTTTTGCTACAGCTGACCAGATGTTATGCGCTGCCAAAACTGTCTTAAAACGACTGCGTTTATAGTATGAAAAATCAGCGCAATTTAGGAAAGCATTCGCAGTTTCAGAGCCCAGTACATTAGAGTATACCATGGTCGAAAAGGCATTAACATTCAAATCCGCTCCACTAGCACCAATCAGACCTTGTATATATTGAAGAGCCGAAGCCCAATAATATAATCTAAAATCTGGAAGCCCCCAACCCCCCCTAGCCCTTGGTAAAGTCATAAATTTATAAGCCCGCCTGGTCTTCCCATATGACCAAATAAATTTATTCAAAATTGACTCAAGCTTATTAAACCAAGAGGACTCAAACATTAAGGGTATTGTTCGGAAAAAATAAAGAAACTTAGGGAGTATAAGCATTTTGATCACGTTAGTTCGGCCCACCAGTGAGAGTCTAAGGTTGTTTATCCTGACCAGATCTAAGCTTACTTTTCTTAGTAAGGGGGAGATGTTCCGTTCTACCACTGTCTCCAAATTAGACGAGATTTCAACACCTAAATAAACTGCTGCCGAAACCACTCGTGTATCGTTACAGCATACCATTGCATTCTTAATGATCTGCGTTTTGGCACTATTAAGCCTGTAGCCAGAGATGATGTCAAATTTAAGGGCCTCTTGTTCAATTTCTCCAATTGCCATAGATGGATCCGGGGTAATTATAGCAACGTCATCTACGTACGCCAGAACATTAATTTCTATCCCATTCGAACAAAGGGGGGGAATACTAGGATTAAAATTGAGATAACGTAAGTAGGGATCCATATAAAGTGCAAAAAGAAGTGGGGAACTCGGACATCCTTGCCTTGTCCCTCTTTTTATCTGTACCGCGGCTGTGAGTTCCCGATTAATTTTAATTCTAGCCGTTGGGGCCTTATATAAAACCTGAATTGCTCTAATGTATCCTTCACCAAAACCATAATGTCTCATTAACTCCCACAAATACTCCCAGGCGACCCTGTCGAAAGCCTTCTCGGCATCCAGAAATAAAGCTGCAACAGGGCCACCCGTAACCTCCATAGCATCGAAGGAGGTAATCACTGTCCTAACATGTTCCGTAGTACCCTTCCCTGGGAGGAACCCATGTTGGACTGGGGAAACTAACTTCTCTATAACAGCAGCCAGTCTTGTTGCCAAAATTTTCGAATACAACTTCACATCCGCATTCATTAGAGCTATAGGTCTATACGACCCAGGGGCTGTGGGAGGTTTGCCTTTTTTCAAAATGACTATGATTTCACCCCATGAGTTTGGAATTGAAGCTTCACTCTGAGCTTGAATAAGCGTATCCAGTAACTCCGACCTGAGGGCCGCCAAAAATGTTTTATAGAATTCCACAGGGATCTGATCTGGTCCTGCAGCCTTTGATGACGGAAGAACTGATAGGGCTAATGTCAATTCTTCAATGGTTATAATAGAGTCTAGTTTTTCTCTTTCCCTTTCCTCTACCTCTAACTCGTTAAGTTGGATGTTTCCTAAATAGTCTTTAATTTTATCCCTACACACCTCAGCTTCCACATCGTATAATTCAGAATAATATCTCCAAAACTCATCTCTTATATCTGCAGGGTCAGAAATCAAATTGCCTGAGCCATCTTTCATATTCTTAATATCTCCTGCAGTAATCTTCTGTCTCGTTCTAACGGCAAGAATATGCCCCACTCTCTCACTAAACTCGCAAGCTACCTAGCGGCTAAAACCTGGAACTCACTTCCCATTCACCTTCGCCACACTCAGAACCACCTAGCATTCAGAAAGCAACTTAAAACCTGGATATTCGACATGTAATTCCCCTCCCATCCTCAATCGCCTTAAGACCCTCTGGGTATGTAGCGCGCTATATAAATTTATTGACTTGACTTGACTTCTTTCTTTGCCAAGTAGTTTGCTGCTGTTTTATTAGCAATTCTTTCAGCTATTTCAGCCTTTAACACCATAATTTCCAACATTTGTTGATCCAAGGGGCTTCCACTCAAAATTAACCTGCCCAACTCCTCCTCTGCAGCTAAGAGAGAGTTAACTTGTTGTTCTACCCTTTCTCTTTCCATTTTCAGCCTAAAGGTTGTAAAGCTAACCGTCTCTCCCCTTATTCCTGCTTTGAATGCATCCCAAGCGTTGCCACTGCTAGTGCTCCCCTTATTAATACACCAAAACTCTCTAACCCACCTGTCCATATGTTTACAGTATCCCTCATCTTTTAACAAAGCACTCTCGAATGTCCACTTATATACCTTTCTTACTATCCCATTTAAACTAACTGTCAAGATTAGGGGATTATGGTCTGAAACCAAGCGGGGTAGCTTCCTAATCTGTGTATTAGAGAGCAAAGAATTGGAGATTAGAAAATAATCCAACCTTACCATTATTCTATGAGGGGCAGAGAAAAAGGTATCACCATCTGTCTGTGGATAAAGATTAGCCCAAACATCGGATAAAGCGTTGTGTGCGGCCATGTCTACTATTGCCCTATGCACTCTCTTCTTACGCCCAATATACCGATGCCCCACTTGCAGCTCGACACTAGAGGGACGGTTGATGTTAAAATCTCCACAGCAGATAATGGGTTCCATCCAGGTTGATAGCTCTTGATCCAGAAAGTGAAATATATCAGGATCATCACCCGTTGAGCCATATACAGAAACCAATGTAAACCTAGCTCCTCTAAAACTTACATCTATTATAACCCACCTCCCCCATATGTCTTCTTTTCTCCTAAAAACTATACATTCCGCACCTCTCCCTAATATAGGTACTCCACCGGTCTTTGAGCATTGTTTTGTATATGCTAATACTTTAAAACCCAGTTGTTCTAACAAATATCCCTTACCTCCCTCCACGTGAGTTTCCTGCAGGCAGATGAAATCTGGATACATTGATTTACAAAACGCTGAAACTCGTAATCTTTTCTGAAGATCATTAAGGCCACAGACATTCATTGACATAATACGACAAGCCATTAAAAAACATCCAGAATTGGTACCAACTCCCTATTCCATTTCTCAACCTCTTCCCTTACTTCCCCCTTCCACCATATGTGCAAGTTCTGTAACTGTTTCAACATGTATCTCTGTGTGTGCATCGTGTGCCATTTTCTCCCCCCTTCTCCCCCCCTCCCCCTCCCCAAACCCCCCCCCACACTACCCCACCCCGACCCTCCCCTACAGGCAAATAGGTCAATCATGACCTATGTGTGGACGCTAGGGAAGCAGCAGTCGCCACTCCTCCCCACCACCGTTCAGACTTCCAAGGGACCCTTTAATTATTTCTCCTTGTACCCCAAAACTTCCACCATATAAGCCTTCGCTTTGATTTCTGAAAAAAATATTTTAAACTGGCCTTTGGTAACTATTTTCAATTTAGCGGGGTACAACAAATAAGCCTCAGAACCCAAGGCCTGAATGTGAGGTATCAACTGCCTCAGTCTCCATCTGCGCCCAACTGTAGTGTGGCAGAAGTCCGGCCTTGCAAAAAAAGTAACATTATTAAAGGTGCGTCTAGACTCTGGTTTAGCCTTATCCAATATGAGTTGTCTCAAAAGAAAGTTCCCCACATAGATTAACAGTGCCCTCGGACCCCCTTCATGAGCTCCCGCTTGACCCCTTTTGAATACAAACGGAAAACGGTGGGCCCTTTGGATCTCAGTTTCCCACTGCCAGGTTGTTAATTCGGGAAAGGCACCCTTTAGAAGGTTCACAACAAACATTCTGGGATCCTCCCCTTCAAGACCTTCTTCCACGCCTAACAGTCTGATATTATTGCGGCGCTGTCTGTTCTCATAGTCCTCCAACTTCCAATTGACGTCTTCTGCCACCTTTTGATGCTCTTGTTTATACATTTGAAATCTCTCAGCTCATCTTCTACTTTGCCAGTTCTTTCCTCCACGTGAGTGACTCTTTCCACCATCTCATCCTGCCTTTTGCTTATATTTCTAAGTTTATTCTGGATCTTCCTTGACTCCTGTCTTGCTCGCCTACTTTCACCCCTAGCCTCGGATTGCATTAGTTTCAATGTGTTAAATAGTAAATCAAGTGTAACCGGAGGTTGAGGTGACTGTGTGGAACCTTGATCGCCAGTCAACGTAGCAGGACTGTCTTGCTCCATAAAGGATAAGGTGGTGGTAGAGTAATCCCAAGCTAGTTTTTTAGTAGGGTCGGTAGTACTACTTGTTGTAGAGGGCTTTCTTTTAGATAGGTGTTTCTTCTGCGTATTTCTCTGTGCTGGAGAACTACTGCCTGTATCTATACCAGTAGACTCATCTATGCTGATTTCATCTAAGGGCAAAGACTGTGATTGAGATTGAGAGTCTTCATCGACAGAGTAGAATTTATCTGTGGAAGCAGCGCCATTACCAATACCCACTTCAGCAGAGGCAGAGGCAGAGGACTCGCCTCCTAATTTAGTGAATCCGCTTTCCAAATCTAAGTCCATGATTTCCGCACAATCTGAGGTGCTAGGTTCAGCACATATCGAACCTGCGCCTTCCTTAGTAGACATTTGGGAATGGGACTGAAGCTCTAACCCCAACACCGGCATGGCAATACTCCCATTTTTATCTGGCCACTCAGTACACAAAGCACGGCTGTCTATCAAATCCTCATTCACATTACTCACTTTTATCTTCTCCGTGAGCTTCTTGTCATGTCTCTCAGGCTTGTACATTTCAGCTGACCCAACCCGAGATGCCTCCGAGTCCAACTCCGGAGCTAGCTCTTCCCTCCTTACTGCGGCTCCAGCCGTAGCAGTTGCAGCAGGCATGGACTCAGGCAGCTTCAGTTCCAATGGTCTTCCTGGTTGCCTAGCAACCACAGCTCCAACTCCGGCACCGGCTCCGGCTCCAGCACCGGCTCGTGCTCTGGCGTCTGAGGCGGCATTACAGGCATCTCCGTGAGCGCTACCGGGTACCCCGCTGCCTGCAGGTACATTGGCAAAACTCTCTGTGACCGTGGGTTGGCGCAGCACGCTCTCTTTTGCCTTTACTTTGTTGATGTTCCCCGACTCCTTCAAGGAAACAGCAATGTCGGGACCGTTTCTTTTTGCCGTTACTTTCTTAAAGCTGACGGCTCCTTTCTGTGAGGCACTTAAGGCAGGGGTTTTAGAGTCCGCTTTACTTTTTTCTTTGGAGGCTGAACCTCTCGAAGCATCGGGATCGGTGACCTTACCCCCCTTGCCGTCTTTTGCTTCATTATCTCTCTGTACACGGGGAGGCATCCTGAGCCAGGTTCTTAGAATCAACCTAGCAACTTCAGCTAGTCTCCTCTTGAAGTGTGAGACTACTTGATTTATAATTTTCCTCGGCGCTTTTCAGAGACTACGATGTCAGCTTTGTAGTCCCTGAAGTTTTGGGGCTCGTAATAGCCAGAAAAAAATCCGTTCAGGCGAGGCTCCACCATTGAAACACGGCAGTGGGGAGGAGGTGAAAGTGCGACTCACTCACTGCATCCCGCAGCGGCCATCTTGCCCATCACGTATTAAATACATTCTAATGACTTTATTTTTAGTTGTTAATAGGTTTTAAATATGTTTATTGTTTAAAAGTTTAATTTAGGTGTGTGTGTGGATATCATATTGGTAAAGTGTGTGCAGTCAATTTAAAGTTAATTCGTTTTTTTTAATAATGATATTTTTTAATTAATTATGTTAATTTTGGGGAAACAGTTAATTAAAAATTTTGAAGTGTTATGTTATTGGTGTGGTGTTATAGGGTAGGAAATACAAAAAATACATGTATGTATTAATTATTGTATTTGTTCGTAAATATTTTCTAGTTAAAGTGTTTTTATAAATGCATTTTTTTATGTTTTATATTATTTGTAGTTTTTTTATATGTAAATAATATTATAATATTTGTTCTTTTTATATATTTGATTTTTCATTTCTAAATATTCAATTCAATTCAATTTGACTTTATTTCGGATATATTGCAATCCATAAAAGTACAAGACATTATACATTTCATTTTAAAAACATCACAAAATTACAAAGTCAATATTAAATACATACAACACATATTGTTCTTGAAAGAGTGAGTAGACAAAATCAATGCAGGGAAAGTGCAAGTAGTGCCCATATACAAAGAAAGTGCAATAGTGCAATAGTGCTTCGGGTTGTAATTCGCAGTTACTCATCTAGGCATTTTCATATTATCACAGTTAGTATTAAAAATTCTAACACCTGGAGGACGCAATCAGAGTGCAACAGCTGTAAATATATAAGGGCGGGTCTAATTTGATTAAAATTTAGTTTCTTTAAAAGAGTGACAAGATACCGCCTACGGGGGTATTCATAAAATGTACATAAAAATATAAAATGCAGCATATCCTGTGGAGACTTCCCGTCGCAGCCACAGGGAGCTGCTGGTTTCTTAAAAATGTCCGACCTTGGTCTAATTAAAAGATGATAAAAGATGTTGAACCTGAACTGGATCAGCAAAAATGTATCATGGGAGGTAAAGGAGCATGTTAGGTACATTTCCATAGTATCACAAGTTCTTAACATGATATACTTTCTAACATTGGATTTCAGAAGCTCAACTTCATCTCTTAGGGCACTGCGATCCATATAAAAGGCCCTCTTAATTGCTGCAACATCACCCTTGACTATATCCCTCGGGTTATCAAACAGATTCAGGCGACCAAGCTTCAGAAATTGGGACTTCAAATATTTAAGCCAAGGTACACACATAGCATGATCAAGTGATACAAGATCTTCCACTATCTGGTGGGTTAAAGGAATTTCCTGACTTAACCATAATTTTACCCAGCATAACAGTGGTTTCAATCCAACAATGCCGGATATGAACTGGCAGCCAAGCTCTTCATGTACAGCTAAATTCGGTGTACTTCCTGGGACACACAACAAACGCTTAAAAAAATTATTTTCAACTATTTGTAGTTGTTCGCCGTTTGTATAGCCCCATATCTCGCTACCGTAGACTGCGGTGGCTATGGATTTAGCATTGTATAGTTTCACCATGGCCACATTTGGCTTTTTCCCCAGTTTACTGGCAAAATTGAAGATGGAGGCATTTACTCTAGTCATTTCCCCCTTCTTCCTCGCCATATGAGGAGCCCAACTAAGCTTCCTATCAAATAAGACACCCAGATATGAGAACGTGTGGGTGACGGGGATCAAGACATCATTTAATTTAAAAATGAACTTCTTTTTTCTAAGATTTAGAATTGTTGACCATAAGGTCCCTATCAGACAAAGTTATTAAAAACATTCAAAAGTGCCTGGAGACCCTTTTCTGTACGTGAAATTAAAACTGCATCGTCTGCGTATAAAAGTAAAGGAATACCCCGCACACCAGCTCTAGGACAGTCTGATTTTACCTCTTGCAGTTCAGCTTCTAAATCGTTTATATAAAAATTGAAAAGAAATGGGGCCAGGATACACCCCTATATTTACAACAAGGGGTGGTGAGGGACAGAGTCTCTGAATTAAGCAGAAAGCTCTCACCCAGTCAAGAGATCAGGGCTAGATCCAACACCGTTTTTTAGCTCACTGCACCATCCCAGTTTCAGAACCTGGCTGTATGCAAATTAGTCTGTTCCTGTCCCAGTGCATGATGGGAACAGGGCAAACCAAACTACAAAAGCCAATTCTTACACTGGGAAGAAAACAAGCTCCCGGGGACCGGTTTCTGGCATTACAGCCGTCTTCGGCCCGGTTTGCTTGAATCCTGATGGTGCAATGAGCAAGGGTCTCACATCTGAGAATACCCTTCCACGCTTAGGGTGGACAAAAATATTTACAACAAGGGGTGGTGAGGGACAGAGTCTCTGAATTAAGCAGAAAGCTCTCACCCAGTCAAGAGATCAGGGCTAGATCCAACACCGTTTATTAGCTCACTGCACCATCCCAGTTTCAGAACCTGGCTGTATGCAAATTAGTCTGTTCCTGTCCCAGTGCATGATGGGAACAGGGCAAACCAAACTACAAAAGCCAATTCTTACACTGGGAAGGAAACAAGCTCCCGGGGACCGGTTTCTGGCATTACAGCCGTCTTCGGCCCGGTTTGCTTGAATCCTGATGGCGCAATGAGCAAGGGTCTCACATCTGAGAATACCCTTCCACGCTTAGGGTGGACAAAAATATTTACAACAAGGGGTGGTGAGGGACAGAGTCTCTGAATTAAGCAGAAAGCTCTCACCCAGTCAAGAGATCAGGGCTAGATCCAACACCGTTTTTTAGCTCACTGCACCATCCCAGTTTCAGAACCTGGCTGTATGCAAATTAGTCTGTTCCTGTCCCAGTGCATGATGGGAACAGGGCAAACCAAACTACAAAAGCCAATTCTTACACTGGGAAGGAAACAAGCTCCCGGGGACCGGTTTCTGGCATTACAGCCGTCTTCGGCCCGGTTTGCTTGAATCCTGATGGTGCAATGAGCAAGGGTCTCACATCTGAGAATACCCTTCCACGCTTAGGGTGGACAAAAATATTTACAACAAGGGGTGGTGAGGGACAGAGTCTCTGAATTAAGCAGAAAGCTCTCACCCAGTCAAGAGATCAGGGCTGGATCCAACACCGTTTTTTAGCTCACTGCACCATCCCAGTTTCAGAACCTGGCTGTATGCAAATTAGTCTGTTCCTGTCCCAGTGCATGATGGGAACAGGGCAAACCAAACTACAAAAGCCAATTCTTACACTGGGAAGGAAACAAGCTCCCGGGGACCGGTTTCTGGCATTACAGCCGTCTTCGGCCCGGTTTGCTTGAATCCTGATGGTGCAATGAGCAAGGGTCTCACATCTGAGAATACCCTTCCACGCTTAGGGTGGACAAAAATATTTACAACAAGGGATGGTGAGGGACAGAGTCTCTGAATTAAGCAGAAAGCTCTCACCCAGTCAAGAGATCAGGGCTAGATCCAACACCGTAGTCTGCCCTGTTCCCATGATGCACTGGGCCAGGGACAGACTGATTTGCATATAGCCAGGTTCTGAGCTGGGATGGTGCAGAGAGATAAATAACGGTGATGGATCAAGCCCTGATCTTTGGACTGGGTAAGAGTGGTCTGCTTAATTCAGACACTCTGTTCATCACCACCCCCTTTTCAGGATACACCCCTGGCGTACTCCTTTATTAATACTAAAATTACCTGTGGTTTCCCCATTCGATGAGAACCTCACATTGGCTCTTGTGTCATTATGCAGATCCGCAAGGAAATCCACAATCCCCCTATCAATACCTTTATCCCTCATGGTCTGCCACAGCCTCCCCCTGTTAACACAGTTGAAGGCTGAGGACAGATCCATGAAGGCAAGGTGAATTGCTCCTTTCTGTACGACAGTATA
Organism: Lissotriton vulgaris; assembly: GCF_964263255.1. Classification (NCBI taxonomy): domain Eukaryota; kingdom Metazoa; phylum Chordata; class Amphibia; order Caudata; family Salamandridae; genus Lissotriton; species Lissotriton vulgaris. The sequence goes on along the minus strand of NC_141689.1, from coordinate 349,323,796 downwards.
TTTATTCAGAATAAGAAACAGGTTAAGGCACTGGGTTATGGTAGAGCGGCCTTCACAAAAGCCGTATTGGGAAGTCAACATGATATTATTTTCAATCGACCAGCTTACTAGGCGTTGAAGTAGAACTCTCCCCATAATTTTAACCATTGAGTCAATTAGGGATATTGGTCGGTAACAAAGAGCACTTCCCCTATCTCCCTTCTTGAAGACAGGGACTATGGTTGATAATCCCCACGTTCCCGGACAACCCACTATGGCCGCAGCATTAAATACGGCAACCAGAATTGGAGCCCAGAAAGCTGGATCAGATTTATAAAGATCCAGTGGTATTCCATCAGGACCTGGTGCTTTATTTGCGGTAAGACCCATGATGGCAACCAAGACCTCACTTTTGTCAAATGTAATTGCGCTGCCCCTAGCATGGGGAGCAGCAGCAGCCATAGTTCCAACAGCCTCCGAATAGTACAGGTTTTTAAAATGACTTTCCCATTCCTCTTTGGTTATGCAGCAAACAAGTCCATCTTCTGGGTCCTCGGTCAGAAAAGGTTTTTTAACCAGTGCCCAGAACTTGGAGCTGCTTTTCAGGGTGGAAGGATCGAGTAGTTCCTCCCAGGCCTCCTTCCTTAGGAGCTCCTTGCGGGCAACAGTAATAGCCTTATATTCTTTCCTGCATAGTTTTACGTCCTCCCGATTCCTTGGTGAAGCTGATAATGCAAGCCTTAGTTTGCGAGCAGCTTTGGTGCAGTCATGACTAACCCATCTCGGGCCTATTTTAACCTGGTTTTTGTTGGGGACAGAAAGAAGCGCTGACACCTTCTCCGACACATTTTGATAAGCCTCTAAAACTAGTTTGGGTTCGCCCCCCTCATTCATACAAACTTTAATATCCTCTGCACACCTTTCAGCGATATTTTTATAAAGGATATCCGCAGACACCATTGACCATTTTAACCTCCTCCTCCCATCTGTTGTTCCCAGTCTGCCTTGACTAATGATCTTATTTCCCTTTTTTATCCAGGGACATTTTAAGCAGATTGTTAGAGGGTTATGGTCACTGAATTTGCTCGAGACAATGCAAAAAGAATCGAGAAAAGTTTGCATCGTCCGAGAGACCAGTATATGGTCTACGAAGGTACCCCTTCCATGTCCTTTAAAGGTGGGGGTATCAAAGCAATATAAGGGGTCTTTTAGTGACATGGCCAGTGAGAGGTCAAAGTCATCCAATAAATCATTTCACATTTCCCTCCCTTAGTGTGCTCCATATGGAGATAGCCCGCACGTTCACAAGACATTTCTGGTAAGCGCTTGTGTAATGGATCTATACAAGGATGCAAGTTAAAATCCCCCATAATCATCAGGTTATGGCCCAGATCTTTCATATAACTAGAGACAAAAGAATTTAGTATAAAAATAGCATTTCTGCCTGCACTATCATAAGTAGCATTATAAAAATTCACCAAGCCCACAAGGACATTTCCTCCAGATAAAGCTAAGCCCATTACACCTGTATGCTGTGCTTCAATTCTTCGTACTACACAGGGTATTAGTATGGAGACAAAAATTACAAGACCCCCTTTCGGCCTACCCCTCAATGATGGCAAAGCTGGCACATAGAAGGCCTTGTACCCTTCCAGAAAAAGGTTACAACCCACCTCCCAGGTTTCTTGTAAACAGATGATTGAAAATTGCTTAATGTAGGTCACCCAATTTACATCAGACATTTTCTATATTCTATTCTATAGTTTTGGTAAAGCGCAACAGCTGCCCCAGCAATGAGGCGTCCCGGCGCTAGAAACCCAGATCCTGGTCTGAGAGGAGGACAGGACAAGGGGGGTTACAGGCAAGGGAATAGAAACGTTTTCACAGCTTTCCGGAATGCTGGTAGGCTGTCTATAGAACGGATATGTTGTGGCAGGTCATTCCACAACTTGGCTCCGAGGAACCTAAAGGAGCGGCCGCCCATGCGGCTGAGTTTTATGCGAGGAACGCATAGAAGATTTTGGTCGGAGGATCTAAGGTTCCGTGCCGGGGCGTAGGGAGTGAGGAGGGGTTGAAGCAGGGGAGGGGTGTTGAGTCTGAGAATTTTGAAGGACATAACAAGGGTCTTGAATTTGATTCTAGAATCAACGGGTAGCCAGTGTAATTTTTTGATGGTCGCTCTGGCTGAGCATCTGCGGGGGAGGCCGACCAGAGTTCTGGCCGCAGAGTTCTGCACACGTTGGAGACGTGCTATCTCACATTTGTTGGCACCAAGAAGGAGTACATTGGCGTAGTCTAGTCGCGAGAGGATGGTGGCTTGAATAATTAGTTGTCGGGTTTTGGCGTTGAAAAAGCCTAGTATGTGGCTGAGGCTTCTCAGTAGGCCAATGCAGGTGCCGGCCACTTTCTTGGTGTGGGATCGGAAATTGAGTGAGTCGTCCATCCAGACGCCCAGGTTTTTCACTAGGTTTTTTGGGGGGGGGATGGTGCCCAGGGAAGACGGCCACCAATGTTCATTCCAAAGGTTGGTGTTATTTCCCAGGAGAAGAATCTCTGTCTTTCCGCCGTTAAGCTGAAGACAGTTCATTGTCATCCACTGGGCGACTGCAGAAAGTCCGTTTTTGAAATTAGAGGAGAGGTTGGAAGGACCTTCTGAGAGAGCGATGGCCAGCTGTGTATCATCGGCGTATGATACTATTGTCAATCCCCACTCTTTGGCCACTGCCGCCAAAGGCTGGACGTAGAGATTAAAAAGGGATTGGCTCAGTGCAGAGCCCTGCGGAACTCCCTGTGCAATGAGGTGGGGTTTGGATAGGAAGGGAGGGGCGGAAACTCGAAAGGATCTGTTTTCTAGGAAAGATCTGAACCAGTTCAAGGCATGACCAGTTATTCCAAAGGCCTCCAAACGGTTGAGAAGGATGACATGGGATACCGTGTCAAAGGCCGCGCTAAGATCCAGAAGGATTAGCGCAGCGCTTTGACCGGCATCTAAGATCGTTCGGAGGTGCTCTGTGGTGGCTAAGAGAGCAGATTCAGTGCTATGACCTGGTCTAAACCCGTTTTGCGATGGGTCAAGGATGTTGTTTTTGACCATGTGCTGGGACAGAGAGCTGTTGACATGAGCTTCAGCGAGTTTAGACAGCCATGGGAGCAGGGAGATAGGACGAAAGTTCTCCGGTTTAGATGGGTCTAGGGTGGGTTTCTTGATGATAGGCGAAACCCAAGCTTGCTTCCAGGTTGAAGGTACGCACGCTGAAGTGAAGGAGAGGTTCAGAATGGCGGTAAGTGCTGGTAGAAAGAAGTTGAGTGACTCCAAGAATTGAGCCGGGCGCATAGGGTCTGCGGGGGAACCAGATTTGACCTTTTTGCATAGTCTGAGGAGGATATCATCGGTGATTTCTGGGATGTGCGTCATGTTCGAGTAACTGGGGGAAGAGGAGGTGCTGGTAGTACTAGGGGCGGGCTGAGGGAAGGAGGTGTAAATCGTCCGTACTTTATCGACGAAGAAACTGGCGAGGTCTTCGCACTGCTGCTCGGAGGAGATAGTAGGGAGGGGGGCTTTACTGCTCTGCAGTTCTTGTACGAGTTTGAAGATTTCTTTAGCAGGGATGGGACTAGATTCGATCTTGTCGGCGTAGAAGGCGGTACGTGCCACACGGATGGCTTTGTGATACGTTTTCTGTAGACCTAGATATTTTACTTTGTCCTCTTTGTTGTAGTCTCTGCGCCAGAGGCGTTCTGCCTTTTTGCATTCTTTGCGTAGATTTTTGAGGATATCGTTATACCAGGGATTGGATGGGGAATTGCGGCCTTTAGCCCATTTAGCTGGAATGAGACTGTCTAGCCCGCCCGTGATCCATTCTTGAAACGCGCTATAGTTAGCGTTGATATCGGAATGGGTGTCCAGGTGGAAGTCCCCTAAGGTCGTATGCAGGTCGTTAAGAGATAGTTTATGCCATGGCCTTTTTAGTCGGCGAGTCAAGGCCGTGTTGTGTCTGTTTTTATTGACCGGAATGGCCAATTTGATAAGGGAGTGGTCCGTCCATCCCATTGGTAAGGGTGGCTCTGAAGTAAGTTTCTCTAGGTTTGAGAAAACTGGGTCTAGGATGTGACCGGCTAAGTGGGTTGGAGTGGAAATGAAGGAGTTGAGTTGCAGTGCGGAGAGATCTGCAAGGAGCGTTTTGATCGTGGGGTCATTTAGCTGGTCGAAATGAAGATTAAGATCTCCCAGAATTGTGAAATTAGAGTTTTTGGTTATTAAGGAAGTTGTTGTCTCAAGGAGGGCCTCAATGAATTTTGAGGTAGGGCCAGGTGGGCGATAGATGTAAAGACCCGACACCGTGAAGTTAGGATTTATGGTGATTTTAAAATGGGCGCATTCGGAGTTTGGCAGTTCTTCCTTAACAAATGCACAAGAGAATATTTTTTTTATAGATTATGGCGATACCGCCTCCTCTTCCATCTCTGTTAATGGTTAACATCAGATAGTCGTCTGGTAGCGTGAGGTTGGGGATGGTGGAAGTACCGTCCCATAACCAAGTTTCACAGAGGAAGAGGATGTCTGGATTTTCTTCCAGGATGAGGGTATTAACCTCAGGGTGATGTTTGGCTAGCGATCTCACGTTGAGGTGAAGTATCGAGACGAAGGTGTTTATTTCCAGAGCTAGGAGCTGTTGAATGGGGTGGGGTTCAGTCGTAGTAAAAGTGCAGGTTTGACATTGTAGGCAGGTGAGGCCGGGCCTACCTGTAGTGTTGGCACAAGACCGTCCAGGGTTCAGTCCAAGTAGTAGCTCTCTGTCATAGGAAAGGGGTGGTGACGGGATTAGGCCAGGGGGACTGGCGAGAGGCGATGACTTGGCGATGACGGGCGCAGACGGGCTTGCCTTAGGCGCGCCTTCGGCGCGCAAACGGCGCTCCCGCTGCGCTCGTCCGCTGCGCTTCCTGTACTGACACATATCAAGGTGAGGGAGGGGGTGTGGCCTGAAAGGGGGCGGAGTCAGCACGCACGCCTTATTTTTTTTATTTTTTTTTATTTATTATTAATCTTATAGAGCGCGACAGCTACCCATAAGGGTTTCCCGGCGCTAATTGACAGTAAACAACATGATTGATCCTGAAGAAAAGGGGTTATTGGGCAAACAGCCAGGTCTTTAGGGCTTTTCGAAAACGGAGATGGCACTGCTCCATTCGTAAGTCCACAGGAAGAGAGTTCCACAGTTTGGGTCCCAGTACAGCAAAGGAACGGCCTCCCACTCTGGAAAGCCTGAACCTAGGTACGCAGAACAGATGTTGGGAAGAAGAGCGAAGTGAGCGTGTAGGTAAATAAGGCTTAACGAGTGCTCGAAGATAAATGGGAGCAACTTCAATTTTGATCTTATGCATAAAGCATAGTGCCTTAAATTTTACTCGATTGTCAATATTAAGCCAATGAAGTTGCTTAATGCGTTCCGCGATTGGATCATATTTCCGGCATCCACACAGGAGCCGGGCAGCAGCATTCTGAACCAATTGGAGACGACGCAGGATCGCCTTGGTAACCCCCAGGTAGAGCACATTACTGTAATCCAGTCTTGAGGTCACCAGGGCCGTCACAACAGATCTTTGGGTGTCAGATGGCAGAATCCAAAAGATCTTTCTCAGCCATCTAAGAATAGTAAAACAGGTGGCTGAGACTTTATTGACCTGGTCTTTCATCGACAGATCCCTGTCAATGAGAACCCCTAGGTTCCTAGCACGTTCCGATGGAGTGGGTAGAACGCCCATCGTTGACGGCCAGTGTCTCGGACTCCAAAGGTCGGGCTTGTTGCCAAAGACGAGCACCTCCGTCTTATCGCTGTTAAGCTTTAGAAAATTGCGGCTCATCCAGCGAGAAATGTCACTAAGACCAGATTGCAGAGAGGAAGGTGAAGAAGGGTCTGCTTGAGATAAAGAAAACACAATCTGAGAATCATCAGCATAAGTGAAGAGATTGAGGCCAGAAGACTGTGCAACATGAGCTAACGGGACAACATAAAGATTGAAGAGGAGAGGGCTAAGGATAGAACCCTGGGGAACACCATGAGGGGAATGATAGATGTTAGAAGTGGAAGTATTAGAAAAGATTTGAAAAGTCCTGTCAGAAAGAAAGGACGAAAACCAGAGTAAGGCTTTGTCACAAATGCCAAAAGAGGCAAGGCTATTGAGAAGGATACTGTGGGAGACAGTATCGAAGGCTGCACTGAGATCAAGCAAAATCAGTGCAGCCGTTTCACCTTGGTCTAATAGTTGGCGAATGTTCTCAGTTACACCTAATAGGGTGGTTTCTGTGGAGAAGCCTTGGCGAAAGCCAGATTGAGATGAGTGAAGAAGATTATTGGAAGTGACAAAGCGTGAAAGATGTAGATGAACGTGTCTTTCTAAAATTTTTGAGAAGGCTGGCAACAATGAGATAGGCCGGAAATTGGCAGCAACATTAGGATCTGCAGTGGGTTTCTTAAGGAGTGGGGTAACCATTGCATGCTTCCAGCAATGGGGGACCGTGGCTGAAGCAAGAGAAGCGTTAAGTAAAGAACAGATCACTTCAAGTTGGGAAGATTCAAGCTGACGTAGAACCGAAATGGGTACAGGATCCATGGGTGAGCCAGATTTAATATTATTTAGGATTTCTAAAAGAGTGGCAGGTACAAGGTCAGGCCAAGTCTGCAAAGAAGCCAGGGGAGGGCAAGTGGTAGTAGGGGGTGACCAAGGGCAGGCAGTAGATTCCTCAAGAGATTTTATATCTCTATAGATTGTGTCGATTTTAGATGTGAAATACTGGGCAAGTTCGTCACATTTCTTACTCGAAAGAGGAGGGGGTATAGCAACTGTCTGAGAGCCAGCAAGGTCTTTTACCACTTTAAATAAAACATTTGATTTATTCATGGCTTCTGTAATCAAGTTTGTGACATAAGTGGCTCTGGGATGATGGCGGCAGCTGAGAAAGCGCGAGGTAGGGCGCGGCAGCTCTGAAATCAGCTGTGCGCAGAGGGCAGAGGAAACGCTTGGGTGAGTGTTATTTTAAAAGCACAAAACAACAGTGACACCACACAGAATAGCGAAAATAGCAGTTTGTATACAGTTTTTTTAAAATCAAAACAATCAAACGAGTACCTCCAGCTCCCGGCTTCCGCCTCAGGACTGGGTCATGGGTTATCTGAAATCGCCAGGAATCGGCGGTTTAAATACAGGCAGCAGGGGGCGTGGCCTGAAAGGGGGCGGAGTCAGCGCGCACGCCTGGGATGATGGCGGCAGCTGAGAAAGCGCGAGGTAGGGCGCGGCAGCTCTGAAATCAGCTGTGCGCAGAGGGCAGAGGAAGCGCTTGGGTGAGTGTTATTTTAAAAGCACAAAACAACAGTGACACCACACAGAATAGCGAAAATAGCAGTTTGTATACAGTTTTTTTTAAATCAAAACAATCAAACGAGTACCTCCAGCTCCCGGCTTCCGCCTCAGGACTGGGTCATGGGTTATCTGAAATCGCCAGGAATCGGCGGTTTAAATACAGGCAGCATGGGGCGTGGCCTGAAAGGGGGCGGAGTCAGCGCGCACGCCTGGGATGATGGCGGCAGCTGAGAAAGCGCGAGGTAGGGCACGGCAGCTCTGAAATCAGCTGTGCGCAGAGGGCAGAGGAAGCGCTTGGGTGAGTGTTATTTTAAAAGCACAAAACAACAGTGACACCACACAGAATAGCGAAAATAGCAGTTTGTATACAGTTTTTTTTAAATCAAAACAATCAAACGAGTACCTCCAGCTCCCGGCTTCCGCCTCAGGACTGGGTCATGGGTTATCTGAAATCGCCAGGAATCGGCGGTTTAAATACAGGCAGCAGGGGGCGTGGCCTGAAAGGGGGCGGAGTCAGCGCGCACGCCTGGGAGGATGGCGGCAGCTGAGAAAGCGCGAGGTAGGGCGCGGCAGCTCTGAAATCAGCTGTGCGCAGAGGGCAGAGGAAGCGCTTGGGTGAGTGTTATTTTAAAAGCACAAAACAACAGTGACACCACACAGAATAGCGAAAATAGCAGTTTGTATACAGTTTTTTAAAAATCTAAACAATCAAACGAGTACCTCCAGCTCCCGGCTTCCGCCTCAGGACTGGGTCATGGGTTATCTGAAATCGTCAGGAATCGGCGGTTTAAATACAGGCAGCAGGGGGCGTGGCCTGAAAGGGGGCGGAGTCAGCGCGCACGCCTGGGAGGATGGCGGCAGCTGAGAAAGCGCGAGGTAGGGCGCGGCAGCTCTGAAATCAGCTGTGCGCAGAGGGCAGAGGAAGCGCTTGGGTGAGTGTTATTTTAAAAGCACAAAACAACAGTGACACCACACAGAATAGCGAAAATAGCAGTTTGTATACAGTTTTTTTAAAATCAAAACAATCAAACGAGTACCTCCAGCTCCCGGCTTCCGCCTCAGGACTCGGTCATGGGTTATCTGAAATCGCCAGGAATCGGCGGTTTAAATACAGGCAGCAGGGGGCGTGGCCTGAAAGGGGGCGGAGTCAGCGCGCACGCCTGGGATGATGGCGGCAGCTGAGAAAGCGCGAGGTAGGGCGCAGCAGCTCTGAAATCAGCTGTGCGCAGAGGGCAGAGGAAGCGCTTGGGTGAGTGTTATTTTAAAAGCACAAAACAACAGTGACACCACACAGAATAGCGAAAATAGCAGTTTGTATACAGTTTTTTTAAAATCAAAACAATCAAACGAGTACCTCCAGCTCCCGGCTTCCGCCTCAGGACTGGGTCATGGGTTATCAGAGCCGCGAGACCAGCAATATTCCAAGAGACAACATGACATACTGGCTTAATGGCCACCGGGTTATCTGAATTCATGAATTCACCTGTAGCCACAGTATCCTGAGCCGCAGGTGCCACCTGTCAATCACACAGCTCAAGACCGGATAACACTTCGTACCTGTTCTGTGTGAATAAGTTCGACCCATATCGATAGTTCCCAACACTGGTACTCCTGTTATAGATATCATTGGGTCCGCCTGACCCACAGGAATTAGTGATATTATAGACGAATTGAGTGTCTTGAACAGGAGTATAAGGTTCAAACACCTGCCTGGTTAAACTTTGTTGTGGTGTAGGTTTGCACAGATGCGCATAAAAGTAACCCAGGGGGCGTACACAAATACTATTCACATTATATACCAGTGAAGAAGCTCTAAGAACAGTTGCCACATGCTGAGGATGTTTAAAATTTATAACTATACAGTCTCCAGAACCAGTCTTTTTGGATGGTCCCACCCAGTTTAGACGTCTTACTGCCATTATTTGGTCAGAATATGAGATGGGAAAACCACAATTTTTATTAAGCCATGCCACTGTCTTATTTTTCAGGGAAGTGTGGATTCATCATAAGGGGATGCAGGATGGGTGCCAGAGGGGGGGACATTAGTCAGTACTGCCACAAATGGAGCACAATCTGGTGGTAAATTTAAATAACGGTTATACCTCGGGGGGTCTAGGGGCTCTACTGCTTTGGGGGATTATAGATGATTGTGGCTGCGGGGCAGTTGCCACAGGGGTATCCAATGGATTAGGTCTTTCAGGCTCTGCGGTCGTTGCCACAGCAGTATTCCCCCTCCCCTTATTCCGTGTATCATTAACTTCAACAGTTTCTCTCCCTTTCCCACCAGAGTGTACAATTCCACCAGATGTACCAGCTGTTACTATCTTCTGTGACGATAACAGACCACCCAGCCTTGTCACTTCCTTTGCTAGATTATCGATCTTATTAGTTAAAGGTTTGATAAGCTCTTCTATTTTTGCTGTTAAAGAAACTTTTAGATTTTTTATAAGTGAAGCAAGCATATCAGAATTTAAATTAACCCCATTACCATTAGTGCCTGTAAATACAAAGGGGGTTATTATAGCATGGCTATTATTGCTTTACCATCCTTTTTTTTAGCCTTAGAGTTGTTATGTTTCCCATTATCTTTTTGAGATACTGTTCTACAGGTTCTCAAGGGCCTAGTTTCAGGTTGGGTCTCATTCAGCACGCCATTATCATCATTTAGCTGCACTACTGAATCAGAATGAACCTCAACACTCAATGTAATGGGCACTGGAGGGTCAATGGAAATGACATCACTCGTATTAACTTCAATATCTTGGGACAGAGTAATAGGGGATTTTTCTAATAAATACCCTGTCATAGAACCCTTCCCCAAGGATGCACGTCTATCACTATTAATCTGGCTTACTTTCCTAACCAGGAAATTGTCCAAAGAAGCGGGGCCTACCATCACCTTATCATTTTTGGATTTAGACATTATGAGCAGTGATACTATAAACTTACACACAAGTACCCTCAAATCTAAACACTCACAAGAAAACAAAACAGTAAGTTTAAAAGGGTCTTACGTGCACACAGCACTTTAATGGTCCAAGTGAGGCGATGTAAAGTCCCTGGCCCAGTCCAGTCTCCTCAGGCCTCTGAGGGCCACAGAGGGCCCGCCCTTTGCCCGGGCTTAGCCCCGGGCGCTCCCGCGGGACGAGGAGGCGTTGTCTCCTTTATGCGCCGCCCGGCGCTTCCTGCTTGCGTGGACGGCACACCACGGTGAAGAAAAAGAATGGCGGAGCCAAGCCCGGCCAGGAACACCACAGCGGAGCCAAGCCCGGCCGTGCAGTTTAGCAGGTCTGTGTATTCGCCTGATATTTTTTAATTGATTATTAATTATGTTAATTTTGGGGAAACAGTTAATTAAAAATGTTGAAGTGTTATGTTATTGGTGTGGTGTTATAGGGTAGGAAATACAATAAATACATATATGTATTAATTATTGTATTTGTTTGTAAATATTTTCTAGTTTAAAAGTGTTTTTATAAATGCATTTTTTTATGTTTTATATTATTTGTAGTTTTTTTTATATGTAAATAATATTATAATATTTGTTCTTTTTATATATTTGATTTTTCATTTCTAAATATTGTTTTTTTAATTTTTTATGATTTTTTTATAATTTGTAATCTTTTATTTTTGATTTAACTGTTTAAGTGTGAATAGTAATTTTTGTCTTTTCCCTATCCAACACTTTCCCTAATGTTGCACTCACTGGAATGGGAATAGTTATTTTTACCTCTCCGCTATCCAGCACTTTCCCTACTGTTGCACTCACTGGAGTGGGAATAGTAATTTTTATCCCTCCGCTATCCAACACTTTCCCTACTGTTGCACTCTTTGGAGTGGGAATAGTAATTTTTACCCCTCTGCTTTCCAACACTTTCCCTACTGTTGCACTCACTGGAGTGGGAATAGTAATTTTTTCCCCTCCGCTATCCAACACTTTTGTTACGGTTGCTCTCACTGTAGTGGGAATAGTAATTTTTACCCCTTTACCCTCCACTATCCAACACTTTCCCTACTGTTGCTCTCACTGGAGTGGGAATAGTAATTTTTACCCCTCCGTTATCCAACACTTTCCCTACTATTGCACTCTTTGGAGTGATAATAGTAATTTTTGCCCTTCGGCTATCCAACACTTTCCCTACTGTTACATTCTTTGGAGTGGGAAGAGTAATGTTTTCCCTTACGCTATCCAACACTTTCCCTACTGTTGCACTCACTGGAGTGGGAAGAGTCATTTTTCCCCTTCGCTATCCAACACTTTCCCTACAGTTGCTCTCACTGGAGTGGAAATAGTAATTTGTTGCTCTCACTGGAGTGGAAATATTAATTTTTGCCCCACTGATATCCAACACTTTCCCTACTGTTGCACTCACTGGAGTGGGAATAGTACATTTTATTATTTTGCTACTGTTGCACTGATTGTATAGGGACATTTTATTTGAAATATTTTTAATAGGTTAATGTTTTATTTCATTATACAATGTTTTTTTACATTTTAAATTATTGATCTATATATATATATATATATATATATATATTATTTTTACAATTTTAAAGTTAAAAAAATTTAAGATAATAGTTTATTAATTATTTTCAATTAAATATATAAATATATATATATATATACACATTCTTATGTTTGTGTGTTTATATTGTTTTTAATTGTTTATTAGTTATATTTTGTTAAAATGTATAGTAAATGTAATTTATTTTGGTAAAATTAATATCAATATTGAATATATTTAATATATTATTTTATTGTATAGATATATATATATATATTTAAATCAATATTTTTTACATCTAGAATTTTTTACATTGGTATTTTTTATTCTATATTTTTGTACTTAACTGCGTAGGTATGGGAGTCGATATATTTGTAGTCTATATTTTTTTCCAGATATTTTGCATATACATATTTTTGACATTGATATTCTATCAGTAAACCACAGCTATCAGTGTACACTTTCCTACTTCCAGTGCAAACATGATGCAATTATCCACAAGAGCCAGTTGGCTGAACTTCCCATTCTACTACACTTTGCCTTTGGGACATCAACTGCTACCTTTAACACCCCCTGAAAATCTCCCATTCAACAAGGGAATTCCCCCAATACTGATTTCATCTTCATCTTCCTTAAGGCCTTCTGGTCTCGCTAATTCTTATTCTATGAAAACCTCACTCCGAGATAATCAAAATAGAGACTTTTACTCTACTCTACATTACAGGTAAGCATGTTAGTCTGTAATATCTACACAGCAGGGTTAAGAGGCTGTCTGTGATGCACGGAAACACCCCCATATATGTTGTCAAAACCACATTGTCATGAATAGCAATCCATTGTTCATGTTTTCATTCAACCCTGGCGGATTTTCAGCTTCCTTTGCTGCTGACAACCTAGGGGCTTATTTACAAGCCCCTTGAGCTGTTGTTATGTCACTTTTTCCCATATTAAAAGTGAGGCCAAGGCAGAGCTAGAGCCTTGTAAATAAGCCCCCTAGTTTGTTGAGGTAAAGGCTGAATAGAGTTGAGGCCAGCTCACATTCTTGCCTCATTCCTTTTCTAAGTGTAAAGGCTATTTAGCATGTTCCCTCTGTCTGTGCAAACGGTAACAGTATCCTCTAATACAATTCAGGTACATATTTACAAGGAGTTAAAGCCACCAGAACGTAATTTTTTTCTGGCGTTCTGGTGGTGTTAACTCTTTTGCCTTATTTAGAAGGCCGCCTTGTCAATAATGCAGCTATTAACGCAGCACTTAGCGTGAAGGGGGCGTGCATTGGGTGTTGCAGTGGGCGTTCCACTGAAACACCCATTGCTTTTTCACGCTGCCCCATATTTACAAGGTATGGGGCAGTGACAAAAATACAGCCATAGAATGCCTGGTCAAAACCAGGCGATGCGAAGAGAAATGTTTTATTTCTCCTCGTATTTTGCTCTTTCCACGCGTCCTGTATTCCGTAGCACACATAGATAGAGGAAATCACCGGTAAAGGGGTAAAGCAGGGGTGCACTGCATTCTTGTGAACACAGCGCATCCCTTCATTTTTAAACTGTCACAGCGCTGCGTTACTAAGTTACTGCAAGTTTCTTGTAAATATGCCTCCTAGTTTCCAAGCAAAGTCTGAAAAGAGGACCTGTTCAATGTGTTGAAAACTAAATTTTTGAAAAATGAACTCCTCTTTTAATGTTCTTGCTGTGATGTCTATACATAATAATTGATGCTTTCAAAGTTGTATCTCATGATTTCAAAATAGGTTTTCCTCAAAGAAAAAGAAAGCATCTGAATGCTTTACAGATTTTCCCTAAGCCTGTCTGATCTGTGCCTTAGCTACTAGGAAATCAGCAAAGGTTTAAATTATTGAAACCTTTACCTGGATCTAACAAGTTAGTGACTTTGGGGGCCATTAAGATGACGGATGGACTTCAGTCCGTCCGCCATCGTGTCGGGGAGTGTCGGGGAGTGTCGTTTGGGTGTTCACTGCATTGAGAATATATGCAGAACTCTTTAAAGTTTAGGTTTCTTTTTGCCTCTGTGCCAAATCTCAGTTTTTCTTTTGGTGCATGTAATTTCTACTTTTCACTGCATTGTTCAGTGTCTCGATTTATCTTCACTATTGCTCGCTCATACCTCTCTCTCTCCCTGCATGGAGGCTGTTACACCAGCCTTAATGTATGTGATCTTTCTACAGCGTTCTGGTGCCTTCTTTGCTTGGGTTTAGTCCGTGCTTTAGAAAACAAATAGATACATAAATAATCAAATTATACATTACAATTTTATTTTTCTTCATGTTGAAACTATTATCCCATGTGGTGTGTTCTTTCTTGCACATGCTCCTTAAAACAGGATTGTTCTGTGTAGTTTCTCATCTTTCTTGTACCACTTCGGCACGGTTCATTTTGGTTTGTATGTATGCCACTCACCGCTGTAGAGAAGCTTTGAGAACGTGATTGTCTGATCGTATCCTGCGCTGCTTCCTGCTTGTGCCTTAAAGCCTCCCCTCAACGAGGACTCGCTGGTGAGAGCGAGCCCTGCAATCGGCAGGGCTGGTGACACGCTTCCAGCTTGAGTCACACGGGTCGAGGCTCGGCATTTCACTTTTCACCAGCAGCAAGCCGGGGGACTGCGAGGACCAGCATTCTCCAGTATCACCAGCTGGTTCCTCTTCCTCCGGCGCTACCGCCCACTGACACGCCCACCGCCTACAAAGTCTTAATAACAGCACTCGAGCCGACTCGCGGGACGCGAGCGGGACGCCGTGCGAAGCCCGGGCAAAGGGCGGGTTGTCTGTGGCCGTCCGGGGACGACCGAGGACGGGGCGGGCCACCCCATTTCCATCTCTTCTAAGAGCACTGGTATTCAGGAGAAAAAGGAATCGGACGTAACACTTTCTAGGTGAGACCATATACTAAAACACTCATTCTTCTAGGAGCTGATCAAGGTCGAGGATCTCGCCTAACAATATTCCTCACATTTCAGCTAAGAATAACTTATGTTATACTAAGCATCTCTATTATCAGATACTGATTTAAAACCATCAAATTCACACGGAGCCAGTAGCAATTAAAAAAACATCAACTTATCTCTAGCCGCCTTATGATGGCATTAAAAAAACTACGCTCACGAACAATCTATATGAAGCGTATGGGTACAGACGCAGCCGTCAGAAAATCCACAGAGAAATCGCAGAAACCTGGACAACTATCCTGTACTCCAGCCATAAATAAATATTTTTCTACCCTTTCTACGAAAAAACATTCATTTATTCCTACATTAGAAGAAGAAAATAAGTTAGATTTCTCAAATAGCAAGGCTGAACATCAGTTATTACTTTCCTCTGAACAAAGCATTCATAATCAAGGATCAACAATCATAGAGAGCAACCGGGCAAAGATCTCCTTTTCTGAAGAGTACCAAAAATCGATTCTAGAGACGTCGCATATAAAATCTATAACACCTATAAAACATCGGGATAGTGAACTATGTTTGGAGGTCTTTGCAAGTAACATCACGAAGACAGAAGAAGAAAAATCAGAAATTCCGTTAAGTCAAAAAGAGCCACTTACCAGTTCTCCAGAAAAATCACCCAACCTTTATTCTAACCATGCCAACCTTACAGACCCTTATTTTCCAAACTTAACTTCTGCAACCACTGTTTCTCCATTGTCAAAAGCACTTTTTTCCTTGCAGGAAATTTTGGAATCAGTTCTTACCCACCTGGGTCAAATCCTCGCTAACTCTGACGATACTCTCGATGTACAAATAGGGATACTTAAATTCCTGGTGGAAGAAAAAAAGAAAAAAGACCTAACTACTGATTCGTTAAAAAAACATGAAACAGTCAAAATGTCACAATCCGAAGATGGCCAAAAAAATGGAACTAGGCCTCCAAAAAAACAAGAAGCAAGTTCACAAACTAATGACGTGATAATAATTGAGTCTAAAACTAAGGAATTAAGAAAAAAGAAAAAATCTCCTATTACATACTCTCTCAAGAGACTGTTCAGAGAAGAACTAGAAAATACCACCGAAAATAACATTAAGCACTATCCCATCTTTTCAAATAAAGTAAATAACACCGATCCTGATCCGATAGCTCGGGATAATAAAGTAGGGTCAACAAGAGTCATCGTTGAACAGGAACCAGATCAAATGGGAAAGACCGAAAATACAAAAGACCGTGAAGAAGCAAAGGGAAAGAAAAAGAGAAGAAAGCCTCTGAGAAGAATCCAGAAGAAAAAAGGGAGCAAGCTTAAATTTCAAAAACCTACTTTCTCAATTCCCGTGAACTCTCCAGCAATTCAAATAACACCGCTGGTGAAACCTTTGAACCCAAAAGCAGAAGAGTACTGTCCGGCCACAGCAATAAGAACAACAGAGTTAAAATCCATGGTCACAAAAGAACTACAAGACAAGAAATTCCAGCACTGGGAAGGAACTCCATCAAAACACATAATAATTGAAGAACTTTTTCCTACAGACAATATGCCGTTCAACCGTGGTAGAATAATTAATCTTTTACAAGAAATACCATCTTTGAACTCTCTCGCAAGTAAAGAAATCGATCTAGTGTTTTTTCCGAAAAAGGAAAACGACAAATTAGTACAAGTATCATTTTTTTCCCCCGTTCTCCCTGGAATAATAATTAGAGAGAAGGAAATTCTACACAAGAATGGCTATGATGTTATCTCAGTATCAGAACTCAAAAAAAATATACAAAATAATGGTTCAACTGGACAATCTCATAGAAGAAATGATAATAATAATAATTTCAGTTCTAAATGGGGAGACTCTGTACCTAATATTACGAGAAAAGACATATTAAAAATACAAGTAACACACGGTGAAAGGTCAGTATGGTCCCGGGATACAGGACTAAGTAATACAGAGAATTCTATAAAATCTTGGGCATGGCTATCAGAAACTTTAAACAGTAAGAAAATGGATAAACCTCAACAACATCTGGTTTAGCAAAGGCTTGACGTTAATGACATGGAATCTGGCCGGGAAAACTGCTATAAAAATGAAAGATGCAACTAAGGATCTCCCAGATATTCTTGCTCTACAGGAAACATGGTCAACCGTTCCCTTTACGCAAAAAGGATACTACGTCTACGTAACTCCCGCAAAAAAATCTAAAAGGGGACATGCGAAGGGAGGTCTGGCAATCTTATTAAAAGAGGAATATTCTTGGTCACAAGAAATAATCGACACAAACTCAGATAATCTGCAATGTATTAAGGTGTCGTTCAATACACAATCATCCTCTACTCATAAAAAAATACTACTTTTTAACATCTATGCTCCACCCAGTAACAAATATGACTTATTATTTGTCCACTTAATGGAGATCATTACTCATATACCTGATGATCGACTCTATATGCCATTTATAATAATGGGGGATTTGAACGCCAAAATCTCAAACAGCGAAATTAAGAAATGGGCTCTACTATTTAAAGAGGAATCTTTGGAAATGTCACTACCACATCTACCTAAAGGAGCTAAATCAGATAAGAGAGGAAGCTCACTATTATCATTCCTTCCTAGTATAAATGGGACAATACTAAACGGCAATACCAATGGAGATAAACCGGCATCATACACTAGGCAGGGAAATGGAACTCCCTCTATTCTTGATTATTTCATATGTGGGATTGAGGAAAAGGAACAAATCACCCAACTCCCAATTAAATTTAATGAGGAAAGTGATCATGCACTCTTACATTTAACAACTCTTTGGACGGCACAGACTACCTTCCTGAACCAGCCAATATTTTATAACCCTAAAATGGAAGTAAATATAGTCCAGCGTCGGATTTATTGGAGTACAGAAAATTTGGACTATTTGAAAATTCTAATTTCTCAAACTCAATTGTTAACTACTATTTATTCAGACGACCCCATAAAGAACTTTGAAAATATAATTTACAAACTTAAGCACGCTCTACAAAGTAAATTACAACAGGACAGACCAGTAAAAAGTAAATGTATCAGTAAGAACAAAAACTGGAATCAACCAATTGTAAAAAAACTTAATAGGTTGATTTGAGTCCAGTATCTGAGTTTCTCGTTAGTAAATAAAGTGGAAATTAACAGATTAAAGAATCAAATACGAAGAGAAAAAACTAAACAGAAAAAACTAAAGCAGGACTCTAACTGGATCGACATCCAACTAGCAGTCAAGCAATGTAACCAGCGCAAATATTGGTCCTTGATTGCGAAAATGACTGGAACCAAAAAGAAGTTGGAATCAACTCCCGTTTCAGAGGATGATTGGGACATCTACCTGAGCGATTTATACAAACCCAATCTGAATACTATGGTAAGAGAGGCAGCTGAACGTAATATGGAAATTAAAGAAACTAAAATCACCAAGACTTCGGCAGTGTCTATTGCCATGAATATTAGAAAGGCAAGAAGTACGGGTGCATCCGGACCTGATCAGATTCCTATTAAGGTCTACCAAGCCGACCATAAAACGTGGAGCCTGATGCTCTCGCCATTATTCAATTACATTTTTGATTCTGGAAAAATACCAAACTCCTGGAAGGGTAGTATAATTATCCCGATATACAAAAAAGGAAAAAGAAATATTGCAGGAAACTACAGACAAATAGCTCTTATGGACGCTGCCGGGAAGATTTTTGCAGCAGAAATATTGGACAGGTTGAAATCTTGGGCATTTACGTTGGGACTAATTCCCATGTTTCAGGCTGGATTCCGACCGAATCATTCAGTCACAGATAATATAGCAATCTTTCAGACAATCCTAGATAAATATGCAACAGGGAAATCACAACCCATATACGCAGCGTTCATCGATTACACCACTGCCTTTGATCGAGTGGATAGACCAACCTTGTGGACAAAATTAAGAAGGATGGGTATCCCTGAACCACTACTACAACTAATAGTGAACCTCCATAGCAACACCTGGTGCCGTGTTCAAATGGGGAGAGATAAGGGCTTGTCAAAGATAATACGGACATCTAACGGCTTAAAACAAGGGTGTCTTTTGGCTCCGATTTTATTCTCTCTGTACTTAAGTGACTTACCATCCCAATTACAACAGGGGTTTTGCACACCTCCGAAGATCGCCACTCAGTGCATTCATGCCCTGCTGTATGCGGACGATATAGTCATGTTCGACCTAACGCCTTTTGGACTTCAAAGCCTTTTAGATATTTTATACAACTACTCTAAGGAAAATTTTCTGATCCCGAATATAAACAAAACTAAAGTGGTTGCATTTTCGAAAAAGAAAAAAGGTGTGAGGTACCAATGGAAGCTGGGCGGAGAGAGGCTAGAGCAGGTAAAGGAATATACCTATCTTGGTAGAATTTTCTCGCACAATATGAGTAACACCAAACAAATTAATCATTTAAAAAGGAAAGGTGATTTACATGCTGGGGCCATGACACGCCTGTACACGGCCACTGGAAATAGGCATTTCTCTGCACTAATAAAAGTCTACAGAGCCAAGATTCCCCCGGTCCTGTCATATGCCTCGGAATATATTCCCTTAAAACAATGGACCTATATGGACTTAAACGAAGGCAAAATACAAAAAAAACTACTGAAAGTTTCTACTTCTACACCAGTACAGGCGCTAAGACTGGAATGTACTATCACCAGCGCATATGCCACAGCTGTAGCAAGTATCATCAGGTGGGCCTATAACCTTCTCCATTCTAAAGAAGGTGCCCTACGATGTCTGTTAAAACTCGAGACATTTAATAAAGATTCCACCCATCTAATCTTCTCCAAAAATATGAGAGAGGCGTTTCAGCTAGCAAAAGTTAGCTTAGAAATTTTGTCATCATGGACACCTGCACAACTCAAACTTTTCCTAAAAAACTTTACCCCCAAATTGAGTTATGAGCTTGATCACTCACATTGTACTAAATTATCTGTGTACAAGACTTATGCTGACTCTCAGGAATATAAGCAAAAACAGCCGTATTTAGACTATACTCTTACACACCGCACAAGGCGTGCAATTATGATGTTGCGTTTGGGTATACTTCCCGTATTAACCTTTACCTCTTCTTGGAGACTAGACAGTTCCTTGCTATGTACCCTTTGTCAGGGGGGCAAACAGAATCTTGAGCACCTTCTATTTTTATGTCCAAACAACAAAGTTGTAAATGCAAGGTCAACATGTCTTGAGCCCATCTATCGGTCATGTAGGATTGTCAATGCAAAAGATTTTCTACTTTTATGTAAAATGCCACCCAACGAATATGTTTGCTACAGAATTTTTAAATTTTTAAAAATTTCATTGAAAATGTATTAATTTGTATGAAAAATTAATTGTATATTTTAAATCAAATTTGTGGCCCTCAAAAGAGTACCGAAACAAAATAAAAACTTTTGACTTTGACTTTTGGTTTGTATGTAGTGCAAAAATACATTGATAAAGCTTATGATTCCCTTCATAGTCATTTCTCTGTTGGGATTCACCTCATCTAAATTGAATTTGCATGAATGCCTCCCGATACTACTCAAGGATGTCCCTCAGGACCAAGAAAAAATATTTCTAAACTGTGGAATTTCTGACTATGCAAATGCCATCTTATGAGGCAAAAGTACATTGGTTTAAACTTTGTGACTCAAGTTACACTTTTACATGCACAATTTGCTATATTTCTAGGCAAAAGTCTGATTTATACATATCAAAATCTCCATGGACTGCACCTCCACTTCCCCCACCAAAAATAATGCTCAATTATAGACCGCTTGAGGAGACAATTTAAATACGTTAGTCGTACAAATGCTGTTGGTAATGTGAGCATATTCCAGATGTAGCAGAGTATGCCAGAATTTGAGGATAACCAAATATGAACACATTACTCTAACTCTAGTGAAACTCCACTGACTCCCCTCGGCGGCCTACCCCAACTTCAAGGCCACCAAGATGTAATACCGTGATGCATTCTAGTGGTTGGAGTGGAGCTAAGGGGAGGAACAGGAACGGGAGGAGCCGGGGGACAGGAACTAGGGCAGATAGAGTAGGGACAGGGACAAGACAGAAGCAGTGAATAAAGCTCCTGTGAAACATCAATAAGTGTCAGTCATTATTAAGACTAGGACACTACACAACATTGTCTGCAAAGCCATGGACCAGCATCAGTGCCTGTGACAAGCGCACCATCTCCGGTGGCTGTTGGTACACTATCTGCAAAGACTCCATCAAACAGGACACAAGTGCAAGAAATCAAAACTAGTCAATAGTCTTTTTTTAATCTATACATCCAGTATCTGGATCTGCATCATCCCTCAGGACCACCCTACCCTTCTTCAATGTAGGTAATTTCTAAAAACACAATTTTAAATGCACAACATTGTAACACAGTGAAACGTCCACTTCCCTCTTATAATTCCACTGCCTCTCTGACTAGAACTCTGCCTTTGACCCTGTACGGCGATTTGCTACCGTTTGGATATGTCTTCTTATTCAAATGCCACTTTTATACATACTTACATACATATATAAATGCCCCTTTGGGTCCGTAGCAGGCACCAACACCCACATCTGTGTATCTGTCTGAGGCTGCCAAGTGGACATGGAACAGCATGGTTCACTTTGAAATGTTAGGAAGAGAGATCATGTTGCTGACTATTTTGCACATCTATTGAGGGTCTCATTTGATTTGGTATAAATGATATGCTAATAGTGCAGGTTTTATTTAATGCAAAAATATGAGCTGTGTCTAATCATTGTGCCACTTACGTAGGTGATACACGAAGTGCAGGAAACTGTTTGGTATACCATTGCCAATCTACTGAATGAGCACCAATGACATAATTTACCTATGGCAGGTTGTGCTATATAAATACCAGTATAATTAGATTACTTTTAAAAAATATTTGTAAATCCAACTATTGTACAAACTCCCACTTATGTCAATTCGTAGGAATTCATAAGTATTACCATAATGCTGTGTACAAAGTGTACCAAGAAATGCACATTATGCCTTAATGAAACAATCACACTCAAAAACGTTATTAACAACACCTGCCATTCAGAAAGGCTGTAGGTTGTGGAACGAGCCCCCGAGAGGTTGGAAAGTTTGCCTGGTGACCACTTGCAGGATAACGTCTTTAAATCCTGGGTTTCACAAGAAAGGTTTTTCGGTTTATCAGGTGGCGCTATAATGTAAATACAAAAACATGTATATTAGTGCATGTTAAGCATAGCGAAATCAGTGACAAAAGAGACTGCATAATTAAGCAGAACCTAATCTAATACGAATTGTCACCCGAGCACTATTTCCCTCTGCTGAGGCTTTAACATCTGTTATTGCCCTGCTAATATCCTGGTACCTATGGGTAAAAACACTGTTGAAAAGCATACTTTTCAAATTATGATTGAGCTAAGACAGCCTGCATTCAAAGACTTCTGATTGTCTCTATATAATCGGCTGTGCAAATAGGCCTGGCTATGATAAAAGTGAATACCCCTCTTGGAAACATCAGCAGAAAATATTCCCTCTAGGGTTATAAAAGGAAGCAAATTACTCCGATGCTGCAGTCAGTGAGATTAATGGTGCTTCATTCATGTGAGTCATTTGAATCATCATCGCTGCAAATATGGCAGATCAAATGTGACCCATTTTAACAATAGAGACAATATCTGCCAATCTTAAAAAATTACATGAAAACATATAAGTGTGGTAAATTAATTTGACTAATACAAACAAAAGGTTGACATAAAATACTTGTTGAACTGTGAACTGTGAGTAATTGTGAGTAAAAACTACAATGATTTAGAGTTTGGCACACGGAGTAGTTTCTGTCGGGATGGTGGAGAACACTACGTCCACCATCCCGAGGGTATTTTGCCACCAAAATTAGAGGTGTCCGCTGGCCCAGCAGACAAGGATGTACATTGAAAGGAACCTCTGTTGCAGCAGTTCCTTTAAGTATACAGAAGTTTGGTGTACATCTGCATTCGGTTTTAATAGATGTACAGCAATCTTTTCAAAACTTTTTATTTTTCAAAACATACTGCCAACAACAAAAAAATGAATGTGCTCTACACCCTGGGAGTTTCCTCCCAGTATGTGGGAGTCACTATAATATTTTTCCTGTCCCTCACCACCGAGTTTTACCTTATATAGAGGGTCAGAGATAAAAAGACATTAAACCATTCACCTTAAATAGGGCAGATGGTGTTAAGTTTTTCCTCCATTGACCCCTACTCCATCAGTCAGTCGGAAGATTCTATGAGGGCTCTGTTCGGACAAATCTGGTGGTCCGCCCTTCTCTAAATCAGTAGTGGCTCCTCCGCTATGGCAAAGGAGCGTCGCCCCCCCCACCCGACAGCAGCCTAAAACGTGAAAAATAAAAAAACATGTTTCTTATTGTTTTATTTTTCCTTCCTGGGATGAGTATTTGGGGGCAGGGCCATTCGGGTAGCAGTGACAAGGGAGAGTGGTGGGCACTTTTGTCAGTGCGCATGTTGGTTTCGCCGGCTGTCTTAACACAGCCAAACCAACATTTACACTGAGCGGTTACCAGCCCGAGCTGCATTGCCGGGTTGGAGGCAGCAGGCTGCAAGTCTCCCTGGGAGCACAAATGGAGTGATGTAATATTTGACGTCATCAGCAGTGCATTGCGGGCACGCGAGTTATAGTTAGCTGAACTAACTATAACGGGGGAATTTCAAAGGTTTTGTATGAGTGAAATGTCCAGCTAACTATAACATGTTTGAAACCTATGTTTTTTTCAATGAATTTGCAAGGTATTTTTAAATGCTAATTCCTAACTATAACGTGTGTGAAACCTATGGTTTTTTCAGTGAATTTGCAAGGTTTTTTAAATGCTAATTCCTAACTATAACGTGTGTGAAACCTATGGTTTTTTCAGTGAATTTCAAAGGTTTTGTAAATGATAATTATTAAATGTATTAATTGTTATATTTGTTTATACCGATTTACTACATTATTTTAAACTATTTATTTTTATATATTCTTATACTTGGCCAGGCTCCGGATGCGGCTGCCGTCTACCACGCAGGTGGTCTTTGCGGTTTGGCGACAAGACAAGCGCTGCGTCGCATGGGCTGGTGGGGTAGGTTGACGGCGGAGACCCCATTGTGGCATAATGGGCGGCTCCCCGCGCTGGCCTCGCTGGCAGGGTTTGGCGGATGGGACTCTATAGGGATCTCTTCGCTTGGTGACGTTGTGTCCGGTGTAACTCTCAAGTCGTTCCAGGAGTTACGGGATGAATTCCACATGCCCAAGACTCAATTTTTCAGGTATCTACAGTTTCGTCACGCGCTCGCGCCTAGCCTCGTTAGGTTGGAGTCGCTACCGGAATTCAGCCCTGTAGAAGCGAAGGTTTTCATGGGAGATCTCAGGGATAAAAAGGTGTCCCGCATCTACCAAACGCTTGTTACCCACTGCTCCTCCTCTCGGCTTCCATTGAAAGACGCCTGGGAAAAAGATGTAGGACCCCTAGATGAGGATGATCCCTGGAGTGCCTGCGCTGTGGATCGGAGATAGGTTCCCTGCTGCATACTGTATGGTCTTGTGCTGGCTTAACTAGGTTCTGGAATGGTGTATGGAGTTGTTTGTCAGAGGTACTGGGATGGGATCTCCCCCGAGGAGACCCAAACGATCAGCAGTGCATTGCAGGCGCGCAAGTTATAGTGAGTCCAACTAACTATAACGTGGGAATTTCAATGGTTTTATGTCAGTAAAATTTCCAGCTAACTATAACTGGTGTCAAACCTATGGTTTTTTCAGTGAATTTAATAGGTTTTTTAAATGCTAATTCCTTACTATAACTGGTGTGAAACCTATGGTTTTTTCAGTGAATATATATATATATATATTTATATAATATTATATATATATAGGCTTTATAAGGACCTGCGGAATACTTACATTTTTGTTGTAAAGGCATATGTGGTAAAGGCATACGTGTCGTAAATGTTTGCATGGTAAAGGCAAATGCATTGCAATGGATGCGTGGCAATGTTATTGTGTGGCAATGGCCGCATTGTAAAGGCTGCTTACCTCACCAGGTACATCATATGTCATTTTAGGAACAATGAATGGGAATGTTATTTCTTGTTTTTACGACTTCTAATCTGCAGGCTGAGTCAAGCAGTAAGAGCAAGCAGAATGAAGATATCCCATTACTCTATTTCTCTCCCTTGTCTCGCTTTCCTTTGGCCGGGTCATCTGCTGCCTAACATAATATCTGCTGCTTGGTTGACAGTGGTTTCAGGGAAGTGGGATTAACACTGCTCCTGTCAGATCCATGGTTGCCACTTTATATATGTGGTACTATTAGGATATTCTGTAGTTGTGAAGAACAAGAAACTGTAGTGAGAGAAGAGAATTAAATTGCTTGTATGTGCTTACATGCCCTGCGACATTCAATAAATATTCACACTCATAACAAGTTAAATATCCATTCTCCTCACAGGTAGGTGCACGGAGTCTGTGAATTTTCCCAGCAGATCATGTGATATCAGCAGTGTTATATCTTCTCACCCAGGAACCCTTGATGTCATGATTGCTGTACTTACTGCTTACAAATAGAACAGTTCCACGGTATTGTTCATTGGATAGCAAGCAGATGATATTAGTTCCATAAGCTGATGAGAGTGACACATTCTTCACAGTGATCACAGTCGTCCTGTTGTTCAAGTTCACGAGTGGGTAAGGAATATCATTGTAAGTAATGTTAATGACCTTCAGACCGTTACCAGCTATGCAGCAGAAACTAATATTGGAACCTTTCTCCACAGTTTTGTCATTGGGAAAGACAGGTTGTTTCCTGTTGGAAGTGTCCAGGACTGCAAAACACAAATAAGAAAAACACAAATCAGTGGTTATTAAGTTCTATTACAAATGAAAACCTCATATCAAGCTCCAGAATTAGCACTTTAACCTAATCTGAAATATAGACTAGATTAAGTCATGTGATGCAGTTGATGAAAATGTGAATAAGAACCTAAGTGGTCATTGTTTTTGACAGATATTCGTCCTCTGATTAACTAGGTCTTAAAACAAAAGGATCTAAGCATACTGATGCTTTTAAAAAAAAGACAAAATAGAAATATTAATGAAAAACTAACTGAAATATTGGATAAATCTCATTAAACGTTTGTAACAAAAAGAAGACAGATTTATATTTTTGCATCAAATTAAAGATAGTTAGGTAGGACAGTTATGGCCAGCCTTTACTTGCTGGTTTAAAAATTAGACTGTTCTTTACTCTAAAACATAATACAATACAATACAAAGGCATTTGTAGAGCGTGCAGCTACTCCCCAGGGAGCGTCCCGGCACTAACAGCAGGACTACACTAAAGAATAGGATTGAGCTAAGCTTTAAACAGGTTGGTCTTTAGGCCATTTCTGAAGGCATGAGGCTTAATAGAAGTGTATTCCACAGCTTAGCCATCAAGAAGGTGTCTGACCCTATGGATCCTCAGGATATGTGTGTTTCCCACCCAGTTTAGCCGATCTTCCTCGCCTCTTCATCTACTCCTATCTTCTTTCTTCTCTCTCTCCCTCCTGCACTCCTCCCTATGGGTTCACTCTATCTCCCCCCTCATGAGCCAACGGTCCTCTTCATCTACTCTATCTTCTTTCTTCTCTCTCTCCCTCCTGCACTCCTCCCTTGGGGTTCACTCTATCTCCCCCCTCATGAGCCAACGGTCCTCTTCTGATGTACATTCCGGCCAGACAAGCTCCATCGGCATTTACTAGGCCTGGCGGTCACTCAACTTAACTACTGCCATGATTGCTTCGTGACAGGAGACACCCTGTGGCCCAGTGAGATGGGCTCCCCTCACACTCCAAAAAAAGCTGTAAAAATCCTAGGGGCCATTATTGATGAGGATCTCTGACTCAAACATCAGGTTAGTGCAGTGATGTCAGCCTGCTTTTACCAACTCCAACACATAAAAAAGATAAGGTAATTCATTATGAGGGAAGTTCTGGTACAGGTAATCATAGCCTTGGATATGTCTAGAATAGACCATGTTTACTCTCTATTTGGACCTCCCGAAAGTTCTTTTGCGTAGGCTTCATGTTGTAAATGGATGATACACAGGCCGGGTGTATAATCAGGATACACAGGCACCCAAATATTCTATGAGGTCATCACACATTCCAGTTGAGCAGTAGGGAAGAGACAAGAACTAGTTTATGACATTTCAGTTAATTCAAAATCAGGCCGCTCGGCTCATAGTTCACTTGCCCAGAGAGGGGCACACCTATCGGGTGAGCAAGGACCTCCACTGGCTGGTGGTGGTGCAGAGAAAGTGGAACTCCCAGCGCAACACCCACTGCACGCCCCTTTCACGCTATTCTTAGCGTGAAAGGGGCCCTATTACCAAGGCCGCGTTAAGCCACTTAACGTGGCTTTTAGCCACATTATGTGGTTTAACGCTGCCTTGGTAATAGGGTGCTGACCCTATCGCCACCACAACATCACAAAAAGTGCCGTTGTGGTGGTGATAGGGGATTGATAATATGCCCCTTGATTCCGTGACATTCTGTGATTCATAGTCACTGACACTGCATTGATTTTTCGGCCAGTTAATCAAAAGGCTGAGGAACATCCCTTCCTTTATGGAAGTGCTCACTTGTAAAGATGGGCAATGACAAAATTGACTGGTGGAATTGGAAAGAAAAATTTACTAATCTTTTTAAAGATTTGAGTGAGGCTAATGGACCCAGGTCTTTTGCTCTGTTGTAATGAATAATTGGTCTTCCTAATGATGGGATCTACCTGGTTTTTTAAAGTTAAAAGAAGGTTTCTGAAGATTTTGTTCTGAAACTCATCATTCTCTTTGTTACTCTTTGATGTGCTATATATTATAGTAATTCTGTGGGTGTATAGGTGCATGCATGTCCGTAAGGCTCAGTACTCTAAAGCAGGCACACTTAAAGTAAAGGATCAAAAAAAGGAACAAACAAGAAAGGCAACACTAAGCACTAAGTGGCTTAATGTGCTATATAAGATAGTACATAATATTGAAGATTGCTTAATCTAACATTTATAGTACATATACTTGATAGTACCTAATTTACATTCCAATCAGCCATGATGAAACACAAAAATGAAGTGCAGATAAACATACCATAATATCATTAAAATATTCTGTCTCAAACCTAAGCAAGATCATCCTGATCTATCAGGCAGATCTATACTGTTTGTGTTCACTTTGACCTGCGTGTATAATCTTGTAGTTTGTAACATCAGCATTTGATATCATTACATACCCCAGACTGTTTTCCATGGGCTCCATTTGCTCCAGATGTGGCTATCAGGAAACCTCTCATCATCTACTATGCTTCTGATCCTTAGTGAGTGGGACACACACTCCAAAGGTAAATCCGAAACCCAGATCCACTTCAGTGGTGCAGGTGCCTTAGTTAGAGTCGTGCTGTAGTTCCCCTGTAAGCAAGAAAAAGCTTTGATTTGAAAGTTCAGTCTTGGCAAGAGTTTGTTTCCTTAGAACAGAGTAGTGCAGCTCAACAAATGAGCTGAGGCTAATGTGAGCAAAACATTCTGATATTGACAATGCATCTCATTTACTTCACTTTTGAATGTTATCAGCAGTGCATCCAGTCAAACAACGCCTCTCCCTGCAAGAAGCCTCCACAAACAGCCAGTACAAGGCTTAGTCCAGCCATGAGCGATCTGGTATTCAGGGATGACCTTGTCTTTTTGCTAATTTCATGGAAATCACTTTTTTTATTTAGATATCAAAATAATGAGAATAACTTCAGAAGATTCACAATCAAACCGTTTTGGGCTACAAATTTTAAGCTCAGCTATTCTTTTCTGTTTGATGAAAATGGTTTTTACGTATGAATATGAAGTCGTTTTGAGGACTAGATAAACAAGATGCAATCTAGTGTAAGAAGCCTGTCCTATGCAACCTGCATAGAGAAAAGATCCTGGCATGAAGTAATTTGGAAAGTATTTTCCGAGGCTGTAGGCTGGGACGGTAGAGCTCTGAACAATACTCAGTGTTATCCTATACATTTGGTTACAAGAGATGAGAGTCCAGAGCTTCTTCTAGGGATCCAATAAAACTGGATCTGGGGATGGTAGATTAATGCCCCTGTGAAAGAAGCTTTTTTTTAAATGTATTTTTTTTTTGTCCTCATTAGCCTCAGTTTTCCTTTCACGCTCCTCCGTCCGTGACCACCCTTTTAAACGTGCAGTGAGAGCAAGGATCTGATTTTGGCTGCCTTACCAAGAGACCCGTCAATTGCACTTCATGAAGCCAAACTTCGTCTTTCAACACTCTCACCATACTATAATTTATTTGATACCGCCCTTCCATGATAGATATGAGAGATTTAGGATTGGCTTGTGCATTTTCTGAGGCCTGCTTTTGAGGCATAATCATTGGACCGCCCTAACTACCTCCACAGCCATTCAGCTACTGGGGGCCAAAAAGCGTATCTTCTCTTGTCTAAGGAGATTGCGTCCACATTTAGATTATAACTTCATGATAATTTCCACTCTATATACGTTGGAGAGAGAGCACTGGTCCACTTTTTCAGGTTTTCAGGTTTCAGGTTTTAAAGTCTTTATTTCGATTATTAGCAATCATAAAAGACATATTAAAATACAAAAGAATATAACTGGTTCATTTAAAATATCCAAAGAAAATCAATGCACATAGATATTATTTAGACACTCACAAAAATACATAGGTGCATAAACAAAAGAACATTTCTTAACAAGTGACTAAAACAGGATTAAATTTCAATTAATGAATAAGGAGACCTGAATATTTTATATAAAATTAAAGAAAATAGAGAAAGACAAAAATATTGCCTTAAAAGGTTTGGATTACAGTTCTTGATTGCGACCAATGAATGCAGTTAATAGAACATAGTCGTAGGGTGGTTTAACAGTTGTATACTTAAACTAAACAGATTATGGCAAATAGCAGAACAACTTTTGTACTTGGCGCTAAGGCGAGCGCTTTTTTAACCTAAGGAGCCAAGCCCAGCCCAAGTACTTTGCCAAGGCTACCACAAAGACCTCTGAGGTGTTAGTCCTGAGCACCTGTAAGGCTTCCATTGCTGTTTTATATGGTAAATTTTGGAACAGAGGTTTTAGCCATTTTTTCCGAGGTGCTCCGTACCTAGGACAGGCAAAAAGGAAGTGACCTTCTGACTCAATATGACCTGAGCAGCACGTACAATAAGGTGATATCCCTGTGGACCATTTGTTCAGAAAGATGTTTAATGGCAAAGCGCCCACTCTAAACTGATGGTACAATTTCTTATCTAGCGGTCGGGAAATAACATCCCAGTATGGCTCTCTCAAAAGGTCAATTTTAAATGTTAAAAACCTGCCTGTAAGGTCATTTTTATTGGACAGCATCACTCTTTTTAGGCGGGTGGTGGCCCAATATAGAGATTTAAATTCATCTTTAGGTGGGAAGGGATTAGATTGTGGGGATGACCAGAGATGTTCCAAGCCCATGTCTATCAGAATTGTTTTTACAGTAATGAGCCATGGTATTTTCCCTGCACCCCTGATAGACCTAACTTCCGACAATTCCTTTGCAAAAAGGAATAAGTCTGGGGATGTCCATATTCGTCTCCACAATGCCACTAACCTAAATCTTGCCATTTCATTTATGGGGGGGGAGCCAAGATCCAAGCAGAGAGGGAGCGAGGGTGTAGACTGTGGAAGGCCCACTAGGTTTCGGAGGAATCTACATTGAGTTTTGTACAAATTAGACAAGTCCATATGACCCCATAGATCTGCGCCATATAAGATGGCTGTAGAGATTTTAACATCATAGATCTTAAGGGCCGGCAGGACCCGTTTAGTAATTGATTCCTTCTGCTCTTTAACGAGACAACCAGTCAGCCTGGCAAGTTTGAGTTGTTGCATATTGATCTGATCCTTCCATCTCAGACGGCTATCAAGGGTGACCCCTAGATAGGTCATGGTATCAACCTGTTCAAGGTTTACTCCATTAATCTTCACTGAACTTCGGACTAGGTGGTTTTTTGTGAAGACCATAAATTTTGTTTTCCCCACGTTGACTACCAGTTTGTTGATGGCACAAAACTCCTCAAAGCGGTCCAAAGCCCGCTGTAGTCCGCTGCGTGTTTTAGAGAGGATTAGAGTGTCATCTGCAAAGATGAGTAGCGGAAACCTCATCCCTGCCAACATTGGGGCATCAGTGGGAGTATCCAAGAAAAATGTAACAACTTGGTTGATAAAAAGGAGGAACAGGGTAGGGGCCAGGACACACCCCTGGCGGACGCCTCGGGTTACGGGGAAAGTTTCTGTGACTTGTCCCTGACCCCCCCACCTCACCCTCGCAAAGTTGTCCTCGGGGAGTCTTATAATAAGGTCCAATAATTCGGGTGGGCATCCCAAGGTTACCAGCACACCCCACAACCTGTCCCTGGGCACCAGATCAAAGGCGGACTTCAGATCGATGAATGGTCCACTTTTTACATAGCTCTCTTCTTGCCAGCAGCAAAGCATAAAACAGTAATTTTTGTTCATTTCCAACTGATTCGTTGTCCAACCGAAATTTTTTATGGAGAGGGCTTACCTGAATTTGTTTCTTTAGAATTTCAGTCAGCGCTCTACATATCTCTCCCCAAAAAACCTGAACTTGTGGACTGTGTAAAAGAAGTTTGAGGAGATAGCGCAAGATGGAAGCCTAAACTCTCTGCTCACTTAAGGTCACCAAGCTCAAAAGTGGGGCATGACAATTGGTGTTTAAACGCTATCACCATACCTCCTCCCCGTTGATGGCGTTAGTGGACCAGTGATTACCCTACGAGACAAGCCAGCGCGATGTCTGGAATGGAAGACACATTCAAACATGTTTCATTCATAAAGAGCACATCTAGTACACCACTGCTGAGAAGATCAAAGATGTGGCTGACATGTTTGTTCAGGGCATGGATAGTGAAAAGCAGGGCTGACAACTCCTTCCCTCGGTTATCCGCTCCCCATGAGCCTTCCTTAGGCTCAAAAGAGGGAACAGGGGATGGACGTGAAGATTGCCCTCATTATGTCCTACCTCCATGAAGTGGAGGGTGGGAGGAGGAAGAAGGACGACATGCTGCGGTCAGAGATGCCGACTTCTGAACTGGGTAGCCAGGTTTGAGTCAGAAGGTCACCTCAACATCCTGTGATTGTGGGCAAATCACCTAGGGCCAGATGTATCAAAGGGTTTTACCCATTCTGTGTCTATGGGAAAATGTGTTCGTACATATGGCCCATAATCTTCCCTGCCTAAAGAATATGAATGTGAACATGTGCAATGTAACTAAGTTAAAACCATCTGTATTTGGTCCATGTGCCACAAAGATAAGCGACACCTCGGCGCTGCCAGTAAGAAGGCATCAAAGTAGAATGATAATCATGTCAACGAATGGTATGTGATGAGTGAGCTAAAAAGCCCCTGTTTAGAGTGCTTTTTTTCGGGATACAACAGGTTGTCGTCAAGTGACAGTGAGTGCATATGCGCTCCCTGCAAGCGAGATTAAAAAGAAAGCAAATTAAGTGGATTTTAAAAAAAGCACAAGGTGAGGGACGGAGGCAGGGTAGAGGGATGTGCAAGGCACTAATAATACAACAAGGTCATGGCTTAAGAACAACAGAGGGTATGGGGTACTTCCCTAAAAAAATGGGAAAAAGGGAAAACATGGAAAAACGGAGATGAAAAGACGCATGGCAAAACTGATTTTTTTCTGGGAAGGGCAATCTGCAGCTTAGATTTGACAGTTTAGTGAATGTCGTTCAAGAATTTTTTTTTGAGGAAACCGGTTCAACGGAAAGGAGTCATCAGAACCAGGTTCTCCTGGCTTGTTTTTTGACCGATTCACAAAATACAAACAATATATGGTTTTTTTTGCCCTGGGTCCAGTAAGTAAAGATTATCAAAGTCACAGTGGCGTAGCAAATCCAGGTGGTACCCGGTGCAGAAAATTTCTTGTCACCCCCGGCTTGACAAAATGGCAAAAATATGTGTTTAAAACACATATGTTTGCCATGTTGTCACCCCCATCAGTGACGACACCCGGGGCAGCCCACACCCACCACACCCCCTTTCCTACGCCACTGAGTCTAAACAATCTTTATTTCGGCTGAAGCACATAAAGGAACATGGTTAAAATACATAAACATTACACAAAGATAGTTTAATTAAAAAATAAAAAAGCAGTAAAAATATAAATATATAAATAGAAACATTAAGAACATTGAAATACAAGTATGTAGAAGTACAGGTTTCAGGTGAGCATCTTTCTCTGTCTTAACCTCCAAGCAGACATTAAATACCTTGAGACAGTGAAAACAATAAACTGTCTAAAATCGCTTCTGAGGATTCTAAACACAATCTTGTACTCTCTCAAATCCCAAATTACGGTAGGGTGGCAATATCCACTTCCTCCTGTAAACTCGATGGACTGGGCAAAAGAAAACAAAATGTTCAGCCGTTTCCACCTCTCCAAGACAGAATGGACACGTTTGTAATAGGAACAAGTTTTCCATTTTTCCATGTGGCAGTAAAAGCACTTGTCGATAGCGTCCCTACATGAAATTTTATAAACCTGGTCCTAGTCTGGAGTTGCGCAATCTCATCCAAGAATGGCTCAAAATGGTACTCAGCCTGGAACTCTAAAAAATACAGATCCCTCACTGATACAGCCTAGGTTGTGTAAATTTATATACTGCCAAAAGGCACTTTTCAGGACCTGCTTCGAAACTGATGCAGCTTCTGTTGGTGTTGAACAAAGAATACACAGCCCAATCTGTTTTAGGAGGTCCCTGACTACCCTTGCCAGGGAATCTTACTGGCCCCGGCAGTCCCATAACCTCCTCTAGGGCCTGACGAATGATGGAGAGTTCTGGGGCTGTCCATACTCTCCATGAATACAATAAAGGTTTCAAGGCTACCATCTCATTTATACGCCTTAGCCCATAGTTTAGCTTCAATGAAATTAGGGGAGTTCTTGCTGGAAGATTATTTAGGCTTCTCATAAGCGGATTTTCTATATGCTCAAAAGACCCAGCATCTATAGTAACCCGTAATTCAATTTTAATCTTGCACTTTTAGATTTGCGATAGCCAATCGAATCGATCTGAGAGGGTCACCCTCAGACAATCAAACACCCCAACCAGTTTCAGGCATTCCCCATTAAGAGCGAGGGTTTGACAGGATGTTGATCAGGGATTAAATACCATATATTTGGTTTTATCCAAATAAATCTCCAGCCCTTGCTGTTTGCAGAAAACCCCAAATCTGTCCAAAAGCTTTTGGGCACTCAGTGTTCTGGAGAGCAAGAAGGAAATAAAGGGGTACTTAAAAGGGCCCCCTGCCGCTCTTGGGCCTGGGGGTGCATGCAGGGACACATGTAGTAACTCGCTGGTTTTGCACTCCCAGTTCCTGTACAGCGTAGCATGTATGCTACACCGTGCAGGAAGATGCAGTCGGTGCTATGAGATTCAGCAGTCTACATGTCAGGCTCTTCAATGAGCCTGACAGACCACTGCCTTAGACAGCACTGAGACCACCTGTCAGACAAGGATTTAACTCCTAATGTGGCGGGCGGCAGCAACACAACTTTGGTGGGCACACACCGTCCATTGTAGGACCTACAAAGCTGCAAAAAAACAAGTGCATCCTGCACATATATACTGAACTTGGCCGAAGATCACTACATCCCTTTAAAAGGTAGGAGAAAATGCTGATATTGTTGAATGCCTGCCTCACAGCCCCGCCCCTGCAGACAGTCCCCTACCAGACCACCCAATCAGTTTGGCAAGTACATTCCATGATTAATGTTAGCTGCTGGAGTGGGCCATTTCACTTTCTAAGCTTGTTAAAGGAAAGATGCTGTCATGCTCCTCCGTAAATAATCATTTACGCACTTCAAGCTACAGAAAATATCTGATAAATATGCAGAATTAGGGGGCGTGGCTTGGTCGCGAGCGAAAATGGCCACTCTTAGCTGAGCACCGCGCTTAGCAACGATTAATCCTGCCATCCGTCTGTAATCCGAGGAACTTTTGACATTCAGACATTGGAATCGGTGGCCCTGAACACCGAGCATCCCGATAGACCTGAGAAACCGTGGGTCAACAGTGCCTAAACGGAGAATACAGAGAGCCCGAATCCAAAACGGAAGACCGTGAGGCCACGCCATGAAAAGCAGGCCGGAGACTTCACAATCCCTGAAACAAAATAAATGATCATCTCGTAATGACGAGTGCGGGGAGGAAAGGGCTCGAGAGGCACAGGGTGGGCGGCGGAGAAGTCCAGGTTGGTGCCTGGCTGAAAAACAACAGCTTGAGGCCCTGTGGTCTGTGGTGGCGGCGTTCGGCCCCCGAAGGTGAGCTGGATAACGGGGCGGGAGGCGCCTGCTGAGAACTCTAAAATAAGAACAGTCAAGTGGATGGCAGAGTAGCCCCAGATGCCGGGGTGTTTAGAGGCGTTGCAGCCCCAGGGGAGGAACCGGAACCCACCTGAGCCAGGGTCGACCTAGTGTGTGCCCTAAGATCTGAAATCACCAGATGGCGATTGAGGCAACGGGGTCCTGGGCCCCAGGTGGTGAGTCTGGGCTGGTGGTGATTCGCACCCCCTCTGCCCACGGAGGACCGGACGGTCCCGAATAGGTTCAGAGACCCGAGGTGGCCTTCTCAATCCCAGATATTAAAAGGCAGAGCCCATTTTGGAGACCAAACGTACAAGGAAGAAATAGATCGAGTGGTCCAGGGGAGGTGGCGGCAAAACCTCAACAGGTGCCCGCCATAGAATAAAAGGAGGCAGAGTACCAATCGATCTATGTCACAGTTGCCTTCCTCTTGGCCCCCTGCAGTCTCATGCCCTTCCCCAGTGTGGTTTGCTGCGGCTTAATTCCATGGATCCGTGGTGGGTCCATGGCAATAAAAATCACCCTCTGAGTGGGGGTTGGAGGGCAGGCCAGGTGAATTAAGCCGGAGCAAACGGCACTTGGGAAAGGCACGAGACTGCCTGGGGCCGAGTGGAAAGCAACAGTGACATACTGCTAGGTGCTCCCGGGCCTTGAGCTTGGAATCCAGGTCGGGTTGAATCCTCCCCCCTCTGCCACGTGGGGGCGACTGGACCCAAGAAGACTGAGGCACATCGGGGGGTCAGTAGAATCTGACGGTAGGTGTAAGGACCCTGACAGCCATGTGTGAGACTACATACCTGGCCCAACTGGCAGAGGGGCAATTCCAGCAGGGCCCTACTAGCAAGTCAGAGCCTTGACAGTGGGCAGCGTCAGAACTATTGCTGCAGAACACTACCCACAATCTGCCAGGGTGGCACTGAGAAATCCAGCTTACAGGTGAGCCGGGTATGGCTACACCCTTTGAGATCTAAAACGCTGTCCCCGAGGGAACAGGGCCACCTGGATGGTGGATGATGGCAGGACCCCAGGGCTAAGAGGGGGGATAAATGAGATCTTGTTGAGAGAAGCAGCAACATTCCTTGAGCCCCCAAACCCATAATGGTGAAGCCTAAAGGACAGTCAATAACGCAGTCAAACAAGATGGACAGCTACACAATCCCGAACCCCCCGCATGCTGTGTGAGATGAGGACGTTGAGGAGCCCTCTTTGACCTCTATAATGGCTGCCATAAAGGACCAGAAGGGCACCCTTGAGCCGAAGATTGATACTGTGACGATCGAGGTTAACTTAATTATACAAACTCGGAGACAAAATAATTACGTCCGAAACTCAAATTGCTCAGATACAATCAGTAACAAAGCGACTAGAGGGGCAAGTACAAAAATTAACCTATCAAACCACGGTGATGTTGGCCAAACCCGAGGACCAAGAGGGCAGGGCCCGACTGAACAATATTAGAGTGGTAGGGGGTCTGAAGGGAGTGGAAGACCCCATTGTAGAGCACTTCAGGGAGAATTTCACTGTGAACAAACTAAAACCTAAGAGTCTGTCCAAGTTCTTTTCCATTGAGAGGGCGCATCGGGCCCTGGTCCTGCCGCCTAAACTGGGGTCCCCCCAAGGACAATTATTACTAAACTTTTAAACCACAGTGACCGAGACGCCATCCTCCAGTCAGCCAGAGCCGCAGGCGAAAACGCTCAGGTTAGATTCTTCCCAGATTTTACCCTCCATTTGCAAAGACAGTGCAGAAGCTTTGAGGAGGCAAAGAGAAAACTATGCGAGAAGGGAATTAAATACATGATGCTCTTTCCAGCCAAATTCAAAATCATACCAGACGGTAAGACTTGGCTCTTCCTCAAACGAGAGGAGGTATGCGAATGGCTGGAGAGGCGATATCCGGGAGGCCGAACACAAGCAAGAGGATCGAGACAGAATCCTAAAGACCCGGATGAAGGCCAAGACAATAGGGAGCGCGCGCGTCTCCCTGAGACATCTGGGGGGAAGGAAAGCGACTCATGTACAGCAAGCGGCACAGCTTCTTGAACAGACTCTGGCCTGAGGTGCCCGGAAGTGGGGCAAGTGCCTAGACTAACGAGCTACCGGTGTTGAATATTAAAAAAATAAAGATGTGTTGAAGATGCCAAAAAGAAAGACTGAACATCAGAAGTTGAAAACAAGAATTGAAAACACAGCTTGGACTGAGTGGTATATGCTTGCGATAGAGGCACCCCACTACTGAGTGTTGATATAGTGTAGATTTGGGGTGACAGGCGCTCTGCGGGTTGACGAGCTGGGTATGTACAACCTCTTTAGCAGGGTAGCAGGGAGGGGGAGGAGGGTATTAGTTTTTAGTTAGGAGTTTATAACAGTAGAAGTTACAAAGTTCAGGTTGAGGCTCGGGAGATTGTGCACAGATGTTGCTATGCTAGAGAGGATGACACTTCAGCTAACGTCCATCCCACTATGGAACAAAGGGGGAGGTGGGAGGGTAAACAAAGTTTAACCGATGATGTCCTCTGAAGGCCCACGCGGATTTATAAAAATGTGGTCTTGGAATGTCAACGGTCTGAATGGAGGAATTAAGCCCTCAATGGTGCTACAATGTATTAAAAAACATACACCAGACATAGTCCTCATTCAGGAGACCCACCTCCTTGACAACCAGTGCAAAGCACTGAATAGATACGGATACTTCCTACTTGCATATGCAGGCTACACAACAGGGTCCAGAGGGTGGGAATTCTCTATAGGACATTGTTTCTATACACTATAGTGAAGCAATGGTTTGACCCACTGGGTAGATATATGGCGGTAAGTGGACAATGGGAGGGATGGACCATGAACCTATGTTCGTTATACGTTACTCTGGGTTTACAAACAGTGACTCTTGACTCGTTTGCCGTCTTGCTGCTGGCCCTCCCTGAGGGCTGCCTAATAATGGGGGGAGACATGAACGATGTGGTCTCTGGGGAGCCTCATACCCTGAGAGGGGCGGTGGCTGCAAGGCACCTGGGCCCTTTGGGCGAGTTTCTCCAAACCATCGGACTCAGTGAAATTTGAAGGTACCAACACCCTGGGGTCATGCATGATACATGTTTCGGCGTCCTGTGGGAGAGTCCCGCGACTATATTCTTACGCAATCCCATGCTTTGGCTGCCTTCAGAGGGGCGTCCACATAGCAAGAGGAGGTTCAGACCACTCCCCAGTGGAGGTGTCTCTCAGGAGCCCACCAAAAGTGTATACCCTTCCTTCCAGAATTGATCCATGGTACCTTAAAGATCAGAAAGTCAAGGTGGCCCTAAAGAAAGGGGCAGAACACTACTTTGTAGAAAACATGGGCTTGGTTGACTCGAAAGTAGTACTTTGCTAAGTATTTAGGGCAGTGGTAAGAGGGTGAGCACAGGCACATAGTGGAGTGACCAAAAAGAAAAAAAACTCAAATGCATGGTCATGGAGACAGAGGTGTCTACCCTGGAGACCAGGGTGGGAGAAGTAGAATCCAACGCTACAAACACAAGACACAATCTGCACCTAAAACAAAAAGAACTTAGGGACTTAATGGAGGACTATGCCAGAATTCAGGCTGTAACCATGCAACATAGGCAATATGACGTAGGAGACAAAGCTAACAAGCTATTGGCATGGCTAGACAAAAAAGAACTGAGAGTAAGTGGATCCCCAGAATAATAGATAAGCTGGCTCAGAGACATGAGATGGGTAAGGAAATCGCAGAGGCCTTCGCTACGTATTATGAATCACTTTACTCTTCCCCCTCAACAAACACCGAAGAGGAATGTGCGGAATTCCTTAAGGACAACCAGATGCCAACCCTCTCTAAGGTGGACAGGGAAATGCTAGATAACGACTTAACAGTAGAAGAGCTCAAGGCTGCCACACACACATTGCAATCAGGGAAAGCAATGGGACCAAATGGTCTACCAGTCGAATTATTTAAATCTATACTCGATAAATCGGCAGAGCACTTACTTGCAATGTTCACGGAGTCGAACACTGTGGGGGCCCTCCCACCTGATCAGTGACAGGCAACGATAGTAGTAATTTCCAAGGAGGGTAAACCCCCGGAATATTGTGGATCATACAGGCCAATATCCCTGATAAATTACAGGTTCTGGCCAAAGTACTGTCGACACTCTTGGTGACAGGGTTTACGTCCCTTATACATCCGGATCAAGGGGGAATTTATGCCCCGTAGAAGTACGAGGCTCAACTTGCACCGACTATTTGGGGTCTTACACATAACATCTATGGATGAATTACACCCTACGGCTCTATTATTATTGGACGCCAAAATGGCCTTTGATAATATAGAATGGAACTATGTGTTCGCGGTATTGAGCCATTTGGGCTTTGGACCTGCTTTCATTAGATTGGTCCAGCTTTTGTATTACCACCCCCACCCAGGGGTGAGGGTCAACTCAACCACTTCCCGAGTGTTTACATTGCAAAAGGGTACTAGACAGGGATTCCCTGTTGCTTTTTGCCCTGGCCCTGGAATGGCTGGCCGCATACGGTGAGATGTGATCCGCTGATATGGGGGATCCCAATCAGGGAGGAATGGGAAGAACACATATCCTTGTATGCAGATGATGTTCTGTCTACACCAAGGCAATCTGTAGATAGAATACTTCAAATCCTCTGTATTTACGGAGACTACTCTGGGTATCGTATTAATTGGGATAAGTCGCTGCTCTTTCCTCTGGCTGTAGGCTCCCCGAAACTTACAAGTTGATGCATGATCCCAGTCGAAATTGAAGGCTTTAATTACTTGGGGATTAATATAACTAGAAACCCACAGGACTTCTATAAGAGAAATGCTGAAAAGCAACTGATAAGATTTAGTGCGGATGCTGAACGATGGAAAACACTGCCCCTCACTTTGATGGGTCGTGCAGTTTTTTTTTAGATGATAACCTTTCCATGACTATTGTATGCCATTCAAAACACCCCCAATGAGCTCCCAGATTTATTTTTCAAGAGAGGCTGATTTAAGAGCGTTGATATGGACCGGGGGCCCCTACGAATTGCTTTACATAAACTACAGAGAGGAGTTTATGAGGGAGGATTAGCGGTGCCAGACAGTAAGTTATACTATTGGGCCCCACAGTTAGTGTGCGTTAATGACTGGGTGTTCGGAGACAGGGCAGAACCGGCCTATCGAGTCGACAGACTAAGCATTGGAGAGAGAGGTTATCCTTCCCTCCTTTACAGGACAGGAGGGATTAGGGATCTCCTGCCACATACACAAACAGTAGTTAACGTATGGAATGCGGCTCCCAGATATCTGGGAAGGGAAGGGAAGTTGTGGGATAGCAAGCAGCTACACAAAATAAGCACTCTGCAAAACTTCAATAAATAGAAGTTACTGGGTCTTGAAAAACTGGGGGATGTATGGAGAGGCAGGGCCTACATAACATGTGCAACTATGCAAACAGAGTATGAGTTGACACCAGGAGAATGGCTGAGGTACATGCCCTTAAAAACTATGTACACGAGGGGACCACACTTCCATCAGCATCTCCACTAGAGGACAGACTGTTGACTTACCCACTGACCACCTGTGCCATTTCATGTATATACAGAAAACTCCTCAGTAACTCACCAGACCCCTTGAGGACATTAAGAGCTTGCTGGGAAAATTACCTCGGGCAGATAGATGACGAAGAATGGGCAGAAGCTATACAGGGACCCCGGGAAGTAGCAATACGTGCCAGGTTCCGACTTATCCAGCTTAAAATCCTGCACAGGGTGTTTTATCCCCGAACCACATTACAACACATGGGGCACACCGGGAGTAGTCAATGCCATAGGCGGTGTGGGTAGGAGGGATCCCTTTTAGGTCGAGCCTGGGAATACGCATCCGAAGGATGCGGTCCAGGTGGAGAACTATAGCTAGCTGGCTCGGGGGAATGAAGGACAAGAATTTTCCATGCGCTTCTCTCCGGCTGGATTCAGCTGCGTGCACCCGCACCCACACTCACGCATGCGCACATCACAGCCACTCGCATACACAGCCACACGCATACACAGGCAACCCCCCCTGTCCCCGCACCTACACACACACTAGCGCACCTACACGCACACACAGAGACCCCCCACACACACACCAGCGCACCTACACACACACACGCACGCACACATACAAAGATCCCCCTCCCTCCCCCCGCCGCCGCCGCCATCGTACACACACACACACACACACACACCAGCACCGGACCCCACTCACCGGCTACGCAGGATTTCTCTTATCTGGGGCGGCCCCGGGGCTCTCCGTAGCTCGCGGGAGGACTCGGCTTCTTTGCTCCATCCCGGCGGGCAGCCAATCATTGCCCAGCAGCAGGCGGGACTTCCTTCTTTCTTCTGGCCCGGCCTACGTCTTCTCTCCCGTTGCCTGGCTTCCTGCCTCAAGGGTCCGCCAATGGCAGCGCGGCCCCGAGCAGGGAGGCGGGCACAGCGTTTCCTCTGGAATCCTGGGCCCGTCGGCGGTGATATTTTTAAAGTCACTACCCAGCCACATGCTGCCTTGTTATTTAATTCACTGCAAAGCGATCCGCATATTTGTAATGGGCTTTGTTTTCATTTTTTTTATCAAACGTCTTTACGTTGAGCTGAGATGTCTGTTCAGTTTGAAGCAAATCCAGCTAAGGGATTAACGTGTATCTGCGATCTATAATGCAAACCGAGTGCGCATTTTTGTGATGATTTTTGTTGGCTTCTTTATCGGTCGTATTCATGTTCGGCTGCGATCTCGGTAGAATTTAATACAAATTCAGCTAAGGTACTCTAGTTTGGCAGCAATCTTTATGTACTTTTTATTTTAATTCACTGCAAATCGATCCATATATACTTGTAATGGGATTTGTTTTTGTGTTTTTTTATCAAACGTCTTTACGTTGAGCTGAGATGTCTGTTTACTTTGAAGGAAATACAGCAATGATACATCGGATACTCCCCTTTACTAACTCTTG
This sequence comes from Lissotriton vulgaris, assembly GCF_964263255.1. NCBI lineage: Eukaryota > Metazoa > Chordata > Amphibia > Caudata > Salamandridae > Lissotriton > Lissotriton vulgaris. Next base: position 349,281,557 of record NC_141689.1, on the reverse strand, counting down.
ACTTTGTTGTGTTAAAACACCTCCTCCCTCAGTGTTGTGCCCTCGGGCACACACTGCCTGCGAGCCAGTGGGCTTTTGTCCGGTGTAACGCTTTGTGGTATTTTAGACGCCAGTTGCCTAACAGACAAATGTTAGGGTTGCGAAGCCAGAGGTGTGTATCTCAGCAGAAGCAGCAAGCATGCAGGGCATGGGAGGAATTTGCATCGGAGACGTGAGAGCCCTGAGAGCATAGTGGTGACGTGTTGAGGAGGGTGAGAAACGAGCAGGGCAGGGGGAGGGCTGGTCTTAATAGTAACAATGAAAATAGACCGTTTAATTTATTTTCAGGGCATTTCAGACAGTAACCACTGTGCCCTGCATGCAGAAACCACACCTCAAGATAAATAAATAGTGAATGATGTGCTACGGTATTTGTGCAATGTCACTTTGTGCCCAAGTGTGTTGTTTTGTGAGATGATCTCTTATGTTTTACAATTTTATGATATGTACTTGTTATGTGTTATTTTATTTAATGTGGTCATGTTACGTTATGTAATGTTACGTTACTATTTTCCGTAATGTTGTTATGTTATTTGCTATTCTATGTTATGTTGTCATGTTAAATGATGTTATATTATGTTATTCTACCTACATTACGTTGCGTTACATTATATAAGATTGTGTTATGTTATTAATTTTTCTTATCTTCTAATGTTATATATTATTTTATGTTATGTGTTCATGGTACGTTACAGTATGTTTTCTTATATTATTTATATTATTATTTTATATTATGTTCTTATGTTATCTGTGCAACCATTCAACAACAACTGGTTCAAATATGTTCTCTCAATGTTTCAAGATTTATTACAAATGTCACAAAAAGATGTTAATATTTCACTTCTGTTCTTGGATTTTCGTCACAATAAAATACACTGAACATAATCTTCATAAAAGTTATTTACAAAAGTTTAAGCTATTGCCATTATAAATTACAATAACTTTTATTTAAAAATTAATTATTGAAAGAAATTAAAATCCATAGTTATTCGTAATATCAATACATCTAAGTCACGTAAATACAAAACACGTTGCATTACAAATGGTATAGGTGTCACATTTGCAAAAGTTAAAAGTTTTGGCATTGTAAATGACAAAGCTATTAATTTCGCTATTTTCAAAACCAACACATAAATAAAAAATGTGTCATTTACAAGACCAATAGCTCAAACTTTCCTAATGCGAGACCTATTGCATTGCAAATGCTTGTTTCATCTGTTGTGGGACTGCCCAGTGCTACAAACTTATTGGGAAAATATTGGGAAAATAAGGACAGGTGTTTGGGGCAAACATGACTGCAGGTGGTTCCTCCTGCTGATATCGAATGAACAGACTTGGCCCACCTACACGAACATATGGCTAATATTAGCCGCAGTAATTGCAAAACGAAACATTGCTAAACACTGGGAGGCGGTCGCCCCTCCTGAATTGGCAAATTGGATCTCTGACCTAGACTGGTGTCAACAAGCAGAACACACGATTTACCAGAGCAGAGGGTGCCTGAAGAAATGGGAAAAAGTTTGGGGAACCTGGAGGACCATCTGAGGCAAATAATGTATAAGCATGGGAAGTAGTAAGGGGGAGGAGAGGGAAGGGACTGAAGCTTCATGTGTGCACTGTCTAAGAAACACCAAACTGAATAGCATGCAACTTGTAATATACTGTACTAAATACCTACTTGAATTGTTGAATTCTGAGCATGTTAAGAAAAAGATTTTATTTTAAATATGCAGAATTAGTTTATTAAAAAAAAAAGCTGAACACTTACCGTCCAGATAATGGTCATCTTTTCAGTTTGACCCACTTCAATCTGAAAAAGCATTTTTAATTCCCTGTTGTGAGCCTCGTGACTAGCATTCCACTGGAGAGATACGCGTTGTCGCCGTAAGTCATTAGAGAGTGTAGCATGTAAAGGTGGAAATAAAGCGGAGTCTGTAAGAAAACGAAATATTGATAAATTATCATTCACCTTCCTTCAAAGCATTAAATGTTTTAGGAGATCTTTTTATTCATGGCTTCTCTAATGTTTGTGATTTCTGTGCAGTTTGTGGCGCTGCATATAATAGGCAGGTTTGCACCCTCTCTGAGGAAATTTGTACTCTCGATTCTATTTCGATAAGTATTCAACTCAAGTGTTTCAGCAAATAGTCCCCTGGGAGGGGGAGATCCTTGAATCATCGAGTAGCCCTCAACCTTCCAGGCCCTGAATGCTGCTCCCACGCTGCCTATCATTGTAGTCCAGAGGCACTGTCCGGTCCTTGAGACCCATTCGAACTGCTGTTCGAGTCATGGCCACTCCTCTTACTGTTTTTTGTTCTTTTTATATTGTATCCCATATTGTTTTGTATTTATATTTACTGGTATTGCTCCCGTCGCTTCTGTCATTATGTTCTTCAATTGTTGACAGTTTTTTTACTTGTTTTTCAATTGTTGTGCCCACTACTGTGCTGTTATTGCTAACTGTTTTTACTGCGCCATCTTTTCCCACCGCTCCAGCCCTCTGCCCTCCCGCACAGCCCTTCCCACCTCCCAGGTCTACTTATGGAGGCCGATGCAAGGGCGCATGGGCAACCTCATCTGTGCCCTTTTGTGCTTGGACCGCACACAGCACCAGAAACCATGGACCTCCACACCCCCACAGACACTCTGCCGTCGTGCCGTAGACAACTGCTGCCTTGCATAAACACGCACCACAGCGGGACCACTCACCTGCATCCACTGCTGATTCATCTACACCCCAGCACCGACTGACACTACAGCAACCAGTGCCACGCCAGCCTCGGATGCTGACTCCCCTGAAAAAAAAGATGCCTCCTGATCAACCCCAGACTGATCTGCAAACATGCCACTGAAGTCTGGGACACAATCTCCACCCTCGTCCCCAACGTGACTCATTACAGAGACCTGCTCATCCACACATTGGCCTCCTGACAGCAACTCCCAGTGGCTACAAGATGGAACACCATGAATGAACCATTTGACACGGAGGTGGCATTACCATAGTACACAAGGAATCAATAACCTACACCATCACCGACGGTGACACCATGCCAATCATGGAACACATGAACTTCCAGCTCTGCGCAGATGCCAATACCATCATAAAAGGCACCCTGGCATACAGAACACCAGGACCATGAACCGGCCTCAGAGATTCCATCGCTGAATTCATCACCCCGAACACTATGTCTTCCTAGTAGACCTCAACTTCCACCTGGACACCACACCGACAAACAGCTCCACCGATCTCCTGGAAAGATTGGACAGCATGGGCCTCAAACAAGTGGTAACCAACCCCACAAAGCAGGACACATGCTGGACCCCATCTTCATGTTCAACAAAAGAATCAGATACAGTGACACCTCGGAACTCACCTGGTTGGACCACTACATTGTACACTTCACCCTCACCGGACACCTCTGCACTGCCCCAAACCAAGACTGAGCCCTCTACTGCAGCTGGGACAAGGTCACCCAGCAAAAACGGACCAACACTCTCATCATTGCGCAGCGAAACATTACCACCAACCTAGACAAAACAGTAGAGAACCTCAACATCTGGATCACCAGCGCCGCCAACCAAGTCACTCCCACCAAACCATCAAAAATGCACAGACCTAACAAACAAGCCAGCTGGTACATGCCAGAACTCAGTACGTCGAAGCACAGGTGCAAACAACTGGAAAGAAGATGGTGCACCAGCAGGAACCACACCGGCAAAGCCACCTACAAATCAGCCATAACCAACTACCACCACCAACTCAAAGCCACAGAAAATGAGGCCCAGCACCAACCAAACCAAGGAGCTCTTCACCATCATCAGAGAGTTCACCTGCCTGTCAGCCACTGGAACTCTGCAACACCCTCAACGACCATCAACCGTTTATAGAAGCTTTGAGCCCCAACTCTCCGACCTCTTCAGCAACACTTTGACCACAACCACCACAACCACCCGCTCACCACATGTGAACAACTCAGCACACCAATCATAACAACTCTCCTGAACTCCATCCACTCAGGAGATCCCGCTAACCCATGCTCCCATCAATTCATCATCCTCAATATGTCTATACCAACAGTCACAGTTCCTGATGCTTGGAAACACACAGAGGTTAGACCCTCCTCAAGAAACCTTCGGCAGAACCGAGCAAGCTCCAGAACTACTGTCCCATTTCCGAACTCCCATTACCCACCAAAGTCCTGGAGAAGGTCACAACCTCCAATTCACCAAGCATCTGGAGATAATCAACCTGCTACACCCATCCCAATCAGGTTTCAGAGCCAACCATAGTGCCGAGACAGCCCTGATTGCTGCAACAGACAACTTCCGTGCCCTTCTCGACAGAGGAGAATAAGCCATCCTTATCCTTCTGGTGCTCGCTGCAGCTTTCAACACCGTTTCCTACCACACACTCATTGGTTGACTCCTCGAGATGGGAATCACAGATGAAGCACTCAGATGGATGGGATCCTTCCTCACTGGATTCATCCAGAAATTCAGCCTCCGATCCTTCACCTCGCAACCAAAGCACTCCATCTGCAGCGTACTCCAAGGATCATCCCTCAGTCACTACATGACACCACTGGCAAGCATCGTGAGACCGCACGACATCAACATCATCTCCTATGTCGATTACACACAGCTTATCCCCTCGCTTTCAGCAGGCCCCACCTCAACGAAGACCAACTTCCACAACTGTATGAAGAAGATTGAAGCATGAATGAAACAAACTACCTGAAACTCAATGGACAAAACAGAATTGCTGATCTTCGGCAGAAATACCACCCCTTTGAATGACTCCTGGTGGCCCGCGGAGCTCAGACTAACCCCGACACAGAGAGGCCTGCACCCTCAGCATCATACTGGACAGTGAACTCTCCATGAAATGTCAAGTCACCACCATTTCCTCAGCTCTGCATGCTCCGCAAATTCTTCAGATGGCTCCCCATCAGCATCAAGAAAACTGTGACATGGGTCCTCATTACCAGAAGACTAGACTACGGCAACGCACTCTATGCAGGCACAACCATCCAACTCATGCAAAGGCTACAGACAACCCAGAATGCAGCAGCCGGACTGATCCTCAACCTGCATTGAGGGCACTTATCAGCCAGCATTGGAAGGACCTTTACTCGATCCCCATTCAGAAAAGATGCCACTTTAAGCTTCTGACCCACACAAGAGACAAAGATGTGGCTGGTTGTATATTTGTACAGTGCTTGTGCGTGCCCAATATAAGTTTCAGCAATTGTACACTCAGTGCTGCAAAGAAAAATAGGGCAGCCACCACACCCTAATTTTATCAGGAAATCCTGACAATTATATTATTGTGACCAAGACCACGGACGTGGTCGAAACGTGTCGTCTTTGTTGCCAGGAATAAACTCCACCTGCTGCATCAACCTTGTGGGCTCGCCTGATTTCCTTTCTCGCTGGATTTCTGCTATTGCAATATATATATATATATATATATATATATATATATATATATATATATATTTGTCTTCAAAAATGCCCGAAAGCTTAAAGAACTCACTCGCAGCAACTGTAGCAACAGCTTTATTTAAAGGGAAAACCGGCATTTCAGGAAAGCAGTTCGTGCCGACGCGTTTCGAGGATAAACCTCTTCTTCATGGGCAGCTCTCGCAGTTGCACAGATGGCTCCAATCACTAATTTTAGACTGCATGCTGGACCCCCATTGGGTCATGTGACGTGTCTGCTTTAGTGGCTTGCATGCTGGTACGTGAAGTCTTTGTTGGAGTGCATTATTTCTCACAGTGAGTTCTGTGCATTGCTGAGATTGATGAGCATGTGTTTTACCTTTGTAGGCTCCAGAATGTCATGCTGGTTCGTTTAAGATCCCCAGTTGCTGCACTGTTCGTGGCTTTTGTTTTAGTGACAGGTGCCACGCAGCCTCTCCTCCAAGTTCTGGAAACGGTGCGTCCTTTCACGGCAGGGCAGCCGTGTGTAATATTTGTCTTCAAAAATGCCCGAAAGCTTAAAGAACTCACTCGCAGCAACTGTAGCAACAGCTTTATTTAAAGGGAAAACCGGCATTTCAGGAAAGCAGTTCGTGCCGACGCGTTTCGAGGATAAACCTCTTCTTCATGGGCAGCTCTCGCAGTTGCACAGATGGCTCCAATCACTAATTTTAGACTGCATGCTGGACCCCCATTGGGTCATGTGACGTGTCTGCTTTAGTGGAACTGTGCCAATGCCGCAGTAAGTGCAGCAGCTGTAAGTTAATCATGCCGGAATGACATTTGGGGGCCCACTGGAGGGTGTTTTAATGCTTCGTCAATGCTCAGTTAATAATTAATCACAAAAGTGACTCAACTTGAACAAAGACTTTTCCAAATCGGACTCACTGTCCCAGCATGCAATTAGGCACTAAGCACTACCCACTGGGGGTTACTGCATGAATTTAAAACAGGAAAATGGAGCACCTGTGTGATTACTTTGAGCAGCCCAGGAAGAAGAGGCTGTGTCCTCGAAACGCGTAGGCTGAAGAAAATGAAATATTACCTGAAATGAAATGCCGGTTTTTGTGAAGAAATAAAAGCCTGTTTGGTGACAGCTGCTGCGTGTGCATCTTTAAAGCTTCGGGCCTTTGGATATATATATATATATATATATATATATATATATATATATATATATATATATATATATATATATATATATATATCTCAGTGGGGTGTCCATAAGTAAAGCAGCACTCTAACACAACACCGCTTTTCCCCATAAAAGCATTTATTGGTATGTACAGCTCCGTTCTTGGTCCTTAAAAGCATACGACCGCAGCCTTACGCATTTCGTGGGCCTCACTTCCTCAGAGGCTAAAGTGGTCGAAAAAACAATTGCGTGCTACAACTTCCTGTTAAACCATATTGTACGCTGACATTCAGCTGCTCTTGATGAGACTGTGCGTGTAGGTTATTGGGAGATACAGTCCGTGTATATAATCCTCAGATTGATGCCTCCTTTATTATCTATACTACTATTATAAAGGAAGAACTTTGAACCTTTGAGGCGGGTAAACTCGGGAACCACAGCGCCAATCCACACACCCGATACATCGTTGTAATCGTCAGGGTGTGCAGATGGACATAGGCTATCTAAAGTAAAAAAAATATACGTTATTTAAAAAATGTAGCAGAAAAAAAAAGTAGTCCCGTGGAAGAAGCGCCGGCCGCGACCTGCGTGCTGACGTCAGGAGCGCGGGGAGGAGCGGAGTCCAGGAGCGCGAGGAGGAGCGGCGGACATGGCGTGGGGAGGAGCGGCGGACAAGCGGGGAGGAGCGGTGAGGAGCGGCGGACAAGCGGTGAGGAGCGGCGGACAGGCGGGGAGGAGCGGTGACGAGCGGCGAGGAGCAGCGGAGCGGTGAACTGAGGAGTGCGGGGGAGGAGCGGCGGTTGAGGTAAGGCTCCAGGGGACCCTGTCGGAGCAGGCAGGGGGTCGGGGCAGGCGGGGGACGGGCGGCCGGGGGATGAGGTGAGCTGGGGCCCTGAACACTCATGGCAGGGGGCGGGCAGAGGCCGGGGCGGGCGGGGACCCTGAACACTCATTTCGGGACGGGCTGCTATGTCGGGGCGGGCGGGGGTCGGGGAAGCCTGATTGCTCCCGGACAAGGTCGGGCGGGCTGCTAGTTGCTGATATAAAGCTCTTCGTGAGTCCCAGGAATCGAAATTGTACTCAATCCAGGGTGCGTGTTCCACTCAGAGCCCCACGTTCTAAGATGTAGCTAGGTGGGGAAGATCTGAGATCGCAGGTCTCTCAAAATTCTATTTAATCTTAAGTATTACTTCAGTGTTGCCCTATCCTACCTAGACATCTCATTCCTATTAAGTTTCTCAAGTCTAATACATTTACTCTTAAGACCCTCTCTAGTTTTGGGGTTAGCATGACTGATTGCTCTACTGATAGTAATACCTACACTCAAATTCCTATCTCTATCCTGATTCGAGCTCATGTTCAAATCGTATTAGGGAGCACTAATTGCAGCAAACAGCTTAAAACATAAGAGACAAAGATGTGGCTGGCTGTATTTCTGCGCAGTTCTCGTGCATGCCCAATATAAGTTTCAGCAATTATACGCTAAGTGCTGCAAAGGAAAATTGGACAGTCACCACACCCTAATTTTATCAGGACCCACACATACAAAGCCCTCCACGACCAAGGACCAAGCTACATGAACCAACGGCTGCACTTCCATCGATCAACCAGTAATCTCCGCCTCACACACCTCTCCCTTGCACAGACACCATGCAACCGCCGCTGGAGCGACAAAGGACGCTCCTTCTTCCATCTCGCTGCCAAAGCCTGGATGCCCTCCCCTCCACCTCAGCAATGCACCTTCGCTGACCCACTTCAGGAAGGGACTCAAGACCTGGCTCTTCGGCTGATACCTGCAGCACTGCCCCAGGATACACTCTAGGGTGATTAGTAACGTAATACAAGTACAACTTGATTGATTGATTGATAGTAAAGTCGCATAGATAGATGCTGTGTACAGTAAGAATTTAGTAAATAATAGGGCCACTGGCATTATGCGGCAGGAGACGACCAAATGCTGCAGGGTTAACTGGATTAAGCAGCAAAAAAAGACAAATTATGCAGCTTAATCAGACACGTTCTGTGATAGTATTACTTAATTATTTGATCATTTTTACACTTGTTAACAGTGTCTGGGCAGAGGTTTCACCTCATCAGAACTAGCTTAACACTCAAATATAGCAATAAGCAATGGAAAGGTGACCAATCACTATTTCCGAAGGGCCACCACTGCTCCACAACACGTGTTGCCATGTCTTTTGAGGTAATATGAATTTTTATGCTCAATTGTGTCCCCTACTACGTACCCCAACGGCTCCATGTACGTGCTTAAAGTGCATGTAAGTTCCCTCCACAATCAGTTAGGAAGACGCAAATACATTTGCGTCCAACGTTAACATGTCCTCTTTCAGATCCGCCATGAATGGATCAATAATTCAGTTCCTAAGTATGCCGTGCCACCGTCTTTACATGGTGCACTTTCATGTTTTCATGGCTCTGGTGAAGGCCCTGATTTCTGCCATCGAGCCTTTTTCCTGACTTCTGCCTCTGAAAGCTGCAGCCTGGACCTGCATCTGCATCCCTGAACTTTGACTTACTCCCTGCGCGGCAAGTGGTGCCCGGCTCTGCCTGCCTGCCTGCCTGCCGAAACTGTATTCAGCCTTCAAGTTATCTGCTCCGCTCCTCGAAAATACATTCTTGTCCAGTAGTTTAGGTAACTATCCCCCCAGCTGCAGAGTAAAGGGCCCGGCCTTTCTGTCTCCATGTAAGTAATTCATAGCTCCTGTTACCATGGTAGGCCCATGGCCCCTCGCATTACACGTAGACACATATGCACGCATTAGCAGTCAGTATAGAATAGCCTCTGCCCGAGAGACCTTTCCTTCTAGATAATACAGTTCTCCAAACACAAAATACCAGATATGATTTAGGAACAAGTCGATCTGACCCACCAGACTTCTGTCTCTAATCCTAGCGCTAAATGTCAAGTCCCCTTCACCCTCCAGTTCCACGTCAGTCACACGTCATGCTGCTGCGCGCGCATCTCTGCCATATATTTCTGCTGACACTGTAGGATTCTTCTAGGGATCCACCCACTTGCGTCACTTCTGTGATTGAAATGCTGAAATGTTTTTTCTTCTATGTGACGTTTCTGGCACCCACCTCCGTGTACACCCTTGTGCACGCCTTCTGATTACATATTGTTACGCACATGTTTCTTATCTTGTTTCTTTCAGCTGTTACGCCTTCTGAACCCATCACCACTGTGATGATACTATATATACTGTGTACTGTTAATAAATCATTGTACATGTCCATGATTCCCTTCCTGAACCCTCGTGGTGATGGATCATGCTACCTGGTTCGAACCAATTCCATTTTATGGAATAAAACCCCTTAAAACTCAGATGCCACGGACTCTGTGTCTCTTATTTTGATTGAGCTATTTTATTGAACTTTACCGCATAGAAATTAAGTACCAGGTAATTTTATTTACCACATAAATTGGCACCCCAGATGGGACCCTCCCCCACCTTACGCGCCGGCGGTGCGTTGCAGGCCTAGTCCCCTGCCACAGCCGGACGGACACTCATGCGCATCCGCAGGATTTCCTGTATCTCCCTCAGGCCAACGGAGGTGACTGAGACTGCGATCGACACCCAGACGAGGCGGTGAGGAGTGCAGAGGATCCCGACCCGAGTCCAGCCGAGAGTGCAAGGTCCGAGGTGTCTTGAGGCCCACCAGTTCCGAAGTTCCGAAGTACCTACGTCACGAGTCGAGTCGAGTCCGGTCCAGGGTCCAGTCCAGTGTCGAGTTTTCCGAGGCCTTCTGTTTCCGTGCTTCCCGGTGAGTACCGTTGCTGGGGACGCAACTAGACGGGTGCATTAGTTTGCCCCGGTCGAGACGGGTTTGGGTACACAGACCCGGTCTGCACTGTTTAGCAGTGTATCTGTGCTGTTTAGCAGTACATCAAGTAAATGTTACTAGTTAATATGTGGTTTTCTGTTCGAAATGTTTAAATGTGTTTTAATGTCGTGGTATGAGTGATTGTTTGATCTGCATTACTGTGTATATTGTATTTATGGTGTTCAAGTTCGAGTAAGTATCAAGTATCAAGGTTCAAAATGCCGCTGTTCAGTAAGTTACGACAGATAGGAACTAGAAAGGGGATTCTAGAAGAAGCAGTGCCTGTTCCACCTAGGGACACTCCAGGGCACTTTATGTACCACAAGCATGGCTTAGATGCCATACTGTACTCAGACTTGTGGGTCGATTATACCAAACACTTAGAAGAGAAATGTAGATGGCCTGTTTCAGGAACATGGGATGCCGAGTGCATCATGAGAGTAGAGGAAGCATTATTGAAAAAGAAAGCCCGACAGTCACAGAAAGATGCCATAGAATTATGGCGTAAAGAATCACATAGACGTACAGAAAAAGAATTCAGAAAAGCAGAGAAACATAGAGAAGATTCAGAAAAGACTCGAGAAAACGAATTAGTCGAGGAAGGTATACGAGTTCGAACAGAACAAGCAGACCGACAACTAAGTACGCTTAATAATGGCATGTATCCAGTTCGGGCCGAGGGCCTGCCCAAGGCGACCCCAGAAGTACCAAAGAATCTGCCCCCTCCATTGGTTCCGACTAAATTACGCCACAAGACCGCAGCAGAGATTTTTCTTTCTTCCTATTTGGATGATGCAGCTCCAGCCTATACTCATGCACTTGCCCATGTACCCGTCCCACATGTACCTGCACCCCATAATCAGCAGCCCCCGGGTCCGCAACAGCAGGTCCCTCCTGTCCCGAATCCTGCACCCCCTATAAATACGCTTAATCCTTTTGGGATTGGCCTAGTTCAGGTCCCAACGCAGCCAGGTTATGGTCAAGCCTCCGGCTCAGGAGGCGCATCAGGAGGTTTTCGAACCCCGCCGCAGTTACATCGAGTGACAATGAGAGATTTCGCAATGGCGCGGACACCTAAAGGTGCCACAGCAGAACAGCTTAGACAACAGCTTACAGATTGTAGATACGACACTGTGCCTGGTACGTCAGGACCCATGTTGTTAGCGTCCTTACGCTTAAGACGAGTTACAGATTATCTGATAATGTTACCAGAAATGCCAGAACATCTAGACAAAATGTATCATTTTATTAGAACAGGAGAAGGACCCGAGAGTGTTGGTGACGCCATGTCACGTCAGAAAGTTGAGAACAAAGGTTTAATTATGCGATTTTTGGTTAATTGTTTGATAAGAGAACAAGATCAGGCAGGATTTCCACAAAGTGAGATGGATAGATTGAACAGATGGAGTCAGAACATGGCTGAGGGTAAACATGATAGAGAGAAAAGTATACATACTATGGTTAGAAAGATCCGTAAAGAAATCATAGATATACATGCTCGTCGAGAAACAGATGAGCCACTCGAATCAGACGATCTAGCCTCCTCCCAGGAGGAGGATGAATCAGAGAAAACAGTAGAAACATCGCAGCTAATAAGTCGAGACACGATAGCCTATGTAGGTAAGGGTAGATCCTTTGATAAAACGTTACGCCCAGAAAGCAAGCGACTTTTTCACTCTGCTATGTCAAATCCGAAAACGCCTGAACATCTATTTCAGGCTACCGATAAAGTACTTCAACATCGGATGGGGTACCATGTACTCAATTCTATGGATGAACAAGAATTAGCCAGGTCAGCAGTGCAATGGGCTGACAATTCTAGTATGTATAATGATGACACAGTAGCGCAAACCTTTTTGAATCTGTCCCCAGACGAACAGCGACTGGCTGGTATGTACATGATACAACACCTTCTTTTGTTGTATAAATGCCAACGTTCTGATCCAGGTCCCTTATCTGATGTACTAATAGAACTGCTCATGAATAAATGGAGAGGTCTAGGTACCGACTTAATTAAAGTAATTCTAGAACAGCGACACAGATATAGTGCTTTCTTGAATCCACAGTTTGTTTCAGCCCCACCCCCAGAAAGGAAAATGTTTTACTTCGACAGACAGAATCCCTTACGAGAAGTACATCCAGTCCAGAATGCCGATGACACCCTTAGACGTGTATTCGTATACACACCGTTATCTAAAATGGAATTATTGGAAATGAAGAAAATAGTACCTAGTCATGATAAAGATCCAGCAGGTTTTCACCGTGAAATAAAAGACATGTTACTTATGGGAGACTATACCTATCCCGACATTATGAAAATATTGAAAGTATTACTGCCTGCCGGTATTTACGAGAAACTCAAAGAAAAAGACTGGGAGGTGGGAGAGCAAAAGATAGATTGGGCTGCATTAGAGAATGAAGAAACGACTCGAACCCCAGGTCTAGGGCTTGGTGACAAAACTAAAGCATTACCAGGATTGTTAGTACAGGTTTTGCCAAGATTATTGTCAACTAAAAAGGAAGACTGGGGTGCAATCTCAGCCTGCAAACAGAAACCCGATGAAGACACTAGTGATTTTTATTCTAGATTCGAGAAATGTTTTATTATTAATAGTGGCCTGAAACCAAGTAGCGAGTCATACCCACATCTTTTTGTAACGAAACTAGTTGAGAATTCCTTGCCTCAAGTTAAGAATCGTGTATTAAAAGTCGAGAGCACATGGCAAGCAAACACGCCTTCCCAGATGTTACAAATGTTACAGTACCACCAGAACAGAATTAGGGAAGAACATGATCACGAACAAAGACGTATGAAAGACACGAAAATGAAAATGTTAGTTGCTCAGTCAGTTCCAGCTGACAGTCAGAAAAAGGGCATGACACAGTCCAATAATTCAGCAGTTCCCGTTAAAGGGACATGCAACTACTGCAAACAGCCAGGCCATTATATAAATGAATGCACTGTTTTAAAATACAATATAGCAACAGGCAAAACTAAAGAAAGACCGCGTCCTCCTAGACAGGATCAGGTCCAGCAACACGTACCACAGAATGTACAGCCTACGCATGCTCCACAACAGACAGTACAGACCGTAGCGGTACCCCAGCCACAGCCAATTGCCTCAACACAACATGCAACTCAGCAGATGTACCAGTATGCACAAACTGACTATCCCGAGTATCAGCGATACACATGAAACAGCCTAGAGAGGGAAGTTGGCTTGCCTCTCATTGAGATTCCTGTAGATCAAGAGGGTCCTTATGTACATAGTCAGGTATTAGGGAAAGATAGAAAGTTTTTGATTGATACAGGGGCAAGCAGAACAACGATAAGTCACGACGAGGTTCCAGGGGCACCCCTCTCAGGCTCACAGAATGTTTCCCTTGGTTTTTCAGGAAAACCTATTGTTAATGAAGTATCAAAACCAGTTCCTCTAGCAGTTGGTCCGTTATCACGAACTACAGACTTATTGCTTACGAAATCATGTCCAGAAAACTTGTTAGGTATCAAGACACTGAAGGCTCTAGGAGCAGTCATATGTTGTTCTCCGGAAGGAGTTAGATTATTTTTACGTGACTTTAAAGGTCACTATGTGTTGAGAGATATTGATCCCAGGTTACAGAATGTTCCTGCACAGTTATGGGCGCAAGGCCCCACAGATGTAGGTTGTATGCACATTACACCATATCGTGTTACACTCAAGCAAGGTGTTGTTTTACCACAAATCCGACAATACAAGTTACCGCCTGATGCTGTAATGGCTTTACTGAAAATCATTGACGAGCTCATTGTACAAGGAGTGGTTGTAGAAACCGACTCCAATACCTGTAATTCCCCTATCATTCCGATTCTTAAACGCACTGATCCGAGTGCACCTCCAGTTTATCGACTAGTTATCGATTTACGCGAATTGAATAAATGTATTGTACCACAGTATCCTGTGGTCCCAGACATATCGTCTTTATTGACTGCAATTGATTCTGAAGCCACGTTCTTTACTGTAATTGATCTGAAGAACGCCTTCTTTAGTGTCCCCATTGATCCGGATAGCCAATACCTTTTCGGATTCTGTTTAAATGGTCGAAGCTTCAAATTTGCACGCGCACCTCAAGGATTCACAGAAAGCCCCAGCATCTATAGCCAAGCATTGAAAAGACAACTTGACAGTATCCACATGCCTGACAACACTGACCTACTCCAGTACGTCGATGATCTATTGATCACCGCTCGAAGTGAACACGAATGTGAACATGCATCACTGACAGTCTTACATTCCCTGGCAGACAAGGGACACAAGGTGTCCCCTTCGAAGCTACAATTCTGTGTTCAGCAAGTGGTATACCTTGGGCACTTGCTGTCCAAATGGGGGAGACAGCTAACACCCGACCGTATCCAGTTAATTGTAAATATGTCACAGCCCAGAACACAAAAGGAGGTACGGGCCTTCATAGGCCTCACTTCTTACTGCAGACAATGCATTTCTAGCCAAGCCACTTATACAGTTGACAACGCAGGAGGCAGCGTCATCGACTGTCCTCCCTTGGACTCAGGAACATACACAAGCTTTTGACGACTTGAAGAAAGCCTTATGTCAAGCACCTGTTTTAGCGACACCATGTTACAGCAAACCTTTTACACTTTTTGTCACAGAACGTGAAGGTACTGCATTGTCAGTCCTCACTCAAGACCAAGCAGGTTCACACAAACCGTGTGCCTACTTTTCCAGTACATTAGATCCAGTAGCCCAGGCTTTGCCTGCATGCTTGAAATCAGTAGCAGCAACAGCTCTAGCAATCAGACAAAGTGATTCTATAGTGTTAGGACACCAATTGACAGTACAAGTTCCACATTCCGTGGAAGTTCTTTTAAACCGAACACAAACTCAACATTTGACTATAGCACGACTGACAGGATATGAATTGACATTGTTTCAGCCACACATAGAAATCAGACGCTGTAACACATTGAATCCAGCTACACTTTTGCCATTAAATATGACAGACCCTTTGGCACATGACTGTGTTGAAGTCATTACCATTACGACGAAACCCAGACAAGACTTGACAGACACCGCGTTACCAGATCCAGACCTGACACTTTATGTGGATGGTTCATGTATGAGAACAAGTACAGGAGAGTTAGTGGCTGCGTATGCAGTAACAACAGAAACTGATGTCATAGAAACACATCGTATTGACACCCTGTCAGCCCAAGCGGCAGAGCTCATTGCTCTGACCCAAGCCTGTATTCTAGCCAAGAACAAGAAAGTTAACATATACACAGATTCCCGTTATGCATTCGGAGTTGTACACGACTTCGGAGTCCTCTGGCAAGAACGAGGTTTTTTAACTTCACACGGTGCCAAGATCCAGCACGGTCCCCTCATTCAAGCTCTGTTAGAAGCAATACATTTGCCTACAGCCATAGCCATCATGAAGTGTAAGGCACATATTAAAGTCACTGACATCATTTCCCAGGGCAACGACCTGGCAGACCGAACAGCCAAGCTTACAGCACAGACTCACACACCTGACTTGACAAAGACAACAGTCCCGACGCAAACTCATTGCATGACAGTTAAGGATCCCGCCCTAGATGTAATTGACATACAGACACATGCTACACCAGACGAAATCAAGAAATGGACTGAACTAGGAGGGATCCAGACAGAACAGGGATGGATAACGAAGGGAAAAGCCACATGGTTTCTCCCCGACTCTATGGTTCAAGTTATTATTACCACAGCACATAGTCCTGCACATTTAGGAGAAAAAGCCATGTTAGACAGTATTCAAAACCTTTGGTTCAATAAACATTTACGAGCAGCAGCAAAACAGAAAGTGCGTACTTGCATGATCTGTTGTCAGTTCAACCCAGGTAAAGGCATTCCCGTAGAGCAAGGTGGATTTCATGTTCCCGATCACCCTTTTGAAGTCCTCCAGATGGATTATATCCAGATGGAACGTTGTCGAGGATTCAAATATGTCCTCGTAGTTGTATGTGCACTTTCCCGTTGGACAGAAGCATATCCAGTCCCAGATTACACTGCTCCGACCACTGCCAAGCAGCTGGTACGTGAATTTTTCCCACGGTACGGTTTGCCCCGTGTCGTGTACTCAGATAACGGTCAGCCATTCTCGTCCGAGTTAATGAAACAGGTATCACTCCTGCTCGGCTATCAATGGAAGTTTCACTGTGTCCGACATCCCGAGGCAGCAGGTCTCGTGGAACGTCACAATCAGACTCTGAAAATTCGCCTCGCCAAGATTTGTAAAGAAAAGGGCGTAGACTGGATAGTAGCATTACCAGTTGCACTCTTCTATATGAGGATGGTGGCGCACTCAAGAACAGAGCTATCCCCGTATGAGGTGGTCTTTGGCAGGCCACCGAATATGTGGGGGACGCCTCTGCCGAGAAAGATCACAGATATTGACTGTAATATGCTGACAGATTACCTTGCCTCTTTGATGTCTGCACTACAATCATGTCGTTCACAGGTTGCTGCAGCCTTTCCCGACCACTCCGAGGTGAAGCCACATCAGATCGTTCCTGGCGACTTCGTATACGTGAGGAATTTCGACAGGAGGAGTCCGCTGGAGCCTCGTTGGCAGGAGCCGAAAATTGTTTTACTTACTACAAGGACAGCCGTGAAAGTGGAGGGCCGCAAGGGCTGGCTCCACTCGAGTCATATCAAAAAATGTTATGGACTGCCTCCAGATTTAGACTCCCAGCCCGGCCCTCCTCCAGACATTGACTCTAAACTTCCTCTGGTCGAGAAAACTCCGTCCGAGGAGTATAAATCAAAGTTGAGGTCTAGCAAGTCAGACAGTTTAATTGTTTAAGTCCTCCCCTAGGTGAATCGGTTAGACCTGATTCTGACATGTTCCCGTTAGACCCCAATACAGAGAGAGATAGACAGAAACAACTCAAGAAACGTGAATATTGTAAATCTCTCCGCAGTCACTGTATAGTGACATTATTGATTATGTTTTTTCTGAGTCTTATGATTATTGCTGCAAGTATACTGCTACACTTGTACTATCCTATATTCAAGCGTACATATTCTTCCTCAAATGTCACTGTCGAGCACACTTTCAGTGAATTGCCCCCGCATGAATTGTCATACAGACTTGCGCTGCGCAACAATACATTCATTAGTATGTTACACCATTCCCATCAGACCAACAATGCTACCAATTGTTGGATATGTGGCCGACTCCCCCCCTATCAGAACTACAAGGGAGTTCTGCCCCTCTTTCCGTACCCGTTCACACACAACGGTTCATGTGGTGCATGGTTTAGTCTAATTAATTCCTTAGATTCTGATTCCGTAGTTTACCAAGGCAATTGGGTATGGGGAAACCTGAACACTGTTCTGCACAAAGTATGTTTCCCTGACAAGGAGGGTCTTCCCAAAAGGACAGGGACAGATCTAGAAAACGAAGTATATGGATTAGGTAACTTTACACTTAACCTCATGATTCTGAATGTTCAGTCCGAAGCCGAATCAGTCCTGCCCTCTATGTCAGTATTACCAGTCAAGGGTGAACTGTGTGTCAGAAAGAATGGTTCAGTACACCTAGGCCATAGCGAATGTACCACTGTAGTTGAATTTAGTGATAAAGGCAAGCAGTAGCGGTCGGCAGTAGGTGTTTCTATAGGGCGGTGACGTGGGCAGGAGGAGGGGCAGGGTGGGGGGAAATAATGTATGGATTACGGAGTTTTACAGGTAAGTAAACATTTAAATACATAAAACGAATTTTGTTGCGCACACTGCATCACCAAATGTGATGCAGTGTGCGCAACGAAATTCGTTTTATGTATTTAAATGTTTCCTTACCTGTAAAACTCCGTAATCCATACATTATTTCCCCCCACCCTGCCCCTCCTCCTGCCCACGTCACCGCCCTATAGAAACACCTACTGCCGACCGCTACTGAAGGCAAGTCTACATTCAAAGCTTCCCGTCATTCTTATTTTGTCTGTGGCCATACAGCATACATACGTTTACCTCTAGATTGGGATGGTACTTGTTACATTGCATTCCTTCTACCACCTGTTTTCCTAGCTCCTCCTGACTATCATAGGAACTCCCACCTAGTACATACTAGACACAAGAGAGAACTCCCGATTGTCGACTATACTGAAACGGCATAGGAGCAATACACAGACTTCAATAAAGGTTTCTTCCCCTATCTAGGCACTGTATCGAATAGTAAACTGATACGACACTTAACCAGAACCCTTGAAGCAGTAATAAATGAAACTACTTCCGCCCTAGGCAACTTAACAGAGGAACAG
This sequence comes from Lissotriton vulgaris, assembly GCF_964263255.1. Lineage (NCBI taxonomy): Eukaryota > Metazoa > Chordata > Amphibia > Caudata > Salamandridae > Lissotriton > Lissotriton vulgaris. The sequence continues at coordinate 349,262,754 of NC_141689.1, read as the reverse complement.
TCTGCTATGAGACTTGTTGTTCTTCAAAATCGTCTTGTTCTTGACGTCATCTTGGCCGATAGGGGCGGAGCTTGTAGAGTCATCGGATCGAGTTGCTGTATTTTCATTCCACAAAACGCACCTTCAGTATATAAAGCTATTACCCGTCTTCACAAGATTGCAAGTCAGATACACCAGAATCCAGGCACCTGGACTTGGTCCGGTTGGTTCTGGAGCGTGTTATCCGCCTGGGGATGGAAAGTCCTATCCTTCCTAGGAATAGCCCTTCTCATAGTATTCAGTTGTTGCCTATGTCTACAATGTGGGCCGGCGATATGCGGCTTGTGCGCCACATCATGTATTCCCCATTCAAGTTCAAGTTCAAATTCCCGTCAGAAAAAGGAAGAGCAAATGATGTTATATGAACAAATAGATGGATTAATGAAGATTGATATATCATGAAGGGTCCGTAGGGGACAAGGAGGGAATGAGGTAATATGAATTTTTATGCTCAATTGTGTCCCCTACTACGTACCCCAACGGCTCCATGTACGTGCTTAAAGTGCATGTAAGTTCCCTCCACAATCAGTTAGGAAGACGCAAATACATTTGCGTCCAACGTTAACATGTCCTCTTTCAGATCCGCCATGAATGGATCAATAATTCAGTTCCTAAGTATGCCGTGCCACCGTCTTTACATGGTGCACTTTCATGTTTTCATGGCTCTGGCGAAGGCCCTGATTTCTGCCATCGAGCCTTTTTCCTGACTTCTGCCTCTGAAAGCTGCAGCCTGGACCTGCATCTGCATCCCTGAACTTTGACTTACTCCCTGCGCGGCAAGTGGTGCCCGGCTCTGCCTGCCTGCCTGCCGAAACTGTATTCAGCCTTCAAGTTATCTGCTCCGCTCCTCGAAAATACATTCTTGTCCAGTAATTTAGGTAAACATCCCCCCAGCTGCAGAGTAAAGGGCCCGGCCTTTCTGTCTCCATGTAAGTAATTCATAGCTCCTGTTACCATGGTAGGCCCATGGCCCCTCGCATTACACGTAGACACATATGCACGCATTAGCAGTCAGTATAGAATAGCCTCTGCCCGAGAGACCTTTCCTTCTAGATAATACAGTTCTCCAAACACAAAATACCAGATATGATTTAGGAACAAGTCGATCTGACCCACCAGACTTCTGTCTCTAATCCTAGCGCTAAATGTCAAGTCCCCTTCACCCTCCAGTTCCACGTCAGTCACACGTCATGCTGCTGCGCGCGCATCTCTGCCATATATTTCTGCTGACACTGTAGGATTCTTCTAGGGATCCACCCACTTGCGTCACTTCTGTGATTGAAATGCTGAAATGTTTTTTCTTCTATGTGACGTTTCTGGCACCCACCTCCGTGTACACCCTTGTGCACGCCTTCTGATTACATATTGTTACGCACATGTTTCTTATCTTGTTTCTTTCAGCTGTTACGCCTTCTGAACCCATCACCACTGTGATGATACTATATATACTGTGTACTGTTAATAAATCATTGTACATGTCCATGATTCCCTTCCTGAACCCTCGTGGTGATGGATCATGCTACCTGGTTCGAACCAATTCCATTTTATGGAATAAAACCCCTTAAAACTCAGATGCCACGGACTCTGTGTCTCTTATTTTGATTGAGCTATTTTATTGAACTTTATCGCATAGAAATTAAGTACCAGGTAATTTTATTTACCACACTTTAGTACATTTTGGTCCGTTTGAGCTAGAAACACGTTATTTTGTTCTTATCTGCAGATTATGCAGCAGATGATGGATTATGTGGCACACGTGTCAAATCTATAACTATTTGGAAAATTCAGCAGCCGCAAAATCGAATTATTCCAGTGCCCCTGGTAAAGTAGAAGCTCAGTGTGCAGTGTTATAATAATATGCATTTTATGTAGCACTTCATGTGGGACTTAAATCGTAATTAACCAATGTATGGTTCGCAAATTAATGAATTTAGGGGCTAAAAGGTTGTCTGCCTTTTCTGCAAGCAAACTCTTGACCCGCAGATCTACATATAATTTGGAGGCGAGCGTTCATCTCACTGGGCCATCCTGCTACATATAGGCAGAAAGAACAATAGTTACTTACCTGTAATCTGTGGTTCTCCAGTATTGGTGTCTTTCATAGATTCACATGCCTGAATCATTCCCCGTCGTCGGAGTGGGAGTCCCACGGTATATAAAAAAGCAATAATATGCCTGTAATAACTAAAAAAAAAAAAAAAACCTTGGTAATAATCAACCAGGAAGTAAAGTAGACTTAGCTTACAGGAGCAAAAGCTCCCACACTCATGACTATCCTAGTCATTATGTTAGACCAAACTGCAGCCAATCAGGCGACAGCACCCACCAGAATGTTCTCTCCTGAGGCTCAGGCTCTCAGATTTTCTCGCACAGGAGTGAAACCAACACAATTGCCTGAGGGAGCCTCTGAGGGGAAGGTGGGCGGGTTGCATGTGAATCTATGAAAGACACCAATACTGGAGAACCACAGATTACAGGTAATTAACTATTGTTCTTCACCAGTATTAGGGGTGTCTTTCATAGATTCACATGCCTGCATCAGAATAGATAGCAGTACACCTAAACCATTGCTCATAGACGCTAACAATATCACAGTACACATGCCTAATGATAAAATGCAAAGACATGGAAAAGCGTCTAGAAAAAGAGCATAGAGGAGGCGGGAGAACAGAGGCTCACCTTATTGGAAAAGATTGTGAAGAACTGCTCTTCCCACCGAAGCATCTGCATCACTCGCTGAGTCCAGACAGTAGTGCCTCGTAAAAGTGTGCCTGCTGGACCACGTTGCAGCTCTGCAGATTTGTTGAAGAGGCACACCAGCGAACAGAGCAGTGGAAGAGGAAACTGCCCTTGTAGAATGCGCTCTTGGTAAGGCCTGTAAAGGTCTTCCTGCTTGTTTATGACAGAGTCCAATTGTTGATGAGACCCATCTAGCAATAGTCTGTTTGGACACTGCACAGCCCTGGCGCAGTCTGCTATAGGCCACAAACAACTGATCTGTCTTGCGTAAAGTTGATGACCTTGAAAGATAAAATTTTAGGCACCTCTTAATGTCCAAAGAGTGCAACGCTCTCTCAGCCGGTGTTTGTGGATTTGGAAAAAAATGTCTTGAGGACTACCGGCTCATTTAAATGAAAGTCTGAAGGGACCTTAGGCATGTACCTTGGATTGGTATGGAGTACCACCGAATCAGAGGTAAATTGCAAACAAGGCGATTTAGATGTGAAAGCCTGAATGTCACTGACCCTTCTGGCAGATGTTAAAGCCAATAACAAAGTGACCTTCCAAGTGATAAACTTAAGGTCAACCTTATGAATCGGCTCAAAGGGGTGACGCATGAGTTGGGATAGCACCACATTCAAATTTCAAACAGGAGGTGGCCGACGGAATGGAGGAAACATGCGAAACAAGCCCTTAAAAAATTGCTGGATTATTCTTGATAAATACAAAGAGTTCGATCCGTCCTGACAGAATCGGGAAATGGCTGCCAGAAATACTTTCAGGGTAGAATGGGCCAAACCTGATCTAGCCAGTTGCAGGAAGAAGGGTAATAATTGCTCTGGTGTAGCCTGAAAGGGGTGCAGATCAACAGTCTGGCACCAGGCACAGAAACGCTTCCACTTGAGTTTATAAGTCTTGATGGTTGACGGTGCTCTGGCGTTAGCCAATACTTCTTGACAATCGCGAGGAATGTCTAAGTGGGCGAACTCATTGTGCTGAGGAGCCAAGCTGACAATTTCAGCGAAGCTGGGTCCAGATGGTACACCCTGCCCTGCTGAACTGTGAGCAGATTCGGTATTTGAGGCAGTTGTATTGGTTCGCACTCCGAGAGGAGGAGAAGCTCGGTGAACCAATATTGCCGGGGCCACCTTGGAGCAATCAGGATTAGACAACATGGTTGACTCCTCATCTTCCTGATGATCTTGGGAATTAGCGAAAATATTCGACACCAATTCATCGAAAGGGCATCCCCGCAAGAGTTCTTGTGGGGAACCCAGCTTGCAAAGTGTTGGCATTTCCGGTTCAGGGCTGTCGCAAATAAATCCAGGCCGGGATGACCCCACTCTCGGAATATCTGATCCAGGGATGGTTGATGCAGCTCCCATTCGTGATTGCTTCCTGCGGACCTGCTGAGTGAATCCGCTAGGACATTGGCAACCCCTGGGACATGGACCGCCGACAGATTGATGTTGTGATCCAGGGCCCAGTTCCAGATCTCCTGCGCCTGACGGGACAACCGGGCTGATCTTGTGCCTCCCTGCTTGTTCAGGTAATGCATGCTGGTTGTGTTGTCCATTCGTATCAACACTGTAGAGCCCTTCAAGGTCGCCTGAAAGGATTTCATGGCTAGAAAAATGGCTCTTAGTTCCAGCAGATTTATGTGCCATTTTTTCTGCTGAATGTCCCATTTGCCACTGACTGTCATCCCTTGAGATGGGCGCCCCAGGCCTCCAGAGAAGCATCTGTGGTCACAATGAATCTGAATCCTTCTGATAGGAAAGCGCATCCCTCCTGCAGGTTCACCTCTTGCCCCCACCACTGGATGGAGTTTCTCATACGAGGAGTTATGTGGATGACGTCCTCGAATGAGCCTGTTACTTGCACCCACTGACGACTCAGTTCCTCCTGCAAAGGTCTCATTCGCAGGCGACAGTTGGGGGTGAGCGGAATACAGGATGAGATCATCCCGAGGAAAGACTTGAACCTGCGAACAGAAACGCACTTTCTTTCTAGCAGTGATGTGGACATCTTGCGAATCTTCACTTGCCTTTCTTTTGATATGAACACTTGGGGGAGTTTTGTGTCCAGTGTGGCTCCCAAGAACGACTTCCTCTGTGATGGAGTTAGGTGAGATTTTTTGAAATTTACTGAAAAACCCAAGCTCTGGAATAGTGATAGACATCTCTGAATGTGAGTCCTTGCCAAGCCGATGGAATTGGCCTTGATAAGGCAGTCGTCCAAATATGGATAAATTTGAACTCCCTCTAGTCTCAGGCGTGCGGCCACCGGGGCTAGCATCTTTGTGAACACTCTGGGGGCCGAACGTACCCCAAAGGGAAGCACTTAGAACTGGAAGTCCCTGCCAGCCACTCTGAACCGTAAGAACTTCCGGTGTCTTGGAAATATGGGCACATGGAAGTATGCGTCCTGAAGGTCGAGTGTTGCCATGTGATCCCCTACTGAGAGAAACTGGAGGATTTCTTGAAGTGTTAACATTCGGAAAGATAATTTCTTGAGGTACTTGTTGAGGGCACGCAGGTCGAGGATGGGGCGCCATTCCCCCGACTTCTTGCGGATCAGGAAAAATCTTGAATAAAATCCTGTTCCCCTTTGATGTTGAGGTACCCTTTCCTTTGCTCCTTTCCGAATCATTGAGTGCATTTGGGAAAACAGCTCCTTGAGATGAGCTGGAGGTGGACCTTTTGGGGGAGAATTTGGAGGGGTCTTGACGAATTAGAGAATGTGACCTCTGGAAACCACGTCCAGAACCCATCTGTCTGTCGTAATTTTGGACCAATTTGAGTAATATCGGGATATTCTTCCTCCAATTTGTTTCAGGCTGGGACAAAGTGGTGGCAGGATGTGTCTCTCACTTGCTCTTGTTGTCTCTCCCTCGATAAGAGGTTTTTCCTCTTGGTTGAGAGTGTAGGAGAGTAGGGTCTGCAATCCTATGATCACCCAGATTTTTTGCTTTTGTTTCACTGGTTTACGACTTTCTCTGGCTGTGGGCCTGCCAATCAGACCCACAGCCTAGCTGTTCTCTCACTAAATTGACATGTGTACCTTAGGTGCATTACCCAATTGGAACTGGGCCACCTTGTCAGACCCTGGAACTCAGGGCATCGGTGTACCCAGGGCCTACCAGGGGCTGAAGCATGTATTATGCCACCCCTGGATGGCCATCTAAATCTGACACAACTGGCTGCACGACAGCTGGGGCAAGGTGGTGTACTCGCCCTTTGCTTTAGATATAGTATACCTATATCTAACCCTAAAATGGACACCCGAATTCCTATCAGTCACTCCTATGGCAGGCCTTGACAATCCTGAAGGCAGAGTGCGTGGAATCGTGTGAATTGGGCTCTGGCACGAGCCGAGCCCGGTTGCAGCTTGCGGAACCAAGACCCAATGGCTGTTCCATGATAACGCAATACCGAAGTTAGCAATATGTGGTACGCGCTATCAAGACATGTCGAGTAAGGTGTCATACGAATCAGGATACTGACCCCTCACCAATGCTGGCGACTGGGTTAGCATTCCACCCTTCTAGAGGGACACGACATGTACGTAACCGTGAACCCCGGTTAAAGTTAACTGAAGCCTCAGCTCCACAAAATGGATGCTGCCACCACAGACACGAGTCTGACCTCCTGCTGCTGGGAGTCCTTCCAGCGAGGAGAGCTTGGACAAAGGGTTTTCAGTTCGGGGCGGTGCTCGCACCATCCCAGACAGGGTTTTGTGTATCCTGGGTAGGCAGGGCTTTACAGGAAGGTGACTGAGGAGTGGCACCCCGGTGCTCACTACGCATCTGCCGGCTAGAACCAGTTCCAGGGGCACCCCAGCCCCTGACCTGGGGAAAGTCCGGCATGGGAGAGGGGTGTAACCACCCCCCTTCCTGGTCCCACCCCTAGGGCAGGACCTAGTCGCGTACCCACCCCTTTCTTTAGGATAAAGGCAGGAGCAGGGACCCTTCCAAATTAGATCATCTTTGAATCAAGAACTACTTTCTACGAAAGGAAATTCAAGATTCTTCTCAAGATTTCTCCCTTGTGGCTAAGGAGTAGTCACCCTGCATCCGCAGGCACCATCTAAGAACTCTGCGGTTTGCTGCACGTCCTTCCTCAGGAATCCGACTGCCCAGCTCGACGAGAACCGGCTTCCCTGGCCCCTCTGACCTCTACCCATATCGTCAGCTCAGCTGAGATCCGTGAGTGCGACGAGACCTCGAAGGACCGGCCATCTTCAGAACCTGCACGATTTCTAAACCAGCACGACCGCCGAGGGATCCTCTGGTGAGTGCTTTGGGGTCCGAGAAGCCCCGACCCTGAGCAGCTCCAGCATCGAAGTTCAGCCTCCCAGCATCTCCACGATCTGCGTGGGGCCCTTCTGCTTTTGCCGCTCATCACGTTGTCTGGTCACTAGCCGCTGGCTTGTGGCCTTCTCGACGACGTCCAACAACAACGCTGTTGGTCTGGTTGCTCCAGACTGACCTTTGCTCCCTTCTGAAAGAGGAGCACCCCGGACCCTCCTGGTCCACTCAAGACGCCATTTTAGGTCCACCACGTGGCCCTGAATTTGCCAAGGCTTGTTGCCCCAATCCTGGGCCCAGCGACGCCGACAGCATCAACCTTCGTGGGACAGCTCGCACCTCCATCCTGGTCGCCGACAACGCCTCCTGGTCCGTGAGACTGCAGAGCCTAGCGTCGCCCACTCACCTAGTCGAGGTGACGATCATCCGGTACCCTCCTGGTACCCTCTGACTACTGGCTAGTAGTTACGAACTTGGTCCCCTCTGCTTTCAGGTGTCATCCATCTCTGATCCAGGCTTGGATCTCTACGAACTATCTCCACTGGTCGCCGGCCAGCAACTCCTTCCTTCCGGCTCCTGGTTCGTCAGCGAGGACTCCCGACGTCTGTAAAGACTTATGCAGCCGCAGCCCCTGGGCTAGGTAACTTCGGCATTCCGGTGCCCGCATAGCCTCCTTATCTAAGGGTCCAGAGTCACTGTCGCTTCCGACCTACCTTATCGGGTCCGCCCGAGAACACTTAACTTTCCGTGCCCTCGGGCATTTGTGTAGATTGTGCACTTGAAGTATTTTCCTAAGAGTTTTGTTGTGTGCTTAGTACCCTGTCCTCATAAAGAGTACAGGGCTTTTGTGATTCTAATAAATACACTGTTTATTTTCATAACACTTGTGTGGTGTCCTTTCACTTGGTGTTCAAGGGGTATACGTGATGGTATAACAGCTGGCTTAACACGCCCTCTAGAGTTTAGCCCGAAGACTGCTCGTATCCACGCTACTAGGATAGCTGGTCTAAGGTTGACTTACAACCAATCACCATAAGGGTCGTTTGGACTGAAGCATAGTGATCACTAGAATAGTGAGCACTGCATATCAGGCCAACTTCTCACAGAGAGTAATTACTTCTCCTTTGGCCATATGTTTGTTGACGGTATGGCTGGTACCTCCGATTCCCTTGGTTGTTACTGTAGGAGTGTTGCTGAGAATAACCTCCTCTGTTCGAGTAGTTGCCTCTTCCTCTTGCGCCACGAAAGGAAGACTTTCGAAACTGGACAGAGCCCAGCGACCGTGCTGTCTTTGTCTTTCTTTATTGATTGTAATGCCTCGTCAACATGTTGACCAAAGAGGAATTCTCCATCATAGGCCATGTCCACGATCTTTGTCTGGACCTCTAGACGAAAAGACGTAGCCTTTAACCAGCCTTGCCTTCGGAGAACAGCTGCTCCCGCCAGCTGCCTAAAACCTGTTGCTGCCACGTCCACTGCAGCATCAATTATCTCAGAGGAGACGCTCTCTCCCTCTAGCAGGATCTTTTTTGCTTCAGTTCTATCCGGTTCTGGAAGCTTCTCGATATAGGGCGATATGTCGGACCACATTGCCTATCATACCTTCCAAGTATTGCCAGTGAATTTGCGGCTCGGACCGTGTTTGCCGCAATAGTAGATACCTTCTTCCCTATAGAATCAAGACATCTACCGTCTTTATCAGGGGGAGTAGTGATCTGTGTAGACATATTCTTGGCTCTTCTTTGTGCTGCCTGGGAGACTACGGACTCCGTCTTAGCTTGACTAATCAGGCATGCCGGAGATGAACTCGGTGCTCTATATTTTTTATCTACCCTAGGTAGCACTGCGGGTAGAGAATTTGGCGTCTTCATGATCTTTAAACCTTCCTTCCATATAAAATCAATTATAGGAATAAACGATTGTTTTTGTGGCAAGTCCTTAAAATCATAAAGGAAGCATTCTTCTTGTTTAGCCTCCATTGATATGAGGAACCTTTTTGTGGCTCTATCCATAATCTTATGGAAGCTGGCAATTTCTACCGGAGGAGACTCTGCCGCAGGCTGGGCTGCTGGAGAAGGTGTTTGTGCCTGATAGTCGTCCCACTCCGACGATACCGACTTGTCGTCTAATTCGCCGTCTTCTCGTTCGTCTTCAGACAAATTTTCACCCTCTGCCTGATGGGATTGTATTGGAGAAGAGGGTGGTGCAGAGCGTGCATCTTCCGCTGCCCCTTGAGAAGCTGATTCTTGACGCCCTAAAGTTGCAGTAGCTGTTCTTGGCCAAGGCATAGAGACATGAGAATCGCCCGATTCTGAAGGTGGAAACCTGCGATAATAATCGCTTAACATATACTGGAGATTCTGGAACAAATCAACAGGCATGTGTATGCCAGGTGTAGACCCAGTCTCTCGATTAGCGTGCTCCTGGAAATTCTCTTCCTCTTCTTGATCTAGATCCTGAACTTTTATGAGCAAGTCCGAAGGGCTCCCGGCTGCCTGAAACGTGTCCAACAACTGATCTGGTAACAGTAAAGGAGACAAAGCTGTGGAGGATGAAGCACGCTTCTGTAGGAGCGAGGCAGTGGTAGCTGGTGATGGCAAAGGTATTGTGGATGCTCCTGCCGACCACACCTGCATTGCCATACAGGTCGATAATGGGGGTGTCGATGGAGCCACTGAAGTTGATGACAAGCCTGTTTCCTTCAGATCCGTCGTCGACGGCGCGCCCGTCGACGGCTGCGGCGTCATTGTCGATGAACTCGTCGACGATGGTGTTTTCCTCTTTGTCGACGGTGTCGGCGGCATTGTCAGCTTCGTCGACGAGGAGGTCGTCGACGGATTCATTTTCTTCGTCGACGAGGAGGTTGTCGACGATTCCATTTTCTTCGTCGACGAGGAGGTCGTCGACGGATCCATCTTCTTCGTCGACGGTAACTTCATCGACGGTAATTTTGTTGAAGGCGTCGTCGACGGTAATTTCGACGTCGAAGGCGTCGTCGACGGTAACTTCGTCGACGATGACGATGTCGACAGTAGCTTCGTCGACGGGGATGTCGTCGACGGAAAGGCCTTCTTCGTCGACGGTAAGAGAGCTGTCGACGCGTGAGTCGTCGAAGAGCTCGTCGACGGTACCTTCAGGATTCCCGTCGACGGAGGAGCGTCGACGATCGACGAGACAATTTTCGTCGACGAGATGGGTCTAACCTGGACGCACACCATCGTCGACGGAGAGGAGGCTGAAGACATCACCATAGATGGTTTTGGTGAAGAGAAAGTCACTGTTGAAGTGGCAGAAGTGACCACATGCAGAGATGGCGATGATGAGGCTGCTCCTGAGTCTGCCAAGGTCTGAGGTGAAACCTTATGGGCAGGTGCTTTGGAAATTGCAGATTTTCCAGATTTTCCTGAGAGCGCAGATACTACAGGTGGAGACACCTTCCTGGAAGTAGTAGGCAAACCAGAATCCTGAGAGGATTGGGCCTTTTTTACAGTTTTAGCCCTAGGAGAAGCCAACTCTACCTCAGATTTTCTCTTCTTAGAGGAGACAGAAGACCCAGAGGCAATGATCCCTACCTCAGAAACAGGGTTATCCTTGTCCTTAATCCTCTGAAGCCACAGGAGCAGACGACCCTCTCTGTCCCGGAGGGTCTTTTGAGGGAAGGTTCTACAGATTTTATATTCCTTCGCCTCATGATCAGGATACAGACAATAGATGCATTTTTTGTGAGGATCCTCCTTGAACAGCCTCAGCTTTCCACAGGAATCACAAGCCCTAAAAAGGGATTTAGAAGTAGACATTTTTTTAAGGTAAAAAACCAACCAAAGTAAGAAGAAACTGAGCAGAGCTCAGGGAGACTCCCTTCACACGACGTGCGGTAAAAAATCTGAGAGCCTGAGCCTCTGGGGAGAACATTCTGGTGGGTGCTGTAGCCTGATTGGCTGCAGTTTGGTCTAACATAATGACTAGGATAGTCATGAGTGTGGGAGCTTTTGCTCCTGTAAGCTAAGTCTACTTTACTTCCTGGTTGGTTATTACCAAGGTTTTTTTTTTTTAGTTATTACAGGCATATTATTGCTTTTTTATATACCGTGGGACTCCCACTCCGACGACGGGGAATGATTCAGGCATGTGAATCTATGAAAGACACCCCTAATACTGGAGAATGTTTACATATCTTGTGGTTCACACTCAGTAGTCAGCCACAGAAAAAACAGTGAACACATATAAAGGTGCTCTATACCACCTCATAAGGAGCTATGGGCCATATGTATCAAGCCTTTTGCGATTCGTTAAGGCCTTTTTACCGATTTTGAAATGTAAGAAAAATTAGCAAAATAAGGAATCGCAAAAAATTGCGATTCCTTATTTTGCTTAAGCATTTAAGGAATCACAATTTTCCGATTCCTTAAATGCAATGTATGAAGCTTTTTAAAATTGCGAATTCAGGTTTAGAAATCGCAAATTACCACCAACTTGTAGTTGGTGGTAATTTGCGATTTCTTGTGTTGGTGGTAATTTGCGATTTCTTGTAAATATGCACACTTGTGCATTTGTGAGGGTGGCATATGACGCACATACATGCCCATTGGGCATGTATATGCGCCATATGCACACACATGTTAATGTTAATGTTAATGTTAATCAGCATTTATTGAGTGCTCGTACGCCCAGAGGCTTCATGGCGCTATAGGAAGGAACAAGGCGCGACAGTCAGTTAGTAGAAAGGAAGCAGCTCAGTGATGTGCCTGAGAGAAGAGCCAGGTCTTCAGGGAATGTCTGAAGCTGAGGATATTATCGCTCAGTTTTAGGTGAGAGGGGAGAGAGTTCCAGAAGGCAGCTGCAAGGTGGTCAAAGCAGCTGCCTCCGAGGCGCTTCCTCTTATACGGAGGAACAATCAAGAGGGATTTATGGGTGGACCGGAGGTTGCGAGAAGGGCAGTATCTTTTAAATAAATCTCTAATGAATAAGGGGCCAATGTCATGTAAAGACTTGAATAGGATGCACCCGGCTTTGAAGGCCACGCGTTGCTCAACCGGCAACCAGTGTAGCTGCTTCAGGCCAAGTCTGACTGATTGCCTCCTAGGGATGTTCAGAAGAAGTCTGGCTGCTAGGTTCTGAACCAGCTGGAGGCGTCTGAGCTCTCCCTTTTGGAGCCCTAGGTAGAGACTGTTAGAAAAATCCAATCTGGACCGGACCAGGGAGATGACGATTTGTGTGAGAGCAGCTGAGGAGAAGAAACAGGCAATTTTTTTAATTTTCTTCAACTGGAAAAAGCTGGAGGACACAACTGCTCCAACCTGTTTTTTTAGGGAAAGATCCTCGCTGATGAAGATACCTAGGCTCTTGAGCGAGGGTGACTTAGATGGAGGGGCACCCATGCAGGAGGGCCAGAAGCTGGGATTCCAACTATGTATACTCTGTCCAGGCAAGACCAGTTCGGTCTTGCCTGGGTTAAGTTTCAAATGATTGCAGCTCATCCAACTCAGAATGTGGGACATGGTGTTTTGGAATTCTACCACAGAGTCCTTGGTGTTCAAAGGAAAGATGAGCTGCAAATCATCATCATCAACATGTAATTTGCAGGGGTGCAGTAGGGTGTCCTTGAGACACCCTTGAAATCAATCTCATTTTGCGATTAGGAAATTGCTAATCGCAAAATTAAATGTATTTCACAATCATTCCTATGGGCCTCCTGGCCCATAGGAATGAATGGAAAAATATTCTTTATTTGCGAATTCGCAATTTGCGAATTCGCAAAGAAGATTAGGAAATCGCAAAAAAAAAGCAATTATTTTCATATATCCCGTTTTGCGATTTCTAAATAACGATTCCTTAAAAATCGCTATTTAGAATTCGCAATATGGAACTTTGATACATATGGCCCTATGTGACTCTAGGGCTCTTATCTGGGAGAATATGCAAAGTAATTCCAAGTTGTATATTCAGATTCGTTAAAAATGCTGGTGAATTTTGCTTCCGAGGTTAGAGATTTACACATTCGCGTTTAGTGTGAGTTCCACAGAAATATAGGCAAATATACAATAAACACCGAGGACTGGGAGGGGTGAAATTCCTCACATAGGGTCAGATGCACTATTGGCTGAACACATCTGAGCTTTGAGTTTCTGCGATATGCACGCCCAATACTTTCCACTGCGCCAGCTGTAGTGAGTCCTCACAGTGCACAGAGTTCAGTTGCTGAGAATCACAAAAGACGTGACACGTGAATGTGCCCGAGTCGAGATTCTATATGTGAATACCTGCAAAACAGTTACAAATGCAGAAACGGAGGCCTATGTGGGACATCTTCACTCTCTCAGTGGACAACTGCCAAGGATAGTCAATATACTTTCAATACAATGTGAACCAATGGGAAGCGAATAACAGATTCCCTTGTCAATTGCAATGAAGTGGGGGAATGCTTCTTTGCCCCTGCCTTCTCCCTGCTACTTGCAAGAACTTGCAGTTTGTGCCTTGCGGGTCGCAATGATTCCTATGAATCTTTTTATTAACTTTTTCTAATTGGAGAAGAAAAACTCTTATACAGGCAGATTGCATAGTGATAAACGATAAAGATTTCACAGTATACATTGGGCAAGCGGTCGCAATGATAACCAAAAATTTCAATTCACTTGCCTGCGGTTTGGGCCTATAACTTGCATTCAGGCCCTTTAACAAGCAGTATAGCCCTAGGCAGCAGGCTATATGGCTATATTGGCAACTGCAGTGACATGGAAAATACACATTACCTCCAGTTCCTCCCTCTCCTTCCTTCTTAACATATGAGGCCCCCGCCTCCCTCTAGACCCACCTCCAACCTATAAAAACTTTGCCCGCCCCCCACCTCTACCTGTTCTTTTTTGTCTCCCTAGGTGAGCCTTACCTTTGGTCTTCCATCTTGTGGCGATGCCAAGGAGTCTTCGGTCTGGTTCTCTGCGACGGCGGTGCCCTCAGCAGTGTTCTCCCAGCGCGGTTATCTCTCCACATTTTCTTTGGGGTCAAGGGACGGAGCGGTGGCTCAGGAAGCCGCAACGGTGTCCGGCGGTCCTCCTGCGGCTGGGGCTGTGTTTCCGGGTCAGGGTTGCAAGGCAGCTTCTACGCCCGTGTCTACACACGTCAAGGAGACCTGTTAGGACAGGTTTTTGCCCGGTAGTTTATTTCTTTTTGGGAAAATGGTTGTTTTTTCCAGATTGGTGATATTTTCATGGAGATTTTTTATTGGTTAACGGTAGGATTAGTTCTCGGCCATATAGACGGTTGCTGGGGAGTGGCTTCTACATTGTTCAGCAAGCATGGGTCGCAAGAGGTTATTCAAGAGGAACAACCTGGTGTCTTCTTCTTCCTCTTCATCTCCTGATGGGTCTCCGGTTTCGGATTGATGTGTCCTGAGCACTGTGAATCATGGTTACGTGATAGACTTTTGGCATGTTCCTCCAGATACAGGTGTTCAGATCACTCCTGTACCTATCGCGGGTCCGCACAGAGTGGCTCTGCTGGAGGGGATGCCTCGTTTTTTTCAGGGTCTGTTGAATCTGTTTCCCCTACCTCTCCGGTCTTTTCCTTCCTGGAATTTGCAGCTTGTGTTGGATGTCCTGTCATGTCCTCCTTTTGAGCCCCTTGAGGGTCTCGAGTTGACATCTTGACTTTTAAAACTTGTTTTGTGGTGGCCATTTGTTAGACGGGACCTGGAGGGTCGGCCGAGGACAAGGGGAGAGGTCTCCGAGGAGAGCCGTCTCCAGCGATCGTACAGACAAGTAACTTCCCCCCCACAGATAGACACCACACAAAGATAAGATTCAACGTTCTTTATAAGCAATCTTGAGGTACGGAAGAATGGTACAAGGAGGTCTGGACTCAGCGGTCCCCTCGATTCTAGTCTCTTGGATGGGAAAGGGGGTAGCGGGACAGTCTTATTACCAATCTGGTAGTTGTGATGAGATGATGGGTAGCTCACAATCCTCGAGCTCGGCGTTCTTGAAGGACGGGCCGCGGCAGCGCCAGCAGGTCCCGGGGTGGTCGAAGGTGGCAACGGTCCGCGGCAGCGCCAGCAGGTCCCGACGAAGATGGTAGTTACAACGGGCCGCGGCAGCGCCAGCAGGTCCCGACGAGGATGAAGGTTGCAGAGGGCCGCGGCAGCGCCAGCGGCAGGACGACAGTTCACAAGGCAGGGCTGCGGCAGCGCCAGCAGTCCGTCAAGGATGAGTTCTTCTCGGTGTCTCTCGACTCCAGGATACAACTGCCTTCCTGCTCTGGAGCTGCCCCAGTTATAGGTCTGGCGGTCTTTGATGTCCGGACCCTCGCACTTGGAGGTCGGGAGGTCCGGGATGAGGGAGTCCAGACACCCAGCAGGGGGGTGGAGCCAGCGCCTGGGGAGGCTGGGGGCGATCGGCACCTGGCGGGGGAGAGCCATCGACACTTCTTTCTCCCATTGACCTGCCAAGTGGTCCGTTCACCTACTGGGTGGATGGTGGTGCCGGGATGTCGGGGCCTGGCCAGGCCCAGGGTTGGGGTCGAGCTGAGGCCTTGCGGCCTCGTGGTGCAGTGTCCAAGATGGGGGCCGGGCTGGGCAATGGTGCTGACGGTGGCCTGGGCCCGTGATACAGAGATGTCCGGGAGTAGGAGTCCCGTAGGGGACGGAGTGTGGGTTGCTTCTGTGGGTAGCACCTGGATGGCTGATGTCCGGGCTCTGTCATGCGGGGAGGGAGAGAGCCCTTCATGTGGCCTGTCCAACATGCGTCCCCCCCAGCTGAAGGCGGGGAGAGTCACCCATCTTCCTGGGGACTCTCCTCGTCGAGGCGGAAAAATCGTGACAGGCCATCCGCGTTGGCGTGATCCTGGCCAGGGCGGTGTTCCACAGTGAAGTCCATCCCTTGCAGGGATATGGACCATCGCAAGAGCTTGGGATTCTCCCCCCACATCTGCATTAGCCATTGCAGGGGGCGATGATCTGTTTGCACCCGAAAGTGGGTGCCGAAGAGGTAGGGCCGGAGCTTCTTGAGGGCCCATACCACTGCGAAGGCCTCCCTCTCGATGGTGCTCTAGCGCTGTTCTCGGGCCAACAGACGTCGGCTGATGAAGGCCACTGGTTGGTCGACTCCCTCGGTGTTTAGTTGGGAGAGGACGGCCCCAATGCCATGGTCGGAGGCATCAGTCTGGACGATGAACTCCCGGCCGTAGTCGGGAGCCTGGAGTACCGGGGCGGTGCACATGGCGACCTTCAGCTTCTCGAAGGCCGCTTGACAATCGGGAGTCCAGTCGACTCTTTTTGGCTGGTTCTTAGATGTAAGTGCCGTGAGGGGCCCCACAATGCTGCCATAGTCCTTCACAAACCGCCGGTAGTATCCGGTGAGCCCCAAGAAGGCCCGGACCTCGGTTTGCGTTACGGGTGGTTGCCAGGACTGGATAGCAGCGATCTTGAGTTGGAGGGGGGCCACCAGACTGCTCCCCACTTGGTGTCCGAGGTAGGTCACGGACCCCTGGCCAATCTGGCATTTGCTGGCCTTGATTGTGAGGCCGGCCTGTTGGAGGGCCTGCAGGACCTCTCGGAGGTGGCGGAGGTGGTCTGACCAGTGGCGGCTGTAAACCGCGATATCGTCCAGGTAGGCGGCGCTGAACTCTTCGAGGCCCGCCAATACCTGGTTCACCAGGCGTTGAAAGGTTGCTGGAGCGTTTTTCATGCCGAATGGCATCATTTTGAAATGGTAGGGGCCATCCGGGGTGGAGAAAGCGGACCGTTCTTGCGCCCTGGGGGTGAGGCCGATCTGCCAGTAGCCCGCTGTCAGGTCGAAGATGCTGAGGTAGCGGGCAGCCCCCATGCGGTCGATCAGTTCATCGGCTCGGGGAATGGGGTGAGCGTCAGTCCGGGTGACAGCGTTCAGGCCCCGTTAGTCAACGCAGAATCGGAGCTCAGGGGTGGTGCCGGGGGCAGCAGCTTTGGGGACCAGTACGACTGGGCTGGCCCAGGGGCTGTCCGAGGGTTCGATGACCCCAAGGGTGAGCATCTTGGAGACTTCTTCTTGGATGCAGGCACGTACCCGATCTGGCACGCGGTACGCCCGATGTCTGATGGGGGGACTGTCCCCAGTGTCCACGTCGTGCAGGCACCAGGGGGTGACCCCTGGGGTGAGGGAAAATAGGGCTGCGAACTGCAGCAGGAGAGCCCGACAGTCTTGGCGCTGCTCTGAGGTCAGGGCATCTGACAGTCGGACCCCGTCTACCGAACCATCTTTTTCACGGGTCCTCAGTAAGTCAGGGAGGGGCTCGGAGTCTTCTTCCGCTCCACTGTCTGTAGCCATCAGTAGGCTGAGCTCCGAGCGCACAAAGTGGGGTTTGAGTCTGTTGGCGTGGAGGACCCGGAGGGGGTTCCGGGAAGATTCCATGTTGATGAGATAGGTGACGGGGCTCTTGCGCTCGATCACCTTGAAGGGCCCCGTCCACTTATCTTGCAGGGCACAAGGTTCGGTGGGGGACATCACCCATACTTGCTGGCCAGGTACGAACTCTATGGAGGAGGCGTTCTGATCGTACCATTTCTTCATGTCCTCCTGACTGGCTTCAAGATTGGCTTTGGCGATTTCTCGGAACCGCCTGATCTGATTGCGGAGGGTCAGGAGGTACTTGTAGACGTCTGGAGGGGTTTTCAGGGGGGCCATCTCCCAACCTTCCTTGACTAGGCTGAGGGGCCCTCGAACAGGGTGCCCGTACAAGAGTTCGAAGGGGCTGAAGCCGAGGGACTTCTGAGGGACTTCTCGGTAGGCGAAGAGGAGGCACGGGAGGAGCACATCCCACTGGCGGCGGAGGGGCTCTTCCAACCCCATAATCATTCCCTTGAGTGTACGGTTGAACCGCTCAACCAGTCCGTTTCCTTGTGGGTGATAGGGGGTTGTGAATCGGTAAGTGACCCCGCACTGCTGCCAGAGGGATTTCATGTATTTTGAAATGAAGTTCGTGCCTCTGTCGCTGACGACTTCCCGGGGGAAGCCCACCCGGGAGAAGATCCCCATTAAGGCTCGGCCGGCCACCGGTGCTGTTACAGTTCGAAGGGGAATGGCCTCGGGATAGCGGGTGGCATGGTCCACCAGTACCAGGATGAAACGATGCCCTTGTGCTGTTCGGGGGTCCAGGGGCCCCACAATGTCTATGCCCACCTTCTCGAACGGGGTGGTAACCACCGGAAAGGGCTGCAGGGGCGCCTTGAGTTTGCGGCTGCTCTTCCCGCTGGCCTGACAAGTGGGACAAGACCGACAGTGGTTGAGTACGTCATTTCTCATTTTGGGCCAGTAAAAGTGGGTCACCAGGCGGTTGTAGGTTTTGTCCTGACCCAAGTGTCCGGCCAGGGGGACGTCGTGGGCCAAGTTCAGCAGGAAGTCTCTAAAACGGAGGGGCACCACTAACACTCGACTGGCCCCCAACTCGGCGATTCTTTGTTCGCTGTACAATAGATCATTGTCCCAATAGATCCAGTGGGCCCCGGCGGTATCTCCCGCGCTCTGGGCGAGGGCTTGTTGTCGTAGTCCCTCGAGGGAGGGACATGTCTTTTGCTCTTGACGGAATTGTTCCTGGGTGGGTCCCCCTTCTTGACGCCACTGAGCCAGGTCTGGGAGATCCTGGGGCTGAGCGGGTTCTTCTTGGGTCTGTTCCGGGAGGTCGGCGGTGTCGGCGTCCCCCACTGGAGCGATCGGGGGAGGAGGTGCTGGCCATTCGGGTTCTTCTGGTCGGGGGATGGCGCGGGCCGCCATGGACCGGGTGGTTACGCACGCCCAGTCCGGGAGGCCCAACATCCCCAGGTGCTCTCTTCTTTCCACGGCGGCCCACGGGGAACTCTCGAGATCGTTCCCCAGGAGACAGTCCACGGGGGCATCATCGCGGACCGTCACCTTCAGCATGCCGGATACTCCTCCCCACTCGAAGGGGACGCAGGCCATCCGACACATGCTCTCCGAATTGTCGGCTGAACGGACGGGGCAGAGAACGTTCGGTATTATTTGCTCGGGGGTCACCAGGTGACAGCGGACGGCCGTCACACTAGCCCCCGTGTCACGTAGGGCTTCGGCCTTGCGCCCATTTATGCTCACCCACTGAGTGTACTTTCTGGTGTTGGCGGGTAGGGGAGCCCGCGGGACCATGTCTCTCCCCCCCAGGCACGCCAGGACCATGGCGGCCGGTTCCCACTCTTGTTGCTCTTGTTCGTATTCTTCCTGCTCTTCGGAGACTTGCTCTTCTCCTAGGGCGGCGGCAGCTACCTGGCGGGGCCTCGGAGTCTGGTTCTGTGGGCAGTTCGGGTCATTGGCGTAGTGACCGACTCGCTGGCACCGATGACACGTGACATTGGCTCTGAACCCCGGGCGCATCGGGGGGTTGCCCCTGCTGGCCGGGGGCGGGGTGCTTGTAGCGGGAGCTGCTGGGACGGTGTCTTTCCCCCGGCCCTGGCCTCCTCCTCCTCCTCGGGGACGGTGATGGCCTTGGTTGTTCCGGTTCTGCTCGTTCGGGCCACCCCGGCCCACTCAGGTGCTTTCCCATCGGTCAGCCTCGGCGGCGAGCTGAATTTACTGTCGAGGAGGTGCTGCCTGAGCTCGACAAAGCAGTTGTTGGAGAGGTGCTCCCACACAACAAGGTTAAAAAGCTGCTCGTAGGTCGTTACGTTGCTCCCCTTGATCCATTCCTCAAGGGCTCGGCTGAAATAGTTCACATATTCCACCCAAGTTGTACCCGGGATTCGGGTGCAGTCGCGGAACCTCTGGCGGTACATTTCGGGTGTCAGCCCATATCGAGTGAGGAGGGCGGCCTTCATGTGATCATAGGACGTCATTTGGTGATCCGGGAGCTGTAACAGGGCATCTCGGCCTTCATTGACGAACCTCCCCCATAGACCGGCTCCCCAGTCACTTCGATCGATCCGGTGAGAGGACATGGCGATCTCATAGGCCTTGAACCACTGCTGTATGTCGTCGTTTCGGTAGAACTCTCGGACGACATCTTTGGGAATGTGGACCTTTGGTTCTGAAGTTCCTGGTGTGCGTGGTTGCTCGGGCACCCCCAGGTCCTTGCCTTGCTTACGTAGTTCTATTTCTGCTAGTTTGCGCTCGTGTTCATATGCCAGTCTTTTTTCTTCAAGCTCTCTTTGTCTTTGTTTTTCCTCCCGCTCTTCTCGGAGCCGTAAGTGTTCTAGGTTCAATTTTTGTTCCGCTAGTTTTAGTTCTCCATCCATTTTGAGCCGTGCCAACTCTAGTTCATGCAGTCTGTTTTTCTCTCGCTCTTGGATCTCTTCCCGGGAGAGACCCGTTCTCCTTTCCTCGGAAGGAGCGGGGTTGGTTTCCGGTGCTTCTATGCGTTGGTCCCGGGGACCAGCGGTGTTTGCCTCTGCCCATGATTCTAGGGCGTGTTTAAAGTCATCTTTTGTGCTCAGACCGGTGGTAGCAATGCCCAGTTCCATACAAAATTGTTTTAATTCTCGATGGTTGTACTCCTCCAGCTTGTCTATTTGGAATTTCTCTGTAGACCCGCTCTCTTGGGCCGGCATTGTGGTTTAGTCGTGGGGTGAGTTGCTTTCTGTACGATTACGCGTTGGTTCGGATCGCGCCGCTGGCCACCAATGTTAGACGGGACCTGGAGGGTCGGCCGAGGACAAGGGGAGAGGTCTCCGGGGAGAGCCGTCTCCAGCGATCGTACAGACAAGTAACTTCCCCCCCACAGATAGACACCACACAAAGATAAGATTCAACGTTCTTTATAAGCAATCTTGAGGTACGGAAGAATGGTACAAGGAGGTCTGGACTCAGGGGTCCCCTCGATTCTAGTCTCTTGGATGGGAAAGGGGGTAGCGGGACAGTCTTATTACCAGTCTGGTAGTTGTGATGAGATGATGGGTAGCTCACAATCCTCGAGCTCGGCGTTCTTGAAGGACGGGCCGCGGCAGCGCCAGCAGGTCCCGGGGTGGTCGAAGGTGGCAACGGTCCGCGGCAGCGCCAGCAGGTCCCGACGAAGATGGTAGTTACAACGGGCCGCGGCAGCTACAGCAGGTCCCGACGAGGATGAAGGTTGCAGAGGGCCGCGGCAGCGCCAGCGGCAGGACAACAGTTCACAAGGCAGGGCTGCGGAAGCGCCAGCAGTCCGTCAAGGATGAGTTCTTCTCGGTGTCTCTCGACTCCAGGATACAACTGCCTTCCTGCTCTGGAGCTGCCCCAGTTATAGGTCTGGCGGTCTTTGATGTCCGGACCCTCGCACTTGGAGGTCGGGAGGTCCGGGATGAGGGAGTCCAGACACCCAGCAGGGGGGTGGAGCCAGCGCCCGGGGAGGCTGGGGGCGATCGGCACCTGGCGGGGGAGAGCCATCGACACTTCTTTCTCCCATTGACCTGCCAAGTGGTCCGTTCACCTCCTGGGTGGATGGTGGTGCCAGGATGTCGGGGCCTGGCCAGGCCCAGGGTTGGGGTCGAGCTGAGGCCTTGCGGCCTCGTGGTGCAGTGTCCAAGATGGCGGCCGGGCTGGGCAATGGTGCTGACGGTGGCCTGGGCCCGTGATACAGAGATGTCCGGGAGTAGGAGTCCCGTAGGGGACGGAGTGTGGGTTGCTTCTGTGGGTAGCACCTGGAGAGCTGATGTCCGGGCTCTGTCATGCGGGGAGGGAGCGAGCCCTTCATGTGGCCTGTCCAACACCATTACTTTGGCAAATCGCTTGGGTGAATTGGGAGCTTTGTCCTGTAAATATCTGTTCTGCTAAATCTTTTTGGACCTGGTGGTTTTAGTGCCGTTGCCATCCTTTATCCATAAGGTTAACTCGGCTTTTCATCTACGTCAGAAGGTGATTTTGTCGGAGTTTTGTACTCGGCTGAGGAATCTCGTTTGTACTGTCTAGATGTGCAGCGGGCATTACTGTGGTACCTGCAGGTGGTGGAGTCCTTCCGGAGGGGGCCGCTTTATTTACTAACTTTGGTTCTGCTAAAAAGGATGTTAAACATTCCACTGCTATGCTGAGTCGTTGGATTCGGTCCACGGTCTTGATGGCTTACAAACTTAAAGGGGTGGATCCTCCTCTGGGGGATCAGGGACTTTCTACTCACAGTATGGCTGCTACGGTCGCTGAGTTGTGGGGAGATCTGTAGGGCTGCAACCTGGTCTTCCCCTTCTACGTATGTACATCACTATCAGATTGCTGGTCTGGAACGTTTGGATAATGTTCTCGGCCACAGGGTCTTGTCCTATAGGAGAGAATAGGGATGTTGATCTGCTGGGTTTGGGGCATGATATTAAATTGGTGTTCTTTATCACTCAGTTGTCCGTCTCTGTTTTCCTCTGCTTGCTATGTCCTCATATGTTAAGAAGGAAGTCACGAGAGGGACGGGAGGTAATGCGTCCATTACTATTGGTAATGGCATTACTGCTAGTCCTACTCCCTCGCCTTCCTTCTAGGACCCTCCCACCCTCCCGGTGCAATACATCTGAGTGCTAGCTCGGCTTGTTTACGTACAGGTAGAGGTGGGGGCGGGCAGAGTTTTTATAGGCTGGGGATGGGTCTAGAGGGAGGCGGGGGCCTCATATGTTAAGAAGGAAGGCGAGGGACTAGGAGTAATGCCATTGTCAATAGTAATGGATGCATTTTACAGGGCACCCAACATTAAAATGGTTACATGCTGTGCAGGTGTGAGCAATAGATAAGTTGAGAACCTTGGTTGCAAGCTAAGCTGCTAAGTTGGTGGTGAATGAACAGTGGATGAGCAGTGATTGGTCTTCATATCGTGTTTATCTTCACAGTCGAAGTACTTCCTCCTTAGGAGGTTCTCCATGAACAATCTTAAATTAAAAATGCCATTCAGCTGTACAAAGAGGAAGGTAGGGCCATGTTTAAAATGTATGGTGTATATGACTGTGCAGCAAATGAAATTCCTAAAACCCCTGAACTGGATCTGGATTTATTATGACCCAATACTACCAGCGTGGAATTTTATAATTACATTCGGCCACATGCATCAACAGTTCCGTTTGCAATTCCTAAATTGCGAAAATTAAGGAATTGCAATTTAGAAATCGCAAACGGCAATGCATGAAAAAAAATCGCAATTTTTTTTGCGATTCGGTAATTTTCCTTAATTGCGATTCACAATTTGCGAATCGCAATTAAGGAAAACCCTTCCCATTGATTCCTATGGGCCAAGAGGCCCATAGGAATCAATGTGAAGGCATTCTCATTTTGCGAATTCGCAATTAAGGAATCGCAAAATGAGAATGCAATTTCAAGGGTGCGATTCGCACCGTTTGCGATTCCAAAATCGCTTGATGCATGTGCCATTGTGTGTTCAAATTAAGTTTAGAAATTCTCTAATTACGTATCCTTCAAAAAATGAATCAAAAACACCTGCTTGTTTGTTGATTTTGCAATAATTTTGCAATCAGGGAATTATTTAATTCAAATATTTTAGCTCGGTTACTGTAGGTCTTTCTGAACATGGGCAATTAAGACAGCACTTCAAAATGCTAATGTCAACTAAAATTAGGCTGAGGATCAAGAGTAAGGGTACGAATTTGTGAAATGCAATATGCAAATGTGTGAAGGTCGCTGCCATAAAAGGGCCAGATGTCCTAGCTAGTTTGGAAAGAAGGTGATTGGTTCAAATTATAGCCATGCTTTAATTAATTTGAGCCCTCAATTAATCAAGGTGATTTCAAAGAAAATGTTCGGTAGCTCTCTGAATATGTAAACTACACAGCGCATTAAAGATATGGAAAACCATGGTAGTGACAAGCAAAACAAGGCAACGTTAGGTAAGTGGAACATTTTTAAACCAAGAGCATGCATTTGGCCTGAGAATAGTTAGAGCTCAGGTGGCTGATAATGACACAGAGTTTAACAGTTCTCTGTCTAGATATACGGAGCACGAATCCTGTGCCATGCATTATATATTGCAATCCAACTAAAGGTTCTGTGGACATACACATGCACAAATGAAGCCCAATGCCGTGTGAAACTACGAGGTGTCTTGCAAGATCATTTACATCCTGACAAATGGTATTTTACTCCTTATAAAACATGGACAACCCTTTATTTACCCTTCCCCATAAGACTATGGTTCTTTGTTTCTCACTCTTTCCTATGAAAGCGCTAGTAAAGTTACTGTTAAGTAGAATACATGGGGAAACTGTGGTATGAAAATAAACACAGCAACAGCCAGCTAATAATTTGTTTCAAAATATTATGCACACGTTAGTGTGATTTTATAATGTTTGCAGTTCAGACCGTGTGGTAGACAGGGTTCAACTTTCATGTAATGAACATTAGCAGTGATGTAAATTAACATATTTCCATTAATCTCTCTTCTTTTCGCCCATGTTCAGGACACAATAGATCAGAAGTGTCCAAAAGCTACTTCTTCCTTCCTTTGTATAAACAACAGTTGACGTTCTGCGGGGTGACCTTCCTTTCACACTGCATCTGGAGTCATTTCAAGACTTAGGCTACCATTAACCATTTGGAAGCAGCTCGCAGTAAGTTACACAAATATCACAAGACTTTGGTCCGAGGGCTACAGATTAAGGATCACATGAATTCTGACCAAAACAGGCACCTGGGTAAAAGGTTAATGTGTCCAAAAGATTTCAATTAATAACTCTATTTAGCAAATGAGGAAGCACGTTAAACATACTTAATTGGGCAGATGCTTCAAATGAGATTGTCTATAAATAAACTGCCTATACCCAATTACTTTGAAGTTTGGATGGAGGTTTGGCACCCTGATACCCTTAAAATCTGCTGGTGCCAGACAGGCGAAGTACCTTGAAATGGATACATTAGTGCCCTACACCGCTGCCTACCCACATGTGGTGCTAGCTGGGCTGGCATCAGTCCTTCAATGTTTAGAAGAGCCATCAGACTCAACAAAACAAAACCCACAGGGATTTTTATGTTTAAGCAGCCTTCTGGCTTGAACTTCTGGACGCTACCCCCTCTACAAGGGAATAAAGTATAGAAGGATTAGGATTTCAAGAGTGAAAAAGATGGTCATTCTCAACTGAAGCATGAGGTAGAAGAAAGAACTTACAGCAGAGCCACCATTACTGCAGGTTAGCAAGCCACTGGCACCAACAGCTGCTGATGCCCTGCTCTCTTTTTCAAATGCGCAATTTGTAGAGGATGATTTCCTTGGGAAGTCTTTCTTTTATGTCCACATTGGGTCTGGATAGTTTCTGCATAGTTTTGAGTAGTTTTTTCTACCTTTAGACATAGAACTCTGCAATTAGGAAGAACCTCTGAAAATATGTGGCTCACCTCCCATTGGGTGCAAGGTTCGAGACTTTGGGGCAAGAAAAACATCAGATCAAGTGCAATGAACCAAAATGGAGACAGGGTGGAACAGTTCCAAATGCTGGCTAGAACGTTATATATATATATAGTTTTGATTTCTGAGTTTTCCAAATACCACTGCCTAAGGAATGTGCTACATAATAACTTAATATTGTCTCTAGTGGGAAAATAGTGTAACAGATACAAACAACTGCTATATCTTCTGTACTCCTCGCATGCTGCACTCAGCTCACCGGTGTCCTCAGAAGTAGACATAATACAGCCTTAATGTCCCCTATGATGACATCAAGCAGGAGACTGCATGGGACAGTGTTAACATCGTTAGTCGTGGAATTAGAAAAAAGCTTTCAGAGAGGAGAAAGACAGAGTCCTGCTACCCATATCTCCCTGGCTGGTGTGAACTTCCCTACTCATGCCTGCCATTTAAATATGTTCGTCTGTATCTTCCCTCAAAACTGATTCAAAATATGTCTTGTTCTATTCTTTACCTCTGGTGTACACCCCCCACATTTTCCACCTCTCTATGTTAAGTCATTCCTTCCTTCTATCTAATCACTTTTTTCCTTGTCAAATCTTCCACTTGCGAGATGTTCCGGAGGTTTTCTTTGTAATATTATTCCAAACAGCGAGTTTCAACAGCAATTTTCTGCAATTATATACATAAAAACACAAATACATAATTACTGTGCTTATATCGTGTAATGCGTGGATAGGCACCTGTATGGACATCGCCCGATACATCGACAAAATAAATAAATAAACAAAACAATGAATGTAAAATGAAAATAGATGCAACTCCCACCTGCACACTGGCATATCTTGAGATTTGCAGCCATCAAGGTGATTATTCCTGTCAGAATCATTGAAAGATCCATGCCTTGTTTTTCCTGAAGGAATGCTGAAATAGAATACAGGCCATCAGTTCACGACAAAAAAAAGAGCAGCACACACACACAGAAACCCGCACGGTTATTTAGGTAAGGAGAGGTGTCCTATAATTGCTGCATAATACACGGCAGCAAGTCTGAAAATAGACCAGGGTTTACTTCAGAACTGTGTCTGACATTCAATGCTCTTGCTAACAAACTACTGCACAGCGCTGTTGTCCACTACTAAGCATGCACTACTGTACCAAATATTGTAAACACAAACATTCTGGACAATTCAGTTCCAGCTGTAAATGAGGGATTAACATTGGATTGCAATATTTTGTAAGATTTCTCACTACTTTGATGTCATGCATTTACAGTATAATGTATCTTTGTTGAGGAGTTCCTAATAAACCCAGAGATGCTATATACCTGTTATTAGGTACTACTATAGTATGGCTGTATAAGGAAGTCTTGAAATATGTCATAAACTGCAGTATTCCATTTTTTACATCGAGGTAATCTGACATTAGAAATGGTCTAAAGTAGCATGTTTTCTTTTGGCACCAAAATGGACTGTCATACTTTGCAGTGTATTTCACATGGTAGCATATGGAAAGGTAGACTGTGAAACAGCTTTTACAAAACCATAGATTCTAAAACATATATATTTAAAATCTCAAATTTACATAAACATTTCAGTATAAAAAAAACTGTACCTTACCACACTATTAGGCACTAGCCCTAAATATGCTAAGAAAAGACTCAGAGTCAGACCACTAAAGTAACCTCGGCCACATATTTGGAAAGCAAATGTAACATGATTTAGAATTAAGTTGGTCAACATTTTTGGAGAGAGATGTTTAGGTTGAGATGTTAGCAGTGTGGCAAACCACCAGGGCAGAAGGAATCAAGAAAGAAGAAGGCACTTGCGAGGGGCAAGAGGATGGAGCACTCACCAAGGCCCTCCAGCATACCCGGTTCTTTTCTTCTACGGTCCACCCACAACACAAGGCCCACCACCCCCATTCAATCATTGGCATAACCCACACCAAGAATACCAGTACTACCCACAGAACCCTTTTTTAGGGTAACACCAGGGCCCATGGAGGGGCTGGAACCGGAAGGGGAACCAGGTCCATTGGGCAACAGAAGAGGAACAAGCAAGAGTAGCAACCAGGAGCATGACCAGTGCCTTGAGCAAACAATCAACAACCAGCAACAAGAAAACCTAGTGGTGAATCTAACTGACCATATCTTGACAGAGGCACATAAATAAATCCTCGAGAAAGGGTTAGGCTTCGTACCAACTGAAAAACTGGATAAATTCACACTATGCAAAGAAATCAATGAATTCATCCCAAAACTCAAACTAAGAGCCTACTTTGACAACGGAGATAAAATGATTACAGAGAAAGATGACACAGGGTTAAGGTTGAAATCCACCTTCACACTCCCCACCAACACGATGCTGCCAGTGGAAATTCTGACTTTTGAAAAGGCAGTAATGATAGACCAAGAAGCAATTAACCCAGACAATCACCAAATATTCCACAACACCACCAAAGAACAAAAACAGGCTATCAGGGAATTAGCAAATAAGGCAGAGCTGGTCATAAAACCTGCAGACAAAGGGGGAGCAATAGTGATTCAATCTTCGGATACCTATGACCAAAAATGTCTATGGTTTCTATAAGTCTCCAAGAATTATGGCATCTTGGAAAATGATCGCACAGCGTCCATACTAGTCATGATCACTAGCATGGTGGAGGAAGCATGCACAAATGATTGGATCTCGAGTAAAGAAGGAGATTTCCTGATCAAGAAAACACCATACTTTTATACAATATCCAAAATTCACAAGAATCTTACCCACCACCCTGGACGACCAATTGTGTCCAGCTTAGGGTCAATACTTGAACCCCTCTCGAAATCCGTGGATGCTTTTCTGAGGCTACTGGTACAGAAAGCAGATACATATCTGAAGGATACTAAAGACGTCCTGAAACACTTACAGGCCTTACAATTCGATCGCACAACGGAGCCGAAGGCGCGCCAAAGGCAAGCCCGTCTGGGCCCGTCCGGGCCCAGTCGGCCTTAGGCCTAGCTACTATGCCCAATCTGCAAAATCGCATCTCATACTCCAGAGGCTCACTGCTTGCCTGGAACCCGGAAAAACATCCCCAGTGCAAATACATCCTCAAGGAGGACACCCCCTATGTAGGATGCATCCTCTGCAATAAACTCGAGGAAACGGAACGCCACCAAGGACTCCGGCTTGGCCTTCTTAATTGCAGATCCTTAGTAAAGCATGCCCACGAAATCAACATCCTCGTCCAGGACTCGCTGCTAGATCTATTGTTTCTGACGGAAACTTGGCTGACCCCGCACAGCGACTTCGATGTGGCCAATGCAACCCCCACCGGTTACCAAATATGTTGCCTGAATAGATCAATCGGTAGAGGTGTCGGCTTAGCCATACTCTACAAAGATCACCTCAAATGTCGAATCGAGACCGGTACTGTTAAAGACTGCGAGAACTGCCACTTCACAATCCAGATCTCACCATCTACCTCCCTTTCGGGACTGCTTGTGTACCGACCTCCAGGCTCCCTAGGCGAATTCACCAGCACTTTGATGGACCACATCTTACTCAAGACTATCTCAGTCTCTAACTTTCTCCTCTTAGGGGATTTTAATATGCACTTTCTGGACCCCACGGACAATGCCGCAGCCAACTTGCGCGCGGATCTCACTACAGCTGACCTCCTTCTCCAAAACTCCAAAGCCACCCATGAGAAAGGTCAACTCCTGGACCCTATCTTCTCCAACATCGGGAACCTGTACGCCCAGGACCCCACTCCCCTGCCTTGGACAGACCATATGCTAATTCCTATGCACTGGTCACTCGAAACGACACCAGCGCCCAAACAAAAAACAAGGGTACAAGCCAGACGATGGCACAAGTTAGTACCAGAGGAATGGGAGGCCAAATTACGCGACACCATCGCCCCCTTGTCCACGGACCCAAACACCGCGGACAGAGAATTCATGGATTGGCTAGTCCGACCCCTAGATAGCTCCATTCCACTGACTAGCACGCTAAAACACGTGAAAAGAATCAGCCCCTCTCCCTGGTACACACCCGCCCTCACCGCCCTTAAAAAACAATGCAAAAAGACAGAACGCACGTGGAGAAAACACAAGTCAGCAGAAGAGAAAAGCGTCTATCACTACTCCATGAAAGCTTACAAACTAGCCTTACAAGACGCCAAAAGGACTTACTATGAGGAAAAAATAAGAAACTCCTCCTGCTCATCCAAGGAGACCTTCTCCATTCTCAAAGAACTCCTCCATGTCCCGGACCCCCCACAGAAACCTATGGACCCCAAAGAAGCGGAGGAAAAATGCGTCAAGTTGGCCACCTTCTTCGACGAAAAATTAAAAAAATTCTCACCTCCCTTCCACCCGCCAACTCTGACGCCTTAGAGAGAGCTAAGGAACAGATACCCCACGCCGACAAACCCTTCCTGGAGTCACTTGGCCCAGTTACAGAAGAAGAAGTAAGAGTCATACTTACCTCAACCAAGAGCGGAGCCCCTAGCGACCCAGTTCCCATACGTTTCGCTAAAAACATCACGCAGACTATAGTTCCCCAACTGACAGCCCTGATTAATATCTCACTGGAACAGGGAGAGGTCCCTTCTAATTGGAAGGAAGCTGTCGT
The DNA here is from genome assembly GCF_964263255.1 of Lissotriton vulgaris. Classification (NCBI taxonomy): domain Eukaryota; kingdom Metazoa; phylum Chordata; class Amphibia; order Caudata; family Salamandridae; genus Lissotriton; species Lissotriton vulgaris. The sequence continues at coordinate 349,232,796 of NC_141689.1, read as the reverse complement.
CAAAGCGCTTCTCAAGAAACCGTCGCTTGACCCCACAGACCTCTCCAACTATAGACCGATCTCACTTCTACCTTGGATAGGTAAAGTCGCCGAAAAACTAGCAAATAAAAAGCTGTCATACTACCTCGAGTCAAACCATCTCCTCAACGACTCACAGACAGGCTTTAGACCAGGTCAGGGCACGGACACTGCTCTCCTCGTGGCAGTAGAAAGAACTAGGGAAATCGTCGACACAGGAGGATCAGTGGCAGTGGTCCTCCTAGACCTGAGTGCGGCCTTTGACACGGTCAGTCACCAGGTCCTAACCCACCATCCCGGGACTGCTGGGGTTAAAGGCAGAGCTCTGAAGTGGCTATCGTCCTTTCTCTCCCGACGCTCCTACCAAGTATGGGAAGGCGAAAGCCGCTCCCCCTCCATCCCCCTCCAGTGCGGCGTGCCTCAGGGCTCCTCCCTGAGCCCCACGTTGTTTAACATTTACATGGCCCCACTGGAGGAACTCGTCTCACCCTTTGGAGTCACTATCGTCAGCTACGCTGACGATACACAACTGGTGGTGACACTCTCCCACCCCAAGCTTGAGCCCTCCAATCTCCACGACTGCCTTTCCAACGTATATCAGTGGATGAGTGACTCTGCCTTGAAGCTAAATGGCTCCAAAACAGAGATCCTGCTCTTAGGACAAAAAACTACGAACCTCCCCTCTAACATCTGGCCCGCCTGCATGGGTGAACCACCCACTCCCAAGAAGGAGGTCAAGAGTCTCGGAGTGTGGCTGGAGACCGACCTCACCTTCAGGACCCAGGCAAGACAGACGGCCGGCACTTGCTACGGTCTACTTAAATCTTGCAGGAAGGTAATTCCACTTCTACCTTTCCAGTCGCGCCTCATGCTGATCCAGGGCCTAATTCTATCGAGGCTGGACTACAGCAATGCCATCTACCTGGGCGCCCCAGAATCCACTCTTCAAACTCTGCAAAAAGCTCAAAACGCCGCAGCTCGACTCCTAACAAACACCCCGGCCAGATCATCTGCCAAGCCCGCTCTGAGGAAGCTGCACTGGCTCCCGATCAGGGAAAGGGTCATCTTCAAGGCCCTCTGTCTTGCCCACAAGGTTCTTCATAACACCGGCCCTCCCATACTAAACAACTGGATCACCCCCTATCGACCCACGAGAGCGCTCCGCTCGGAGCACGGAAACCTCATTATGATCCCCAAGGTGAAAAAGGCCCGCATAGGTGGCCGCCGCTTCTCGGTAAACACTGGAAACAAGTGGAATGCACTCCCTCTGAGCCTCAGAACAGAACCCAACCTCCTCCGGTTCAGAAAAGCCCTCAAAACTCTACTCTTCCCTTAACTGTCACTTTTCCGGACTACACCCCTTCGTGAGTAAAAAAAAGGTTCTAGCGCTGGGATACCCACTGGGTGACTACGCGCTCTACAAGACTTTAAATAAATAAATAAAATAATAAACTATTGATGAGTTTGGATGTGGAGAGCCTTTTTACCGGTCTCCCAAACGATGAAACCCTACGCATCATGGAGGATGTTCTCTTTGAAAATGATTAGGAGTATCAAACTCCTTGAAACATTGTGATGGACTACTGTAAGTGGGCACTCACAGAAACAATTTTCAAGTACCAGGATGTGATTTATCTCCAGAAACTCAGGACCAGCATGGGGAGCACCTTCGCTCTCAGTGTAGCTGGCCTGTACATCCATCACTTGGAGAAACATATGGAAACGTTACATTGATGACGTCTTCGTCATCTGGCACAGTAATAGGGAAACAGCAGACAAATTCATGACCTGGTTGAATCTCCAACATGATTTCTTGAAGTTCACCAGCACCATTTCAGATAAAGAATTGGTTTTCCTGGATCTCAATATCTTCCCACAGGAAGGGAGCCTGAGGACTACTACACACATAATAGTAACTGCAAAGAACTGCCTCCTTCTTTAGGATAGTTTCCATCCGAGGCATCTGCGGGACAATCTCCCTTTCGTTCCGTTCGTGCGCTTAAGGAGAAACTAGTCAGACCTTAAGGATTTCAGACAGCAAGCAGGAGACCTACGCCAAAAACTGGAGAAAAGAAAATATCCCACCAAAGTGGTAGACAAAGCCCTAAAACGTGCTGAGAACAACCACATGGACGCTTTGTTGGAGACAAGACCACCGAAACCAAAGGAAGAACAACCAATTTGCAATGCTACATATAAAACAGGCTCGAACGAGGTTACAAAGATTATCAACAAACATTGGCGGGTCATGAACAGTGGAAATTTAAAATTCCCCAAACCAATGTTTTCCACAGAAAGGGGCAGGAGCCTATGAGAAGTGGTATTCACACTAGACCGTGCAAACTAAAGGAGGATGAAACATCCCAAACCTTCCTGCCACCACTTAAAGGGTATCAACCCTGTGGAAATTGCAGTGTGTGCCACTTGACCAAGAAGAGTACCAATATCACCTTCAACGACAATTCAGTATGGGAACAACGCAACTTTTCAAACTGTAACACGAAGAGTGTGGTCTATATGACCACATGCCCAATTTGGTCTCCACTATTTCGGGATGACCAAACGCCCAGTGAAAACACAAATATGCAAACACAGGAGCAATGTCAGGTAATGAAAGGCAACAACCAAAATGTCTGCACACTATATGGAGAAAAAACACACTACACAAGACCTGCAATGGACAGTGATAGAACAAGTTAAAAAAAAGAGACACTTTTGTTTGAGAAGGAACAGTGCAGGGTTTTCTGCTTGGTACTCACACAAGTGTGCTGAATGATGATATCCCTTGTGACAAACTTACTCAGACCCCATCTAGCCAAGTACTGTCAAGGCTTCCAAGGACAAAGCAAAGCCAATTTACCATAGGCCCTTCCATTCTAAACATGCAGTCCGCAAGATAATCCAGGTCAAAATAACCTATCTCAAACCGGCTTCAACTAGTAATATTTTATTAGGATTATTATCACTTCGAAGTTAGCTCCTTGTTCTCTTACCATACACGGCATCGACTAATTACATCAGGGAAGGAATGACATATTGAGCTCCTTCTTAACAAATGTGCTACTTCTTAACAAATATGCCACATCACATATACGTTTTTTGGAATGATCCATAATGAAATTGTTATTTTTATAAATTTGTATAAATATTGCAGAGACTATAACCACCTGCCAATTTGACTGAGACAGGTCTCGAACAGTCCTAGTCCGGTATTGAAACCAGTGAGGGATGCCGTGGTAGGCGGCCATTTCTTGAAGGTCAGCGTTCTAGTACAAACTTGCACGCGCTTATATAACATCAACAGCAATCCTGCACTTTTTTCAGATAAATACAAACACCAGTTTTTGCAACTGGCACCAGGCCTCGAATCCTTGTCTACCGGGGTAAAAACCAGGAAGTGTGGCCACGTTAGGCAGTCATTTTGAAAGTCAGCACTCTAGCATTCACTCTCACGCCCTTGACAATCAGGAAGCCACCGGATACTTAACCAGGTGACTGCAATAGTTCAGTGTTCGTTGGAGCCACGGGCAGGCAGCATACAGGTGAGGGAGCAGCTTTGATGACGTGAGTATGGCATAGCTGAACCCCTGAGCAATGAGCATTCACAAAGAGGATGAAAACATCTTCTAAGTTTTACTCTGAAATCCGATATCTTTTTCCCTTCTAGTGTGTGACTACAAGCACCTCTCCCCTCCTGTGTAATGCTCATGGGGTCCTAATTAGGCTATGAATATGTACAGTCCTGTTTATTCATGTATTTATGTTTTCACTATCTCGTTTTAAGTGGCATACTAAGCCGAGTCACCCTGAGTAACATCATGAGATATCTCACATACATGAACCCAAATAGAGTGGGTGCTTTACGTTATATGTATTGTTTGTCAAAGTCGGTCTTTACATAAAAAAAGGGATTTCTTTCCTCTAATTTGGTGATACAGTTATAAGATGAGTTTGTGATTCAATAATAACCTATGTCATGTTTTCACTTTAGCTTTCCAGATTGCATAGACAAGTTATACCGATTGGATATTGTATTAATGCAGGTCTTAATGCACAGTGTTCCTTGACATCGATCAGGGTTACCAATTAGGTTAACCAGGAGTGGTTAGAGGGATCATCTATCTTGGTCCTGAGGAGAAGCCTAGCGGAAGGCTTGAAACATGTAGTCCAAGGAGAAGTCCACTCATTATAGTGCATATTTCTCCTCCCCATTTTAACAATATCCGTATAGGAATTAATAAAGTGTAGGTTCCAGATAGTCAGGTATTTTTTATATTCACTCTTTCTTCTAACCCTTCCACTCTCACAATATCACATCGTTTTACTACACAAAACTGCTCCCACATCTCAGTCGGTCGTAGCATGCCCCGTCCTGCAGCACGGAGGGTAGTACCAGATGATAAAGCATGCCATCAAGGGACCTTTTGGTGGGTGAGGGTTATTTTAAGAAAACATATAGTTTTCCCTAAGGAAACTTAACATATTTCCTAGGTAATACTTGTAGCAATCACTGCAAGGATAGTTTTTTTCTGAGAGAAGGTTTCCAATGAGTGAAGAGTGGATTTCCAGTGTTTTTCATAATTTCATAAGGAGGCTGAGCCCACTACTACCTCTTTCTCCCTCTTTTGTTCTTTGAGTTAGAATTATGTTGGTCAACATTTTTGGAGGAAGATGTTTTAGGCTGAGATATTGGCATTTTATAAAGTCTGAATATTAAGAAAAACCCACACATCCTTCTCTGTAGCCTTATATTCATTTTAGTTTTTTTTTAATTCACAAAGAATTTCAGACATTCTCTGTGAAAGCTGTGAAAGTCCAGCTCTCCAACAGTACCAACCTGCATAAGCAGTGCAACCTGCATATTGAACACATGCGGATTTGCACACAATAAACTTCTTCGCCCCCCATCCACCACTCCCATAGGAAAACTATTCTCCCCACCTGCTAAATCCATTCTCGTAATCCCCATTTTTTTTTATCTATAGTTACAATTCTTGCACTGCATAAAGGTTTACTTCTGCCCTTGCCAGAAGTAAATCTCCCCCTATTTCGAGGTCGATTATTGGATGGAAATAATTGTGTCACATTTCCGAAATATCCTAGATTTGCAATAGTCATAAATTTCGATGGTATTGACACCATAAAATGCCAACTCCCGACACCTGGAAGCAAATTTATAAAAACAGATTTATAAGTGCATTTTACATTTGAGAATTGTAAACGCGAGGTTGCCCTCGTAAATCAAGCTATTTGTGAATCTGAATTAAACATAAGTTTGCAAATTGCTTTTTAAATGTGGTCCTTTATGTTTGCAAAAATATTTTTTCCAAAATGTTTTTTCATACCAGGTGCAATCAATAGCACTGACAAGTTACCTTTTTAGCTCAATTATGTTATATGGGAAAGCGGATTAAAACATCGAAAACAATGAGGAATTGAAAAGTCAAAGTTAGCTTACGTGCTGTTCATGACCGGTCATAAATACTTTTTCTGGCAGACTGCTATGGAGCGAGGATAGGGTAAAACCTATATTACAATTTTACCTCCTGGCTTAGTGAGATGGAAGTCAAAATCCTCCAGCAAGGTGATCAACGAGATGAGCTCCAGGAGGGTGGACTGTTAATTTTTAAGGTCCTGCTGATGCACTGCACTTTGGTGCCAAAAACAATAGGGGGAACAAATTAAGAAAAAAACAAGAAACTAGCCATTTCTGTGGGCTAGTTTTCACCTTATCCAGTTCTCAGATTTCACACTTTTACCTGGAGCATATGTATCATCCCTTTTTTTAGTCGTAAACGCTGCGATTCGCAAAAAAGAAGGGTTTGCGACTAAAAAAACGAAAAATGCGATGTATGATGAAAATCGCATCGCAAAATTAAGGAATCGCAAAATTTGCGATTCCTTAATTTTGCGTCAGCGATTCCTTAAATGCTATGTATGAAGCACCCAAGTTGTGTGATTTCTCATTAAGAAATCGCAAATTACCACCAACTTCAAGTTGGTGGTAATTTGCGATTTCTTTTACAAATGCACTTTTTGGCATTTTGTGAAGGTGTCATATGGTGCACATACATGCTCTATGCGCCATATGCGCACACATGTTAATTTCAGGGGTGCATCAGGGTGTCCTTATGACACCCTTGAAATTATTCTCAATTTGCGATTCTCAAATTGCGAATCGCAAATTGAGAATAACTTCCAATTCATTCCTATGGGCCTCCTGGCCCATAGAAATGAATGGTAAATGATTCCTTATTTGCTATTCGCAATTTGCTAATCACAATTAAGGAATTTTCTACATACATCCCTATTCGCTATTTTAGATTCGCAAATCAGGATGTTGATACATCTGCCCCCTAATCACCTTGCAGTTTAACAGTTTTCATGAGGGAAAATTTGAGAGCCACAGCCAGGCAAGACTTCCCATGGTGGCATACATGGTTTCATCAGTCGCACTGGTACCACTAACTGTTCTGCAAAAACGGAATTCTAGGAAGAATCATAAAATCTTTCCTGCCTCCTGAGGGACTTTGTTAAGTAGGCTTGGTTGTCGCAGTCGTCTGGAAATCAAAAGATTTCAAAGTCTCAATGTTCACAAACAGTTGAATATCTTCTCTTTGGTCGCTAATAACAGATCGCAAACTTTCAAGACAAGCTTCTAGGGTTTCAGGCCATAGAATGCAGTGGGATGCTAGCTTCTCAATCACTTCCTTCTGCAAGGGCTACAGCCGAAGCTCGGTCCACATGACTCGCTGGTACATCTGAGATGCCCTTAGTCCTCTTCTACTTGAAGACTTCATGGTGGTCAGCTTACCTCACCCCTGAGAATAGTCTTCAGCACTGGAGATTCAGTCAAAAACAGATGTCCCACAGTCCTTCTCATGTAACATAATATGCCTCCCATAGTCTTTTCTGGTCTTGGCTCTAGCAGCATTCCAATTTACAGGTAATGGGAGTCCTGATAAATAACAGTAACCAAGAGATAACTTGTGGTGTAGTAGATGCTGAAACTATCCATACAGAATTCCCACACTGTGCTCTCCCATAGTTATCAGTACTTTCTGTATATTCTGACAAAAGCTACTCACAAATCATCTTTATTTTGAGTTTTCCAAAATGGTGGCAGAAAGGTTGAACACCACACTCATGTTCAGGCTCCTCATTCCTGCCCCTAAGCCCACCTTGTCTAAGTAGTCAAACTATTATGGGGCAACCCTTTAACCCTGGGAACCTGGGAAGATTAATGTTAAAAAGAACAATAGTTAACTCGGAGGAAGTAGAAGCCTAAACTTTCTTGGCAAAAATATTGTTACAAGAAATAAATTCTGACTATACAATTAATTTTATTTACTGTATTAACAGTTGATTGTTATGAAAAAGACACTTAATCAGATTGCAGGAGTTCCAACATAACAGTGCACTGGAGGTGAATAATGACGAATGTGGAAAACTGTGCGCTAGTGTTGTGCACAAATACATCACACTGCGTGATTGGTCTCAGCGCTGTGGCTCGGCGCTCAGAGAAGGAGTGGGGAGCCTGGACATGTAATGCAGCCTGGGTGGAGAACATGCAAAGTATGCATGCCAGTTTGGCCAGCCCGAGACAGCCGGCCAAATCGTCATGCACACTCCTCTCCCTACTGGCTGACAGCCCAGCCCGCCCGCCCTTGTGTGCCAGTACCATAAAAACAAAATGATAATCACGTTATATTATCAATATTTTATTTTTCATGTGAGGCGATGCTCCTCCGCCTTAGAAGAGGAGCCGCCACTACTCGTCAACACTTGCTTCCTGTGCCCTCGCCGCCGTTACTCCCCATGCCAGTTTCTGTTTTTTTACAGCATGTTTGTGTCTTTTTTGGATGCCCAGAAACTGCAATTTGACTCTGGGTCACTGTGCTCTAAACATTGCTGTTTGTTGCAATTTTATATTTTTAGATTTAGCATGCTTAGATCTACTCAGCCCATCTTTGAAAAGTAAAATAAAATAAAAATGTTATCACTGTTGTGATGCATGTATTCTCATGCATCATAACACTGAGCCCGCTGTGTTATAATTATTTATATGCGCGCACGTGTGATCAGGCATGAGGTACGCGCATGTATACATCATTGTGTTTTTATTATCAATGCTGTTCAGGATCAGCAGTAACTTTTTTCATATTTACCAATGCTGAACGACATTAGCAAAAAAGCTTTGGCAAAGCCAATCGGTCTGCCCTGCGAAAGCCAAAAAGCCAGACCTATTGCTAGGCCAATGCTGGTTTTAATTACTTCTATTTCTTTCACTTGTTTTCCATGTTTACTTGAGGGCTGGGTAGGGCATGCAATGGGCTCTTTTGCAGCTGACAGGTGAGCTGTCTATTCACATACTTGATTCAACAAAAATGTGGCGCAGGACGATATCAAGGTCCTCAGTACCCCTCCTTCAAATAGTCAGTGATACTATGATAGAGTATTGTGGGCCATGGACAAATGAGGAATGTTCTTTGTTTATCCAAGACCCTAAATGTCATATAATAGTTCCATAGGCGCATCTGCAAATTGAGTATTGGCAATGACATTGCGGCAGACACCTCAGCGCACCCAGCACCAGCCTGTTTTACATTATCAGTTGCAAGACCCATTCACATTGCATTGAAAGCCTCACTTAAGTTAAGCTCAATTGCACCCCGTCAAACTTACATACAACTGGGAGACATAGAACAGAGAACACCAATCTTATTATGAATTAAAAACTCGCTCTCTAAATAACTGCCAACACATACATTCCTGAAGCTTTGGGTCAAGATCTCATATTTGCTGTTACACTGAGATACAACATATTACATGCATGTTGTTTAGAGTAGACAAAAAAAGGCCTCACTGTTATTTTTAAAGGTTAAATTGTTATTGCTCAGTTAGATCATCACCCTTAGCCAAGCTGAATTATTAGGTTTGAAAACTATGTTCTCCTTATCTAACATTTGGACTGAAGGTTTGGCTCATGGACCAATTAAGGTCAGTGGGTAATTGTTTGATCTGCTTAGCAGACTTTCTAGATCCATTAGCATTGGAACGTGCTAATCTACCCTTATAGAATTAGTACTTGGGGGAGGGGGATCTCCCAGAATGCCCATTGTGGCAGGCCTACAGACTAGAGTAACTTTTCTTTTTCTCCAGTTTATCACACTCCAGACATTCTTTGCTCTGCCTCGCCCCTAAGAAGAATAGGAGAGATTCCATTGTTAGATCCCAAAAGAATGCTGAGCTTTCACATCAGTCGCACCAAAGGCCATTGAATGGATGATCAGCTGTTCATGGGGACTTTGGGGAAAAGAAAAGCATGGCAATACAAAAGAGGATGCTAACCAGGTGAATAGTCCTCCTAATTAAATTCTGCAACGTGTTGACCATGAAGCAGTTCCCTTAGGAATTAAGGGCTTTCTCCTCTGAAGATAAGGCTGCTACAACTGATTTATACCACTGAGTTGAGCTCACCCACCTGATGGAACACATATTAGAGTAATAATGTATTTTCATTAACCAAGACAAATCACTAGACACTTTCATTTAGTGAGGCAATCCTAGCCATTAAAGTAATTCAGTCCCCTTCAAATTACTAGAAGACTTGTCTAATCATATAATCTACTACCAGTCCTGGCACAATTTCAGTACCTTAGGTATAATATCACATGACACTTTCATCCCCTTCCCAGTGTCTCAGAAACAGGTAAAATTGCATCGACCACTCCAAAGGCTCCTTGCTATAATGAAGAATTCTTACTGGTAAATTGTCATTCTAAAAAACAAGAAAGTCTGATGATGAAGTGGTTCCCAGCTTCATATAACGGCATAAGTCCAAGCATCCTGTGCTTCTAAGAAAATGGTTAGTGCAACTTGATCCTTGTATTATTTTGTGCATTGAATTTCAGAAGCCAAAATCTACTCGGGTCTGATGCCATACTTCAGTCTTACATCAGTGCATAGATTCTAATGGTCTGGTGTTAAATTAAAATTTTAACATGTCCATTACTTCAGCAATAGTTCCAAAGGCCTGCAAACTAGCGTTCATTGAATCTCTATTACAAAAGCCATCAGATGTACCAACAATGTTAAGTAATGTTTGTCCAATCTCTAGGCTTCTTGTGCATATTAGAATTGAAAATAACGAATACATTATTTGATGTTGATGATGAGTAGATTGTCACTACCTGTTCCATCCTTCTAATCAAAATGTATCCATGTTTCATGTCTTATACTAAGCAATTAAAAAAAGATTGTGCAGTTTCAATTTGATCTGGACAAGTTGTTTAGTAAAAGGGAAATTAATTAAGGGTGTGGAAAGAAAATCTAAATCTATCCCAATTAAATAATCACCTAATTAAATTGCAAGTCAAAGCCTTGAATATGTTGTAATGATGAAAACTGAATCTAGGCACCCCGTCAGTTTGATTATCTACAAGCTAATTAGTCATAATTTAATCATTTTATATTTTAGCATGTCTAGAGTTATCATGTTTGATATTAGTCACACTAATTACAAATAATATGCTATAGAAAACAAGATGAGGTAGGTCTCTAATGAACTAAAAAGTTTCTGGCTACTACATGCCTAAGTATGGGTATAGAAACAGCATAAAGCAGAAAGGTTTAACCTCTCTGACAATTGTATCAAGGCACCCCTTCGGTAAACTGCCTGAAAGTTTAGTCAACTAACCAATTTTACATGGTATAGATAGCAATGCAACTGATTGCCCACATTGCAAATAACAGGTATACACTTAATGTAACCACATTTTCTCATAAATTAAACCAGCTTGGGTTTCTTCATTTTAAATTAAACAGTAAGAATTCAAATCCCCATTGTAATGGTATTTGTGAAGTAATGCATGTATATTGTAAAAAAGGGAATATAAGTTTACTTGAATTATTTTGGTGACTGTTATTACTACAAAATTATTATAATTCTATACAGGTCAAGCACAAACTTTCATTTCTCAACAGATTAGAAGAACAAGCACAAATGGTCCTAACCAAGATGTGAGGCTTTGTACACAGGAGCTATCATTTTATCAGCTCTTTATATAGTAGCCCACCAAGTAGCGACCGTGTGGTCAGACCCATAAGTAAAAGAAAGTGCTTCCAGATGTTTTAAACAGTCATTTGAATTGCAATTGAATCTTTTTAATCTCATCATTAAGAATATTTTTAAATGCTCTTTTTTATAAAAATGGTTCCAAAGGATTATGGTAGAGTATTCTCATGATCACTTAAAATAAGGTAATTGCTTCGTTTCATGATTCAAAGAGTTTGGAAACTATTAAAAGGACCGAACCCAGGTGGCGTACTCTAAACTATCATGTAATAATTAGGTTTGCTAGTGGACAAATTAATGTCAGTGTCTGCTTCTTTGACCTTAAATTTCATTAGTAGTTGCTCTAGCCTTCTCAAAATACATTAAATTAATCTTCTAAATATTGCCTCCTAATAAACCTTATGAATCAAAGATTATTAATCCAATTAATTTTGCTAAATATTTCATGACCTAATCTGGGATTAAACCCTGGCAATCCACCACGAGTACTACTGCAAATGATTGTGTTTTTTAGTTGAAAACGTTTTTTTTCTGTTATCTACTTCAGTCACCTTAAGGTTGTGAATAACAACTCCAGCCTTCAGACATTATAAATTTGTTTAACCTATCATTTCTTTATAATAGACTACATAATTAACAACAAATTATGAAATCTACATTTTCTTCAAGGCTGGCCAAGGGATCCAACACAGTTTAATCTCCACGGCTTGTCTTTGGATAGGTTATCTGTGCTATCAGAGACTTTAGTTCCAGTGTATTACTTCTTACTTCTTAAAGAACTACAGACCAATCTCCCTTGTCAACATTGACTATAAAATATATGCTAAATCTTTGGCTATTAGACTCGATCCTTTCCTTCCAGATCTCCTTGGCCCTGAACAATCAGGTTTTGTTAAGGGCCGCTTTATCTCCGACAATACCAGACTCCTTTTTAATGTCTTATCTAAGTCCCCACGATTCAACGGCTCCTTGGCTGCTATTGCCTTAGATGCCGAGAAGGCATTTGATAGGGTAGAATGGTCATTTCTTTTTTCCGTGTTAAAATGGTTTGGATTTGGCCCCAATTTCATTTCCCTTATATCCCTCCTTTATGCAAACCCTAGAGCTGCGGTTTGTGCCAATGGTCTCATTTCTTCATTTTTCCGTCTCGGTAGAGGCGTCCGTCAAGGCTGTCCTCTCTCCCCATTTCTTTTTAATCTCGCCCTGGAACCTTTCTTATCGAGGATACGTCAAAACCCGAACATTCATGGCTTCCCTCTTGCTCAATCGCAAGTTAAATTGGCTGCCTATGCAGATGACATTTCACTTTTCCTTTCAAATCCATCTGTCTCCATCCCCGCTTTCCTCGCTGAAGTCCGCACATATTCCCATCTCTCTGGTTATAAGCTCAATAGTGATAAGTGCGAAATCCTTCCTCTCACCAAATACACCTTTAAACCCGACTTTGCTGCATCCACTTTCACTTGGAGTCCAGCTCATATCAAGTATCTTGGTTTACACATTACTCCTTCTCTCCCAGATACTATCTCGCTATGCCTTACTAAGTGCTCTCAAAAATTGTCTGACCTTACTTCTAGATGGCACCCCCTATACCTTTCTTGGTGGGGCCGTCTCGACACTATTAAAATGATGCTATCCCCAATTGTCCTCTACACCATTTCTAATTTGCCGATTTCCATTCCTGCCAAATTTTTCACTAAAATAAATTCCATACTCTCTATATTCTTATGGTCTGGTAAGAAACCACGTATGTCCTTATCGCGTCTCCGTCTCCCCAAATCAGAAGGTGGGGTTAACTTCCCAAATTTTCCTGCCTATCATAAAGCGTTCCTCCTGAAACAAGCAGCCATTTGGCTTACAGATCCCGATGACCCCCTTCCTCTGTGGGCTAAACTTGAACGTCTTTCTCTTTTTCCTTTTACCTTTGCGGAATACTTATCCTTCTCTCGCAAGCCCCAATTCCTGTCCAGTCCAATTCATAAACATACCGCGAAACTACTTTTAGCCTTTACTCCGGCTCCTCCCTCTACTATCACAGAACTTCTCGCCACTACGATTTGGTATAATAACAGCATTCTTATCAAATTGAAACCTTTCTACTGGAAAACGTGGCGACAGCGCGGTTTAATTTGGGTCTCCCAACTTTTCACTGGATCTGTCTTCACCCCTTTTCCGATTCTTCGTCAACTTTTCTCTCTCCCTGCCTCCTCTGTTCATAAATACACCCTACTCAAAAATGCAGTTATGTCTGCCTATGACTCTCTCTCTCACCCTAATTCGACTGTGATCCCTACTACCCCCGTCTCTTCTCTACACACTCAACTACGCTCTAACCCGTCAGCGTCCTCCATATACCACTCCTTTTACGATCCTCCATCACCTCGGCCCAAATCCAAAGTTGAGGTGCAGTGGGAATCTGATCTCGCTGTCTCGTGGCCCACATCCCTGTGGGACAAAATATGGACTAAAATTCGCAAATCTTCCAGGGCTGCCTCTCTCACGCAAACCCTTTTTTTCATCTACAATCGCCTTCTGTACACGCCGTCTCTCCTCCACTAGCGTTTTCCCCTAACCCTAGATCTTTGCTGGTCTTGCTCTCACCCCAATGCCACACTTTTTCATATACTTTTCACATGTCCTCCCACGCATGCCTTCTGGACTAAAGTCTGGAATCAAATCAATTCTATTTTCAATACCTCCATCCCCTTTTCTCTCACTGACATTTTCCTTGGTTCACTTTCCTCTTCTTGGAATGGTGTTGACGCAAATGTTCATATTGTTGACTTATTGTTGGCTGTTGCATTTCAGCAAATTACTGTTAACTGGAAAGACTCAGAGGGCATTACTTTTAAAGCTTGGTGGTTCAATGTATGTTACAATCACAGACTAGATACTGCATTTGTTTATCCCACTTCCCTGGCTCCGAAAAGGCTTGCATTGTGGCTCCCCATTACCCTTTATCTAGATGCATGTGCCAAGCGTTCCTTCCAACCATCCCCAGTTCAACAAGAAGTTTCCAAACCCCCTTGAATAACCTTTTGTTCCTCCTTATTCATTAATGTTTATTTATCTGCATATTTGTGCACTGCCTCTACTATTATATAGCTTCAATGATTGTAATTTTTAAAGTTTTAGCCTCCTTGTTATCTCCCTCTCCTTTCTCTCTTCCCTACCCTCCCTTCCTTCTTTGTCCCTTCCCCCATTTTCTTTCATCATACTTTTTATAATGTCCTCAGTTAATATCCATGCTACTCCTGTTGTTTTCTCTTTGTATATTATGCTGCCATTATTTGGTTATGCTAATAAACTTTTCTTTGAGCTAAAAAAAAAACAAACAAAAAAAAAAAAAAAACATTAGTTTCATTATTGATTCCCCTGACTTTCATTGTATTTATAATATCTAGCTATTTTAATTAATAATAGCCTCTTCTAACATGCTGGTGATAGATGCTACAATTAAGCTTAAAATATGAATTTCTTATTTATGATATATAGTCGTAACATTTATCATTAAGCATCTGGTAAAGTGCATATTCCCTGTTTTTTCCAAGATTAATTCAAAATGTTTGTTTCTGTAATCACTAATCTCATGACAACGGGGAAATCCTATACTAATACAGCATGTCCAACCCTATTTTCAAAAATAGGTTGTCATGATTGATATTGAGTCTGTATATGGATACACATGCAATTCCATTTACATTTCAGTCTCCTCAAAGCCAAAGCCTATTACATCTACATGAGCAACAAATTATCAGTCAGAAATATTATTTAATTTCTACATATATAATTTAGTTGCTCACAGTAAGAAGTATACTTCTCTATGTGTTTTAAGCCCAAATTGACCAGTTCTGAATTTGTTGATCCCATAGGCTCACCTCGATCAGACAACTGATTCTCCTTATCCCCTCTTGTATTAGGTTTAATGTATTTTATTTTGGGGGTGTGTCCAAAAAGGCGGCGCAGTGAGACGCGGCCATCGTAGCGCCGCCGGGAGTGTAGGTAGGGAAGCTCAGGAACTGCGCAGGAGGCATTGGAGACATGTCTGCCAGGTTGCCTTAGATCGGCGGTGGCCTGTCGGGGCGTTTTGGCCAGCAGCGGGATTCAGCGGGGAGAGCTGCGGTAACACAGAATGGCAGGAATGGGCCTTAGGAGCTGTACCCCTAGCCACATGGGTGCTATGAGTCGAGATCCAGGAGAGGCGGTGGTGGATCCCACTCTCCCGGCAACGTACAGTGAGTGCTGTGCGTCCTGGATGGGGCGGGGCCTGGGGCAGCCGCGCCGGCCCTTACTTTGAGCAGTACCCTACCGGGATCCCTTGACCTGGTGGCGCCATGAGATGGAGGCACAGCAGCGTGGTGGGAATTGACTCCACACCCCCTGCAGCGTCTGTGTGTGCAATGGTGTTCCCAGCTCTGGGAGGCAGTGAGCTTTGGCCTAGTATTGCCGTATTAGCCCAGAAGCTGAGGTGGGCCTCGACTCCCCCAGCTCAGTGAAGGTAGTCAGAGCGTGATAAGGGAGCTGGGTCTACTGTGCCCCCCCCCCCCTCCCACCCCAGAGATCCATGCAGGTGGTCAATCTGCCGGTCAGGCACACGTGGTATAGCCTCCCTTACCCTGGACTCTGAACAGTATGCTGAGAAGCCAAATCACTCCTGGAGCGGTTGTTTGAGTCCCTTCGAGGTGACTTTGCAGAGCCGCAGCACAATATAACTGCCGATATTAAGGGGATCCGTCACGAAGTTGAGGAGCTGGGGCAGAGGGCGACCTCCCTGGAGCAGAATCAAGATGCCAGGGAGGAGGAGGTGGAGGCTCACTCCCAGGAATTGTTGAAGCTACGCAATCAGAATACGGAGCTCCAGTATCAGCTAGAAGACTTGGAGAACAGATCCCAGTGCGCTAATATTCGCATCAAGGAAATTCCCAGCCAGGCGTCACGGGTAGAATTGAGGACTTAGTTGTCCGCCTCTTCAAGCATGTAGCTCCATCGCTGCAAGACCAAGACATCATCCTTGACCGTACTCACTGAGCGGGAAGGCTAGCCTCCAGCCGGGGCCAGCCACAGGACATACTCACTTGTCTCCACTATTACCGGCAAAAAGAGACCATAATGCTGGCGGCACGAAAGCTGAAAGACATTAAATTTGAAGGCTTTCGGATTTGGCTGTATCAAGACCTCTCCACGATCACGCTTCATGGACTTCCTACAGCTTCAGAAGGTTAGAAATAAGTTGGGCCATCCCTTTGGTCTCCAATCTGCCTGATATCCCGATGCAAGACGATGCTGGAGCAGTGGATCCGCCAGTGCGAGGAGTGGAGAGGGAGGGACGTGGTTCCCGTTGCTCAACCAGGTGAGTGAAGAAGGTGACAAGTAAACGCACAGAGGAAGATAGCAGGGAGGAGAGGGCAAGATTGCTCCATCAACTACAGCAGAAAGATAGCTGAGATGCGTTTTGCTGAGGTCCTGTGGTTGTGATTCCTAGCGGGCTGACATACAGGCCCCCATGCAGTGCAGAAGGCTTGGTTGCCAGCGGGGCTCCACTTCGCTGGACGCTTATCGGTGACTGTCTTCGCCTGCGACATGGACCCACTCCAGTCTGTTCTTTCAAGTGCCCCCTGGTGGGGGAAGTACAGTATGCTGTTGATGTTGTTTCCTTTCTATATTATGTTTTTTTGTCCCTGTTTCTCTGTTCTAAAGAGTGGTTCCCTACTTGAAATCTTTCCGGGGGGGGAGGGGAGGTGGTACTTAGATGCTTGCAAGAGGTTACAACAGGTACATCAGTCCCTTCGAAAGTTTCCCCATGGTGGTGTCCCTGATTAGCCTCAACGTTAGAGGCCTTAATGCCCCGGCCAAGCGGCTAGCTGTTCTAGCGATGCTTCGGGGCTCGAAATGTGATATATGCCTACTACAAGAGACCTACTTCCTTCAGGAAGACTGGCGGAGACTGCGGTCCCGATGGTTCGATAGGCAATATTTTCCCTCAGGATCCACCAAGAAGGGGGTGGGGTGACAATCTTGCAAGCAACGCACTTTGTGGGAATGGTAGAACGGGTTTTTAAGGAAATCCCAGGTAGGTTGTTGGCAATACAGGTCACTTTTCAGGGGGTACATTTACGGTCGCTAATACATATGCCCCAAACGAGCGACAGGAAGCTTTCTTTAGGGACACGGTGGGCCTGCTTCTTACCTCTCCTGACAAAGAAATGGTGGTGGGTGGGGACTTCAATATAGCCATGGATGACCAACTAGATAGGTCGGCCCTGAGGACAGGACAAGATGGGGAACTGACTAAGGGTACCCGACAATGGGTGAGCGAGGCAGGTTTCACGGATATTTGGAGACACATGCACCCCGGAGAGAAAGAGTATATCTTCTTCTCTGCATCACAACAGTCATATGCACGCATAGATTATTTTTCAACCCCAGATTGTTAGGAATGCACATTCAACTGAAACTGCTGCAGCCTAACATTCCGATCACTCCCCCTTGACTTTGAGATTTGATTAGGGGATTAAAAATCCTGCCCCCCCACTCCACCCCCAGGTGGCAGCTGAACACTAAACTTCAGATTTAGGTAAAGGCGGACACACTCATGGCACTCCATTCCTTCCTGGCAACTAAGGATATCCCCGGGACATCCGTACATACCCTTTGGGATACACTGAAGGTAAGTATATCAGCCGGTTTTAACAAAGAGCGGAGGGTGAAGAGAGAGGCCGTAGAATCACGAATCAAAGGTTTAGAGTCGGCGCATGTCCAGGCAGGCTCGATTGCCATCCGCCGTCAGTTGAACGTGGCGCGGAAACAGCTGAGGGCGATCGATTTGGGACACGCGGAATATGCCCTTCTCAGGATACGTCAGACCTACTACGCAGGGGGGAAATAAGGCAAGGCTCATGTTGTCCCATCGCCTTCGGGAGCAGGCTTCAGAACGTAGGGTGCCAGAGGTGCGGTCGGCTGATGGCTCCCTTTGCTCATCGGACGCAGAGGTTGCCAACGCCTTCTGAGACTTCTATCACACGTTTTACCAGGCGGAGCAACGATGTCGATATTGCCGGTTATCTAGCTTCAATGCCCCCTCCAGTGGCAACAGGATCCACCTACGTTGCTCTGCAAAAAGGGCATAAGCACACTGGAGGTACACCTAGTGATTAAGAACCTAAAGTCTAGTAAGGCCTAGGGTCCCGATGGGTATGGCGCCAAGTATTATAAACTTTATGTGGAACAGTTAGCCCCTATTTTGGCACAGGTGTACAATTCATTGCGGGAGGGGGAGGCACTGCCGGGATCAATGCTCCACGCAACCATCAGAGTTATCCTGATACCAGGGAAAGGCCCCAGGGATTGGCTCCTATCGCCCAATATCTCAATGGAACGTCGACGCAATAAATCTTACTAGCATCCTGGCGCAAAGAATGGCACCTTTCGTGCAAGGGCTGGTGGATTCTGACCAAGCCGCCTTTGTCCAGGAAAGGAGCTGCAGTGACAACACCAAAAGACTGTGCCATTTACTGGACAAAACTCAGTGCATGCAGATCCCGGCCTTGGTGCTGACTAAAGATGCTGAGAAAACATTTGACTGGGTGCACTGGCCTTATGTACACCAAGTGTTGGGGAAGTCTGGCTTCGGACCACGGTTAAGGGTATGAATCCAATCCTGCTACTCCCCTCAAGCGAATGTGCAAGTCAACGACATCACGTTGCCCGCCTTCCTGATCATGAAAGGGACAGGACAGGGTTGCCCTCTGTCGCTGTTACTTTTCGCGCTCTACATGAAGCCATTCGGGGAAAGAATATGGCTTAATCAGCTCATTTCTGGAATCAAAATGGGAGGCAGGGAACATAAGATAATGTTGCATGCCGATTATATGCTCCTCTCTTACAGACCCGATTGCTCGCTTGCGGCAGTCTCTGCTGAATTGCAAGAGTTCCTGGTGGCCTCTGGCTTGAATATCAATCCTCAGACGTCCCTTCTCCTAGGCCTCACCATTCCAGACAGAGCGAACATGACTTCAGGGCATGCACTCATACCAGTGGGCTGGAGACAGCATACAATACCATGGTCTTCGAGTGCACCCTACAACAACAGCCACTGCTTCCCACAACTATGGGGCCCCTCTAACTCTGACAAGGACTGACCTAGCCAAATGAAAGACAAATAAACTTTGACGGTTGGGCCACCTAGCAGCAATTATGACACTCCTGCCTAAACTTTTTACACTACTCAAACACTGCCCCTTCTACCCCCTCCGCGGGTCTTGGAGAGAATACATTCCCTAGTGTGGGATTTCATTGGGAATCATGTGGGAAAGCAAACGTGCACATGTATCCAAAGCCCGTGCTTAACTCCCCCTGGCTGCCGGCGGTTTTGGTGTCCCAAATCTGCAGTGCTACTACCAGGCGGCACAGCTCCACTACATTGTGGTGTGGTCCCGCCCACTCACTGAGAAGCACTGGTGTTTTATCGATCAGGCCATTGCAGCCACCCACATCTGGAAGGTCTCTTGGCTCCCGAAACCACATAGACCAACTGGAGTGTATGTTTCCCCAGTCACACGGGCCACAGTGGGGGTGTGGGATAAGGTACAAATGTGTCATGGGCTTTCAACACCTATATCACCTCAAACACCCTTGTTTGGCAACCTAGATTTCCGACCCACACTCACAGGGGCAACGTTTAAACCCTGGCAAGATGCCAACTGTAAGCGCATCGGCGATTTATTTGATGTAAACCAGCTTATGGACTTTCACACACTGCAAGCCCACTTTAACCTACCACACTCAACAAAATGGCAATATCTCATGGTGGTGCACTGGGTGTCACAGAACTGGATCCGCCCGCATGCTAGTAGGCCTTTGACAGCGTACGAGAAATGGACCCTTACTAGATCCTTGGATGCCAAACTCCTCTCGGATATTTATGCCTTGTTAGTAAAGCCGGCTCGTCCGTTAGACTCGTCGGCTCGAGCCCGGTGGGAGAAGTAATGTGAACGCACCTTTACTAACAAGGAGTGAAATGACATCCTCCACAGAGCATGGACCTCTGCCCTCAACACCACTAGCAAAGAGATGCTCCTCAAGATCGCCCACTTCTGGTCCCACACGCCTGCCAGAATAGCGGCGTCGAATCGGTCCGGGAATGGGAGATGCTGGCGCCAATGTGAACACCAGGGCACACTTACATATACTCTGGCACTGCCCCAAATTGGTAACCATTTGGTCAGAAGTTTTGACATCAATTAATACTACTTTCCAAACAGACATACACAAATTTCCAAGTTATATAAACCTGGGTCTCCCTAACCTCCTCACATATCCGTTGCGCTCAAATAGAGTCAGGGCGTTCACGATGAGGCTGGGTGCAGCGAAACAACTCCTGCTGGCCAGATGGGGAACAGACTCGGTTCCAACTCACTTGGATTGGCTACACAGGGTCTGGGATATACTGAGCATGGAAAAGCAGACGACCGTGGCCACGCAACAACTACCTCGTTTTGATAAAATGTGGCAATCCTGTATTCAATTCTTGTTGGAAGAATTCCGAAGGTTATCATGCCCTCAATACCTGAAAATCCTACGCCTAACGACACAAACACCTGGGGTGACTGTATGACGCTACATCGTTCCCCTCTCTCCCTCCCTTTCCATTTTATCTGCTTTGGTTTTGGTTCTTATTTACCTTGTTCCGGTATTTTGTTTCTCTTAAATGACGCCCAATGTATATGCAATGATCTATCGCCGCCGGCCAGTGGATGTAGGCAGTTAGTGCTGTACGCAATGTGTCAAATAACAATAATAAAGAGATGTTAATCCTAATGTGTTTTATTTCAATCAATTTCATTCTTTCTACATCTTTTAAGGAATGTTCCTTTTTTAAATGTATAGCCATAGGAGATTTCGTGTCACCATTTTTGAGTGCCCTTATGTCTTTTTTCTGCCTTTCTTTCAGTTTCCTCCTGGTGGAACAAATGTTCTGTTGCCCACAGATGAATACATTAATATAAATACAGTTGGTGGTGTTACAATTCATGAATGATTGAATGTCATAAATTCTGCAGTAGTTTTCATTTTCAAACGTTTTGACAAGGTGCTTTACAAATTTACAACGAACACACTTTCTACATTTGTAACAACCTTGGGATGGTTAAGCCAGTCAATATAATGTCACTAGTTGGAGTTTTCCTACCTAGCCTAAATATCACTGAATTGCTTGTACTAAAAATTGTTTTCAACATATGAGCTCTTTAGTATGAAATAATAGGATGTCTAGGTATGAACTTTGCCAAATCCATATCTAAAGATAAAATATTCCAATGCTTTTCGAGACTCTTATAAATAATATCATTACTAATACTGCATTTTGTAATGAATCTAAGCAGCTTCTGTATTTTAATAATTTCTTAAGTATTATCTTTCAAAAATTAAACGCTCATACCCTCTATGAATAAATCTGTCCATTAGTTTACCTCCATCCTTCATATATTCATTGGGCATTCTGCAATTTCTTTGAGTTTTTAAGCAATTCCCCCAAAGGAGATATTATTTTTCAGCTTTTTAGGGTGGCCTGACCTTGCATGTACTATAGAATTTACTGTAGTAGCTTTTCTGAATATTTTGGAACCTAGAGTACTGTTGTCTAGCTACAGTTCCAAATCAAGAAAACAAATGTTGGAATTACTAGAGGCATTCATATTTTAGAGGCATTTAGATAATTATGGTACTCTGGTTCTTCCACTGTTCCTTTCCCTATGACAAGGATGTCATCTGTATATCTGACCCGATACACAACTTATCAACATTATGGGAGGGGCCAGTGCCGGCATGCTGCCTCTCATACAAACCCATAATAAGGTTTGCAAAAAACGGACCATACAGAAAACATAAATAGGAATAATAGAAAGCTGCTACAGAAGTTACAAATTAACTAGAACTAGGAAGCTCATTATTTGTTGATGCATAATTGCAATTATAACCAAACTAATTATCCAATATATCAACTAGTCCATAGCCATGCTATAAATAGCTAGAATGACCTTGCATTTACTTGTTCCCCTTGAGAAGTTATTTTTTTATTAATTAACAGATAAAGAGTTCTGTACTAGATGATGTTGTACATCACACTTAAATCTATTTTCTTTTTAAAATCTCTTCCAGTGCCAACCACAGTGTACCACCGCTAGGAGGAGACTCACTAAGAAGCGGTGTTTTAAGTCAATGTAGCATTTTCCTGCTGGAACGCTGAGCATTCATACACTGCTCCTGGTTTCATTCTGATGAGTTCTATGGCCACAGTTCAACCAATGGGCAGCAGTGAAATGCTCCATACTGTGATTTCCTTCCAATCATATGACACCCATGATGAGACCATAGTCACTGAAATTCAATCTTGGCAACCTTTAATGTCCGATGGGGTGCCTTAATGTACCTTCTGAACAGGTTCCAATACTCACACTTGATGAGAAGTGAAATATCTTTAGAGAAACTTTCCTAAAACCTGCAACTTTTAGGTGGGTGAGGGGGTACAATTCGCGCAAATGAATTAGGAGAATGTATTTGTATTACTTCAGAGTTTTGGTGTTTACATATGTTATATGGAGCATAGTTCTGAAAGACATACAGTCCTGCCTCAATTTAGGAAAAGAAATTAAGGCATAGCCTTTGGAATAAGACTACATCACGCGACAGTAGCAGTCGACTTCTGCTCTCACATCCCAGTACTCCTCCAATCACTAGCTGCCTGTATCTTTTCCTTTGACACTGTCCATCGCTCCACTTAGAGTTGCACGATACAACTACCACTTACATACAATTCTGTAAAATTTAGTTTAATCTTCTCACCCTGGATGTGCTTGAATTTTTGGAAGACAAGATTGTGTGATCTGCTTCAGGTGGAAAAGTGTGGCGATTGAATTCAAAATAGTGCTTAATTTGAGCAGCTGCTTCCAGTGCTCAGCACCGGCACTTAATCATCAACACCACTGCTTTTCATGAGCACAAGTTAAGGACGCATTCATTTATGGTATGCACCGGGAGATTAAGTGATTTGCCCAGAATCACAGGATGTTGAGCCGACGCAGAGTCTCCAACCCGGATGTCAGCAGCTCTGCTTATTACGCCACGCCCTCCCCCCACTTTTATAAGTAAGTAGTTGGTTCTGTTTTAGGTGGCACTAACAGGAGAAATTAGCTGATGCAAGTTGCCTCCTGACCAGAGCTCCAGCACTTTACAAATTAATTACCGATTCAAAAGTTGTGCGGAGAGAACCGCGAAGGCTAGTTGGCTGTCTCTAAATTTAGACGATTGAGGACTGATGAAAGATTGAGCCTTTGAAAATCTGCGACGACATGACGAAAAGCAGTGTCTGAAAAGAAGACGGGTAGTGTTGCACAAGCCTGGATGTAATGGCTTAAACCTAATCTGACTGGACACTGTGAGAACTGGCAGCAGATGAGATGCATTCCACTGTAAACCAGCTACAGGACATGCTGTTGTACTCTGAAATCTCTTCTGGAAATGGATGAAGTAAGCAGGCTTCCCAAAGCAAAGACTCTTCCACAGCTCAGCCAGGGGCAGCCTAGTACAATGACTGAAGTCACTCTTTAGACAGGGGTGGCAATGGGACACGTCTCTGAGTTGAGTAACACATTTCTAGTCCCTTCCTCCACTGTGCTCAGCACGGTCTGCCAAAAATACTGAGCTTTTGTTTACAAATGCATTCGTACGGTCTAATTGGATTTTCTTTCAACAAGATGCCCCATGTTTTTCACGAAGGCCCTTCCTGTCTTCTGAACTTTCCATGTTCAAAGCTTGCTTCTGCAACAACAACAACTGTTACAACAGTTGCTAAGAGCTTGTGTGTGGCCTGTGAGCCAGAAGGTAAACCCCATAATGTGGAAATTATTATGTGAAGCCATGGAAAATCTTGATGATTTGGAATAGTAATGATGTAAAACAATGGGCCTGTTATAAGGCAGAATAATGTTGATCCCAGCACTGAGCTTCAGAAAGAATGTAAACTATCAGAGCGCTGTTTGGCGAAATCTATGCAGTTAAGAACAATTAGAGCACTGGAATGTGCACTAAGCCGTGAAAAGGAGTGGTAGTGGGCAATAATTGCCGGTATTGGCCTGGTGCCATGAACATTATAATCATAGCTGCCAAGGTTTCAGACTGCTTATGTGTGACATTTTCATCATTTCAATGTAAAGAAGAGTGACATTCAATGACTATGAGTGACACTTTCTCTGGAGCAAAATCAAGCAATGACAACAAGGGAAACGTCAATATCAGAAATGACACCCATTTGAGCAACAAGAAACTGTAAAAAAATGTTAAAACTGCTTTAAAGCAACAGAAATGGAAGGGACCAACATAGTAAAAAGCAGCAACTCACAACTAATCCTCATAAATAGAGTAAGTTTGCGAATGTGCATGGTTCATGTTCAAGAGCTGATCTTGCCCTAGCACTCCCACCAGAGTTATCTTGACATTTGTATTGTTGCATGAAAACTCCTGGGCGCACAAAGAATTCAGCTCCACTAACAGTTGTTTTTTTACCTCATGTTATTTAAACTAAGCACCCTCCACCCCTCAGGGGAATCCCAGGTACGGTGTGCGAGAGAAGTTTCACAAGTAAACATAACAGATCTCATTATAGATGTGCTTCCCGAGTCACTGTAGCTAGGCTGAGTGTAGCTGTGCTGGACTCACTTGTGACTGTGCCATCCATATAAGTGCTTCCCGGTGATTGCAGCCAGGCTGAGTTAGAAAGTGTTTTTGCCCAGGCTGGGTAGGGGGCCACAGGGCTGCAGTTACAGTGTGGTTAGGGGTCTGAAGCGCCGGCCTGGGCAGGCCTGCTGGTGGTTTTCTTGGCTTTGTACCTCCTGTCCGCAGAGAAGCTTTCATTTCTGCACGGGTTGCTTTCCCCCTTACCCCCCACTTGCAGATTCACCTTTAATCCATTGTGTGACGTCACCCGGCTGGTCGCCAGTTGGACCCCATTAATGGAGAAGTGTGGCTCAATGGTTAGAGCGACAGACCCTGATGCAGAGGTCTAGCCCGGGACCAGGGTTCAATTCCCTGCCTCGGCGGGTCTTGGGCTCAAAAATTCCACGGACCTGATAATTCTCGCCTCGGTGCCTATTCCAATCATGGAGTCCCACTCTGCAACTCTGGGCAATAGCTTGCTTAATCTCCACAACGGCCCCCACAACGCTAAGGATGCCTGGCCTCCACCTTGGGGGTGCCCAGGAGTGGACGCCTCACAGGGAAAGCCAGGATGGGTTCCACAGCGGTATTCGTACAAGCGCCTTGAGATCCTTGCGGGTGAGTAGTGCGCTATACAAGTATCAATTTACAATTTACATTAATGAGTGGAGAATAATGCTACTCATCTGGTAAAAATCCAGCCCAGCTCCCGGCCTGTTGCGTGCACCGTCCAACGCAGTCAGTGAGCAGGCAGAGCTGTAGTTAACAGGTTCAGCAGTCAGTGTCGCAAGGGAATTTAATTAAAAATATTATCCCATAGGAATGATAAATAAATACCTGTAAGTGAGTGACAGTCACTCAGAGCGACTCACGGCATGTATATGCCATCTGTGGCGACTTCTTTGGCAGCGGTCCGGTCCAGGGATTAATGTGGCTGGCTTGAGAGCCAAATGCAGCACAGGCATGCGGTCCATCTGGTCAGTAGGGTGAGGTCCAAACTCGCGCGGCATGCCGCGTCACTTTGAAGCTGCAAAGAATCGGCGCAGTATACAACACTAACGGAGCACAACTCCCCTCCAGTCGTCGAGTCCGACCCCAGCCCGTGGCGCGGCTTCTCCGACTTAATTTCCTTTCAGGACGTACGTGAGGTCACGGCGCCACTGTGTCTGGGAGCTGTAACGCTGCAACAACTCTGCTGGGGGCCGCCCCGACTCCGGGGTCTCCAGGCAGCAGCCTCAGGCAGATTTTGTTACATTGTAGCACGGCTATGGCAGAGCAGATAAGCACAATCTTGTTAGTAGTCTGAGGCCGTAGGGCACACAGCCGGGTGTCAGAGGCGCCGTTTCATCGCTGTCACCAGAGTGCCCCGTCCAGTGGCCAAATGCGTGACAATGCATTTCAGTGCGGTGGTGCTGGAACACCACACTGAAATGCGTTAGCGTCACGCCTGATGCGTGATTCTTGACAGGACTGTATAATGCTTTCAGCTACAGCCTCAGCCTTTACTCAGGACCTGTGGTGTTTTGCATGAAGGAGGGACAGGTGTGGCCTACAGTGGTGAAGTGTAAAGGGAGCGGTGGCTTCCCCTCCTCCTCCAGTACCATTTGCAGGAGCTGCCTTTCAGTTAAAGTGGTAGCCGAGGGGTGGGGGAAGCAGGGTTTTCATCACCTCTATCTGGCCTTGAATCTGCCCCTGCCTCTCCAGTCTGTGGAGAAGGAGGATTCAGAAGTTTGGCGGGTCAGAGCTGGAGAAAGAGGAAGGTATCTCCTCCCTATAACCCCCCTGCTCACCCCATGACCCCCGCCCCTCACTGTCAGCAGGGGTGCCCACATCAGACTGTGCAGGGCCAGTGCTTAATTTGAGCTAGTGGGGCTCATTGCACTTATTTTAGGGGCCTGGCACTTTTCGTCATCAGACTTTGACCCAGAGCAAAGGAGAGAGAAAAACACAAAAGGAGGAAAAGAGAAGGAAGCTAACTATAGGAAAGCAGTGACAAAGAAAGATATCTTGGGGATCAAATAAAACCTGCAGGGGTGAAATAGAGAGGCAGAGAACCTGTGATTGTGGAAGAAAAATTATGAAGTGGAATCAAGGCTCAGGCCTGCCAGTGCAGCCTGTGTGGGCAATTTCAAACTGCCAATTCAACCTGCCAAATAAACCTTTTGACAAGCCTAAATCTCCCTTTTTAAAACACATAGGTCACCGCCATGGTAGGCATAGCTGCCAAGGTTTCAGATTGCTTATGTGGGACATTTTCATAATTTCAGTGTAATTATGAGTGGCATTTAATGACTATGAGTGGCACTCGACTGTCAAGTGAGCAACAATCTGAGTGATACTTTCTTGCAAGTAAATTTAAGCAGTAATTAACCATTACTAAAATCTGTAACAGGGCTGCTGGTCTTTGGAGTTTCCTATCGCTCCTGTTCTCTCTTCACACCGCTTTCATCTGCATTCTTTCTCCGTTAGCCACTTGTTCACTCTTTTTCTCCACATCTTTTTTGAAAACCTTAATCTGCATATATTGCATCATCTCTTTCCTCATCCTCATCCTCATTTGTTTTTCAATATGTCCTGCAGGAACTACTTGTATTGCCCCCGTCATCACAAACCTACCCACCCGCTCTTCCCTCATCTTTAACCACACTTTTCTTTTTATGCAATCAATATTTCAACATCTGCGTATTACTCCTGCACACATTTATATATATATATAAATAGAAATCACATTGGCCTACATGTGAACATCCCTTAACAGAGACGCCAAGGCTTGGATGATCTAAACACCTTATTTTGACCCACTGTGGGAAGCTTTCTATGCCTTCAGCCTCAGCCACACAGCTCTCTATCATGCCCCATAATACTCACTCACAAGCCTCAGACACCTATAACCAACCAACAGAGTGCACTGTATTAGATTCATATCCGTTTCATGAAAACACTGCAGCAACAACATCGTATGGAAAATGCAAATACGTTTAGGGAATGTAAGATCAAGTCAAAATAGTTTTAAGGGTTTGGATTTTCTTATAATGCGCCACTCTGGGGCACGGTACCCCAGTGAAATATACAGGGTCCGACTGGCCATAGCGGGCACCGGGCATCCCCCGCTGCGCCGCACGGGTGGGGGCCGGTTTTGGGCCCCTAAGGGCCGTTTTTGTTACAGGGCCATTTTTGCAGCATTGCTGCAAAATCAGCCATGTACCAAAATCGGCTGCAAACCCGCCCGGGCAAAGAGCTCGGAGGCACCTCCAACCCCCCCGAGTGGGGAGGGGGGCCGGCTGAGCACTATGCCAGGGCTGGTTGTGGTTCCCAGTCCGGCCCTGGAAACATAGGTCAAAAAAATTGCCAAGCCCAAATCTATGTATGTTTACTTCTCTGTCACACCAACCCCAATGCCAGGGCTGGCTCAAACTTCACGTGGGAGTCTAGTTTTTGCCCATGATGGCAGGTTTGCACAGCGGCTACAGAGTACACTGTGTACTCTGCCACACACATACACAACGGCCTACGGACTTGCGTAGCTAATGTGAGCAGGGTGAACCAATATTACGGAATTTAAACAGTAATCTAACAAATGTCACATTTTGGAGTGCAACAACATACAGTAAAACGTGGCATTCATTATTGCTAACTCGGGTTACCTAGGGACCGATTGCTGCGGGTGGATTTAGTTTTGTTCGGGAGCTGACCAGCTGGTTGCAAAGATGATGGTCACAGCCTTTGACCTGCTCTCCAGAATCTAGAAGGTGCGGCGGATGAGACACCCAAACCCCACTCTCATGCCACTGACGTGACACGTTGGATGAAAGAACTGCAGTGACGCAAAATCCATAACTTGAGTCTGGGTGGGATTGACCGCTAAAAGTTTGTTTTAGGAAGACCCCTCTGACACAATAAAACCGCCCGCAGCCAGATAAATGAAACAGTGGCACATGTAATCTCTAAGGGTCGGCGCGCAAAAGCACAATTTGTTTTTGCCGCGCAGCGCCGAAACAATGTTTCTGACTGAAGACCTAGTCTTTGCAAGGATCACAAAGGCAACGAGTGAGTGCCTTAGCTACAGAACATTAAGCTGTAAATAGGGCAGGAATTGCCAATGCAGGCTAGGTTTATTTAGCCTGGGAGCACCTCTCATAATACCACAGTGTATCGGGGAGCTATATAAATGCGTGACTAATGCATTTTTGTGCGGCAATGCGGCCACCAGCACCAAAATGTGTTTGTTTCATGCCTGATGCGTGGTACTTGGCGGGGCTGGGTAAGCCCTAAAACAGGTTGCACTGTATTTATAAGATAAGACTTGTGGTTTTCAGTTTTACATGTCCTAGTAGTGAGAAATCCCCAAATTCGTTTTTTACTAATGTGAGGCCTACCTCTCCTACAGGATAATATTGGGTTAACTTACGACAGTTAGCAAGTGCCAAGTAAATATGTAAATTTTGGACTAAAATGAATTGTCATTTAAAATCCTCTTTAATGGTAAAGACGTATTTTAGATTGCAATTTTGAAAATGCCACTCCTAGACAGTTGGCATTTTCCTGTCCTAAACTTTGAGGCCTTCTATGATTCTCCAGCTGCCTGGGCTTGTTAATTGCTCTCCCTTCAGGTAGGCATATTGGGCCCAGACAGTGAAAAACAGGAACTGGGTGTAGCTGGGGGAGGGCTATCTTGCCATGATGGGAGGGGTGCAGCTGTTCTCTGCCCCACTTACATTTCAAAGGGCTGCCTCCAGCACACTCAGAAAGGAACTTGACACCACCACTAGGAGTATAGGCAGAGGAAGGAATGACATTTCCAGAATCAGGTTTAACAGTAGTCTAGAAGTTTCCCCCACTTCAAAGGCTGACATTAGGTATACATATTGAATCCTCAGAGCAACTCTGAGATACACTCCTGTACCTGTGGGCATTACAGAGGAAGGACTGCCTTGCTCCCAAGCGTATTTCCCAGCTGATTGATGCCTGTCTTGTTCCCTAGAGGACTGCCCTGTTGCTTGAGGCCTGCCTTGTTCTTCAGAAGACCGCCCTGCTGCTTGAGGCCTGCCCTGGTCTCTGAGAAGAAAGACTGGACCCCCTCCCTTCATCTTAGGCTAATCTGAGTGACTCCATTGGTCAGTTGGCTGACCTGTTCTGAGTTATAGGAGCACAACAAGCTCCAGAAGCCTTCCTGCAATGGCATAGCTGACCTGCTGAAACTGGCACTGCCTGGTCCTGCAACTTTACCTGGGCCTGCCTGAGCTCTGCTGGGCTCTGCTGGAGTGAATTCCTGGTCATCAAGAAGGGCCTCCCTAGGTCCTGGACTCTAGGCTTGCATTTGTTGAGCTCCTCCTATGAAATTCAGAAGTTTTAAATTCTACACTCATAACACAATTGTATTTGCGACTCTCCTGTATCATTTAATCTGCAGAATTATTGTAGAGCCTGGTTCCACAATACCACGGAAGTCTAGTCTTCGTTCCACTCCTTGGCTCTTTCACCTATTACCATACATTTCCTGCCCTTTTATCTCACTCTTTCATTTTCATCTCTGCTTTCCCACTTTGTCTCAGTTCTTTTCATATTGGTCTTCCTCCTTCTTTCCTCATTTTCTGCCTTTCTCTATTTTGTTCTGGTTGAAATCTGACGATGGAAAAAAAAATCCTGGTCCCTGTAGGAAAGTGCTCCTTTTTAACATGGTCACCCCAATTTGTGCATCAGTAAAGTTGAATCGTGCACTGCTGTGTTTAATCAATATAATTTTGATATGTAGACTTATGGACTGTCTCCCTAGGCTCAGGTAATGGGTGCTGTTTATCCTACACAATTTCTCCAATAAGTAACAAGCACTGGCGTTGCCAATAGGTTTCGCATTTGGAAAGTTGGAGCTATTGTTTTGTAAATGACATTTTATATTTATATATCGTTATTGGCAATGTCAATAACAATATATAAATATAAAATGTCATTTACAAAACCAATAGCTCCAACTTTCCAAATGCGAAACCTATTGGCAACGCCAGTGCTTGTTTTTTATACGTGCACAGGCAGCGCTGCACGAACAGCTCTTAGGATTGCCTTGCCTGTGACTATGAATTGGCTGTGCATGCAGGGGCAAGCCTGATCTGAACCCTAGTATCACATAGTTCAACACTAATCTAGCCACAATACATACTAGTTGTTAAACCGTATTCCACTGCGGTTCTTTTTACATCTGATCCGACTCATGATACATAATTTTTTTTGGGCCAGGACAAACAACTTTAAACACAGAAAGAACACTTAGGGTGCTGCAGTGGCAAACTGTGTGTGTGGATAATATGGTAGTAGTAACCTGAATCTCTGGCATGGACATCCGCTATCCTTGGCAGTTGATTTTTGCATCCTTCACGCTGTGCCGGTGTGTGTGCACTTTCGAAAGTAAATTACAGTGACAAGCAACCACTCGAGATAAGATAACACCAGCAAGAATTTTGCCAGGCCTCATTGATGGATGCCAGACGTCGCTCTATAGCTGCCTTCTGCTCGTGGGAGTTAATGTAAACGTAAATGTTCAATCCTTGTAAATACAGCCCGATTAAATCATAGGACAGTTCATCACATGTGTTGATGCTAATTCATCAGGGGGGGGATTTTCTGGTAAGTAAAACAAATGAAATACGTGTCTGAATCCAAGAAGACAGATTGTGAGCAAGACAAAAATATTCAACTGTAGCAAAATGCAAAGTCTGGGGTGAAGAAAACAAAACTACAGCAGTAAAAGACTCTAGGAGAAGGTGCAGAGTAGGGCGCCCCGTGATGCGCCAAGCGTGTGGGTGAAAATACTAGATCTAAAAAATACCCGAGTGAATTCACGTGTTCAGAGGCATTTATGCACGGAAAACAGGAGAAAAACTAATGGGCTTAGGACACACGAACGTGAGGGTTAAGAACTTGAATGGATCTGTGACACTAATCAGTGAGTGAGCTCTCGAAACAAAGAGAAGGAATTTTGCTGAAAAAAGCAAACGTGTCTTTAGATGTGTGACACGGACAAAAATAAAAGTGTCCTATGCAACAGGAATAACGCCGACACCCAAAATAATCACATTAATAGGTATCATACAGTGTGTAGTGATGCGGTGCTTATATTCAATAACCAGTTTAGGCCGAGCCATTGTGATATGTTATGTGCAAGGGAATTATTGGGAGGGGGCGGGAGTGTGTGCAGGAGGAATGGGACGACCTGAGAGGAGAGAGGCAAGATAACGGACAGTGCCCGACTGTTGTGCCCAATAATAACATGGAACTTGAAAAACGGGTTTGTGGGAAAGGAGGAAAAGTAGAAGGTTGGAAGGGAAAGGAAAATGCACCGGGGAGGTGAAAAAAGTAACAAAAGGGAAGGAAGCGAGGAGAGCGAGAGTACATATAGAAGGGAAGGTGGACAGAGAAGGAAGGAGGTGAGGAAATGCAGTGGGAGTGAAGGAAATGGTGGGAGGAAGGAAGGAAACGGCGAAAGGCGGAGTCAAGCTAGGGATGTGAGAAAAGAGAACAAGGAGAAAAGTGAGAGGATAATCTATAAATAACGAAACAACCCAAGACAGAGAGAAGGAAGGGGGCTGAGTAGAGTGGGGGAAAGGGCAAGAAGGGCTGGGGTGAAAGACCAATGCGAGAGAGGGGAGAGAGGTAAGAGACGAGTGAAGAGAGAAAGTAGGGCTCGCAGAACAGAGGGTAAAGAGTTAGCAGGGTTAGCCTGTGTGCGAAAGCGCGATGCGCTTGGAGAGTGTATGCTGGCAAATGGCCGGAGGGAAGCCGGATGGGGGCGGGAGAGCCTGGTGGGGGGCGGGAATGCGAGCGAGGGGAGGAGGCGGATTAGGGAGATGCGCAGTCTAGGTAGCATCAGTGGAAACTTAATTCACCACACACAGAAACAAGAGAAGACTCGATCCAATGGACAGGGGCCATCCGTGTGCCAAGTTGTATGCAGATGATACATGTATACGCGAGTAACTCGTCAAAATAGGTCTTGAGCTCTAAACATTTACGGGTGTCAATGGGACAACGAAACCCATTATGGATAATACACAGATTCAAATAACCATCCAGTCAAGTTACAGTGAAACAAAGTAATGAAACATGGAAAACACCTGTGTGCTGCTTGCTGGTGTGTTTCACAGACGACAGGCTTTTTATTTTGAACTATATACTTCGGTGTATTAATATATTTCCGCAGTCTGCCTGACATACTCACACTTACCAATGCACTATTTTTTATGACAGCAGTTTCCAAAAACGTCAACGTTATAAACTGATTTTGCACTGAGCACTGGTCTATTACGTCTCGGAGCAACATATCACCTTACGATAGACAACGGTATAAATGTTTTAAAAACATACCGCAAACACACTGTGGCCACGCTGGACAAAGAATGACCTTTCAAAGCGAAGAGTTTGCTTTTCTATAGTCGCTCAGCACATTGAAGCTTGTAATACTCAAAAACTATTGAAAAAAACAATCAGATAACAGCAATACACAAAAGCAACAGCTTGCAAAACAGAAGTACATATAACCTGCGCCAGCCACAGAATAAATGATGTACCAAAAGTTTGGACATAACTATTCTGGCATCATTAGCCAACATCTAAGAGAGAAATAACCAGTGATATAACAGTAAATTGTTAAGGAAGGATGTTGGGTGTTAGCACAGTGACCGGTCATCAGAGAACAGCGACGATAGAGGACACTGCAATGCATACTTGCTCAGGCTGACAAGATCAACACAATAGCTTTAAAGAGGCAGCTGGACGATTAATCAAGACGTACTGAACAGAAAATGGTGACTACAAATAGAGGAAGGTGATGCCAGGGACAAGCTGCTATCGGAGGCTGAGATGGATGAAGCCAGGTTGTGCTGAGAACAGAAACATCTAAGAATGAATGCGGCATGGCGATTCTAGGGTTGTTGCAAGCGACTCAGTGATGTTTCAACACTAACTGTAAACAATGACCGGAAGGTACCCACACAATCATATTAAACAATTTAAAACCCGTTCCAGAAATGGGACAGCACAGTTCTTAACGTGAAGCCATTCCTGAGAGAGAAGCCTTTGTTAACTGCTGCAACTGAAAAATATAACCACTAACTTGCTAGAAGCAGCGAATTGGAGCCTTCTTAAACGGGAGATGCGCGGAGGGAAGCCGGATGGGGGCGGGAGAGCCTGGTGGGGGGCGGGAATGCGAGATTGAGGAGAGGAGAAGTCGGATGGGGGCGGGAGAATAGGGAGAGGAGATGCGCGTGGATGGGGGCGGGAGAGCCTGGTGGGGGGGCGGGAATGCGTGCGAGGGGAGAAGTGTGGCAGGCAGATGCGCAGAGGGAAGCCGGATGGGGGCGGGAGAGCCTGGTGGGGGCAGGCGGATTAGGGAGATGCTCGTGCTTGTGTGGTCGCGTGACCCGCTTTTGTGGTCAGGTGACCTCACATGTACTGTGAAGAAACCGCAGTGGTTTCACTAGTCGATCAAGCCCTTGAATTTTCGCCTATTACATTCGCAAGCGAATGATAATAGGCGAAACCTAAAAATGGCGCTTGTTATACTTGTTCTTTAAGTTCATTTTTATTCGTATCCTTATATTGAAATTCTATTCTCATTGAAGAACTTCAGTTCCCATAATGCAGTATGTTTACATCACATCCTTTTGCTTCTCTTATTCCCAATGCAGTTCGGCTGTATCAGCCTTCATCAGGGGAAATTCTGTACAATGAAATCAAATGTAAACTATATATTATACACATTGAACACGCCGCTGGTTTTAAGTTTCTGTTACAGCCTTTGGTAGTCTTTCTTCACCTTTTGCACTGGGCACCAGTCTGTCTACACTTTTATTAGAGCGCGCACTGACGTATAATGACGTAACTGGCAGGTAAACAGTGAATGTTTTACCGGATGAACGCCGCGAGACAGACACGCTGATTAAACGACAACTAACTGAAATGGTCTCCGATTCTATTGGTAATTATAGCGCAACATATTTATTTACAGATAATCCCCTGGCGAAGGCAAACAGCCGCAATGCATTGGGACAAAAAAGTAGTACCGAGAGCTATGTACCAACTATATTGCATTGTGGGAAATGAAGTCCATCAACAGAAAAAACTTTATGTGTGATTAACAACACAAAATTAAAACAGAACCCGATCTAAAAAGCATGCTTATTTTAGTTTTTAGGGCTCGCCTGCTGATGCGCTTCTGCGCATCGCTGGCGAAGCTCTA
Organism: Lissotriton vulgaris; assembly: GCF_964263255.1. Classification (NCBI taxonomy): domain Eukaryota; kingdom Metazoa; phylum Chordata; class Amphibia; order Caudata; family Salamandridae; genus Lissotriton; species Lissotriton vulgaris. The sequence continues at coordinate 349,197,766 of NC_141689.1, read as the reverse complement.
ATGTGGCTTATCCAGTGTTTAACGACCACTGGCGATTTCACTGGCGATTTCTTGAAGTGCATGTGCTTTTTAGGTCATTGCGCAATCGCAAGCCCTAAAAAGCGCGTGCACAATGCCACCAGCCGCCTGCCTGCCTGCCTCGCATTACCACATCAAAGGCAGCCCGCCCCCCTCCCACAAGCTTCTCTAATTATTCACTGCCGGCCGGCCGGCCGTACTTTACATCACGCCTGTTAGACCTGTTACTTCACATAACGAGTGCGGCTGAAATCCACATGCACGGACACTAAACATATTTGTATTACAAATAAATCGATCACAGTGAGTAGTGAATCAAGGCTTCCAAAAATATCAGCAACGCTTCTATACAGGAAGTGCTCAAGGCTCACAGAAGGTTCCCAGGGGCACTATACGACCAATGAGGTGCACTACCTGTCCCCGCACACAGTGTTGCTCAGTGCAGGCTGGTACATTGTTTTCGGGACACTATAATACAACCGAGGGGTCTGCTCCCGCTCCTCGCTGCACCGCAACAAAAGCTCTGTGTGATGGCTGCTCAACCACAGGGGGGGGCCTTTCTCTCCTATTCGAGCATACAGTTAGTAAAGTCAGGTAGCTTGCCAGTTAGCATCAAGAGAGACGTATTGGAAGACTTTGCTTGCCAGCATCTTCCTGGGCTATCATTAACTCTTGCCGGGAACAACTGATTTAAGCGTTTCTCTTTTCCTGACATGATGCTCACCATACAGTATCAGTATTTTGTTTTATACTGCGTGACATTTTAATCATCGGTGTGCTTCTTATTGGATTCTTCAGGATTTCAGGGTGCACTTATGTGGCTAATAGAGGTACCTTTAAAACTCCAGAGGGACACCTGGTAACAACCTGTGATACTGCACCCTTTCCCTGCTTTGTGTATTTTCTATTTTTGCTTATGCTAGTACTGGGAGTCCGAGACTCCCTTGTGTCAGGCACAGTAGAACACCCCGTCCATATTACTTTAGTGCCAAGAGACTGCAACAGCAGAAGAAAAGAACTAATGCCTAAACGTGCAGCCCTAGAAAAGGGAGCATAAATGGAGAGCCTGTTTTGTTTTTGCTTGGCGGGAACCACTGCGGTAAGCGATTCTTTTCCTGACACAATCCTCAAACTATCAGAATTCCGTTTTCATACTGCGTGGCCCATGTGTGGCAGAAAGCAGATCAAAACTCTGAACTCCAGCCTCCAGTGAGCTAATGCACGGATAAGTTACATTATTTCGCATTTGAGGAGGATCACAATTTGTTGTATACTCATCAGCATGCTTTTGATTGGATTCTGCAGGATTGTAGGGTGCAGTACCTTATGTGGCTAATACAGGTCTAGAGAAACACCTAGCAACAGCCTGTAATACCACACCCTATCCCCGCTTTGTGGATTTTCTTTTATTGCTTTCGCTACGGCTTGAAGTCTGCCACTCCCTTGTGTCCAGCACACTAGAACAGTTAGAAACCTATACAACCACTCTTTTCAGAATTTTCCGTTTTTTGCTGTAGCATGCATTTTCTAAATGATCCCCCCCACTGCAAAAAATAAACAAGCTCCACCGAGGCACCCACATACACAGCTCCACCGAGGCACCTACCACACAGCTCCACCGACATAGCTCCACCGATGCACCCACCACACAGCTCCACCGATGCACCCACCACACAGCACCACCTGCACAGCTCCACCGATGCACCCACCACACAGCTCTATTGATGCACCCACCACACAGCTCCACACATGCAGTCACCACACAGCTCCACCGACACAGCTCCCCCGATGCACCCACCACCACCAATGCACCCACCACACAGCTCCACCGATGCACCCACCACACAGCTCCACCTACACAGCTCCACCTACACAGCTCCACCGATGCACCCACCACACAGCTCCACCGATGCACCCACCTACACAGCTCCACCGATGCACCCACCACACAGCTCCACCGATGCACCCACCACACAGCTCCACCGATGCACCCACCACACAGCTCCACCGAACGACCCACCACACAGCTCCACCGATGCAGCAACCACACAGCTCCACCGAACGACCCACCACACAGCTCCACCGAACGACCCACCACACAGCTCCACCGAACAACCCACCACACAGCTCCACCGAACGACCCACCACACAGCTCCACCGATGCAGCAACCACACAGCTCCACCGATGCAGCCAACACACAGCTCCACCGATGCAGCCACCACACAGCTCCACCGATGCAGCCACCACACAGCTCCACCGATGCAGCCACCACACAGCTCCACCGATGCAGCCACCACACAGCTCCACCGATGCAGCCACCACACAGCTCCACCGATGCAGCCACCACACAGCTCCACCGATGCAGTCACCACACAGCTCCACCAAACGACCCACCACACAGCTCCACCGATGCACCCACCACACAGCTCCACCGATGCACCCACCACACAGCTCCACCGAGGCACCCACCACACAGCTCACCGATGCAGCCACCACACAGCTCCACCGATGCACCCAGCTCCGCCAATGCACCCACCACACAGCTCCACCGATGCACCCACCACACAGCTCCACCTACACAGCTCCACTGATGCACCCACCACACAGCTCCATTGATGCACCCACCACAAAGCTACACTGATGCACCCACCACACAGCTCCACCGAACGACCCACCACACAGCTCCACCGAACGACCCACCACACAGCTCCACCGAACGACCCACCACACAGCTCCACCGATGCAGCAACCACACAGCTCCACCGATGCAGCCAACACACAGCTCCACCGATGCAGCCACCACACAGCTCCACCGATGCAGCCACCACACAGCTCCACCGATGCAGTCACCACACAGCTCCACCGATGCAGCCACCACACAGCTCCACCGATGCAGCCACCACACAGCTCCACCGATGCAGCCACCACACAGCTCCACCGATGCTGCCACCACACATCTCCACCGATGCACCCACCACACATCTCCACCGATGCAGCCACCATACAGCTCCACCAAGGCACCCACCACACAGCTGAACCGATGCACCCACCACACAGCTCTACCAAGGCACCCACCACAAAGCTCCACAGATGCACCCACCACACAGCTCCACCGAGGCACCCACCACACAGCTCCCCCAAACGACCCACCACACAGCTCCACCGATGCACCCACCACACAGCTCCACCGATGCAGCCACCACACAGCTCCACCGATGCAGCCACCACACAGCTCCACCGATGCAGCCACCACACAGCTCCACTGATGCACCCAGCTCCACCAATGCACCCACCACACAGCTCCACCGATGCACCCACCACACAGCTCCACCTACACAGCTCCACTGATGCACCCACCACACAGCTCCATTGATGCACCCACCACACAGCTACACTGATGCACCCACCACACAGCTCCACCGATGCACCCACCACACAGCTCCACAGATGCACCCACCATACAGCTCCACTGAGGCACCCACCACACAGCTCCACCGAGGCACCCACCACACAGCTCCACCGAGGCACCCACCACACAGCTCCACCGATGCAGCCACCACACAGCTCCACCGATGCACCCAGCTCCGCCAATGCACCCACCACACAGCTCCACCGATGCACCCACCACGCAGCTCCACCTACACAGCTCCACTGATGCACCCACCACACAGCTCCATTGATGCACCCACCACACAGCTACACTGATGCACCCACCACACAGCTCCACCGATGCACCCACCACACAGCTCCACCGATGCACCCACCACACAGCTCCACCGATGCACCCACCACACAGCTCCACCGATGCACCCACCACACAGCTCCACCGATGCACCCACCACACAGCTCCACAGATGCACCCACCACACAGCTCCACAGATGCACCTACCACACAGCTCCACCGATGCACCCACCACACAGCTCCACCGATGCACCCAGCTGAACCAATGCACCCACCACACAGCTCCACCTATGCACCCACTACACAGCTCCACCGATGCACCCACCACACAGCTCCACCGATGCACCCAGCTCCACCAATGCACCCACCACACAGCTCTGCCGAGGCACCCACCACCCAGCTCCACAGATGCACCCACCACACAGCTCCACAGATGCACCCACCACACAGCTCCACAGATGCACCCACCACACAGCTCCACCGATGCACCCAGCTCCACCAATGCACCCACCACACAGCTCCACCGATGCACCCACTACACAGCTCCACCGATGCACCCACCACACAGCTCCACCGATGCAGCCACCACACAGCTCCACCGATGCAGCTACCACACAGCTCCACCGATGCAGCCACCACACAGCTCCACCGATGCTGCCACCACACATCTCCACCGATGCACCCACCACACATCTCCACCGATGCAGCCACCATACAGCTCCACCAAGGCACCCACCACACAGCTCCACCGATGCACCCACCACACAGCTCCACCGATGCACCCACCACACAGCTCCACCGATGCAGCCACAGATGCAGCCACCACACAGCTCCACGAGGCACCCCCACACAGCTCTACAGATGCACCCACCACACAGCTCCACCTACACAGCTCCACCTATGCACCCACTACACAGCTCCACCGATGCACCCACCACACAGCTCCACCGATGCACCCAGCTCCACCAAGGCACCCACCACACAGCTCTGCCGAGGCACCCACCACACAGCTCCACAGATGCACCCACCACACAGCTCCACAGATGCACCCACCACACAGCTCCACAGATGCACCCACCACACAGCTCCACCGATGCACCCAGCTCCACCGATGCACCCACCACACAGCTCCACCGATGCACCCACTACACAGCTCCACCGATGCAGCCACCACACAGCTCCACCGATGCAGCCACCACACAGCTCCACCGATGCACCCACCACACAGCTCCACCGAACGACCCACCACACAGCTCCACCGAACGACCCACCACACAGCTCCACCGAACGACCCAGCACACAGCTCCACCGAACGACCCAGCACACAGCTCCACCGAACGACCCAGCACACAGCTCCACCGAACGACCCACCACACAGCTCCACCGATGCAGCAACCACACAGCTCCACCGATGCAGCCAACACACAGCTCCACCGATGCACCCACCACACAGCTCCACCGATGCACCCACCACACAGCTCCACCGATGCACCCAGCTCCACCAATGCACCCACCACACAGCTCTGCCGAGGCACCCACCACACAGCTCCACAGATGCACCCACCACACAGCTCCACAGATGCACCCACCACACAGCTCCGCAGATGCACCCACCACACAGCTCCACAGATGCACCCACCACACAGCTCCACCGATGCACCCAGCTCCACCGATGCACCCACCACACAGCTCCACCGATGCACCCACTACACAGCTCCACCGATGCACCCACTACACAGCTCCACCGATGCAGCCACCACACAGCTCCACCGATGCAGCCACCACACAGCTCCACCGATGCAGCCATCACACAGTTCCACGGATGCAGCCACCACACAGCTCCACGGATGCAGCCACCACACAGCTCCACCAAGGCACCCACCACACAGCTGAACCGATGCACCCACCACACAGCTCTACCGAAGCACCCACTACACAGCTCCACCGATGCACCCACTACACAGCTCCACCGATGCAGCCACCACACAGCTCCACCGATGCAGCCACCACACAGCTCCACGGATGCAGCCACCACACAGCTCCACCGATGCACCCACCATACAGCTCCACCAAGGCACCCACCACACAGCTGAACCAATGCACCCACCACACAGCTCTACCGAAGCACCCACCACAAAGCTCCACCGAGGCACCCACCACACAGATCCACCGATGAACCCAGCTCCACCAATGCACCCACCACACAGCGCAACCACAGCATCACTCAGCGCATCCACAGCATCACTCAGCGCAACCACAGCATCACTCAGCCCAACCACAGCATCACTCAGCCCAACCACAGCATCACTCAGCCCAACCACAGCATCACTCAGCCCAACCACAGCATCACTCAGCCCAACCACAGCATCACTGGTTCAAATGTGTTCTCTCAATGTTTCAAGCTTTATTACAAATCACAAAAAGATGTTAATATTTCACTTCTGTTCTTGGATTTTCGTCACAATAAAAAACACTGTACATAATCTTGACAAAAGTTATTTACAAAAGTTTAAGCTATTGCCATTACAAATTAAATAACTTATTTAATTATTAATTATTTAAAAAAATTAAAAGCCATTGTTATTTGTAATATCAATACATCTAAGTCACGTAAATACAAAACATGTTGCATTACAAATGCTATAGGTGTTTGCGAAAGTTATAACTATTGGCATTGTAAATGACAAAGCTATTAATTTAGCTAGTTTAAAAAATAACACATAAATAAAAAAATTCATTTATAAGACCAATAGCTCAAACTTTCCTAATGCGAGCCCTATTGCATTTCCAATGCTTGTTTAAAAATTGAAACCTATTACAAGGACCTATCCAGTGCCCGGGGGACATCACCCACATTGGTGGGGGATGCTATAAGGAGCTTTGATATTTACACCCTGTTCAGAGGGTGATACTCTGGAGCACGGTACACCTACACAAACACACCAGAATATTAGGAGTGCACGTGCTAATTCTTTATTGTTAATAATTATTGCGCTGAACAACAGCAACGTAGCACACCTGAACAACCATGCAATATGAGGAAATAACCAATTTAATAGAGTCACAAGCAGAAACTTTTCCCTTTGCGAGTGAAGAGGCAGCAAGAATTTATGCCCTGATACAAGCGGAGACCAATGAATTTTCTACTAACTGAAAGAAAAAACAAAACATCAGACAGCTCATCTACTTAACTAAGAAAGAGATAAACCAACGGCTACACGCCAGTACTATGGTCAGGTACCACAAAGCCCAAAGAATTCCGAGGGGCTTCAGGATGAGATCGTATATAAATGATACAACGGATTTCCTAAATAAACTCAGTCAGATACACAGAACAGACCAAGAGGACATACTCCTATGCACTATTGATGTGAAATCGCTCTACACGTCTATCCCACACCAGTTGGGGATAGAAACGGTGGAACAAGCCATGCTGAATAGTCAATATGAAGAAAACATGAACATTTTAATCATGGAACTATTAGAATACCCACTATTCCACAGCTATTTTAAATGGCAAAGCACATGGTACCAACAGAAGACCGGTACATCCATGGGTAACTGTGCAGCACCATCATACGCTAATATTTTCATGAACAGATTCAAAGACGAAAATATCTTGTCCAAAGAAGTATGGAAAACACATTTGGTGTTGTTCCTATGATTCATAGATGATTTATTCATAATATGGAGAGGTACAGCAACAGACTTACAGGAACAAATTGATGCATTAAATCGGATTGATCAACGCATACAATTTACATCAGAAATACAAGAGGAATCTATCACATTCCTGGATGTAAAAATCACAAAAACACCAAGGGTTCAACACCAATTTGTACAGAAAAACCACGGACAGGAACAATATATTAGCCTTTAACAGTTTTCATCCACAACCACTCAAACACCTCCCTTACTCGCCGATGTTAAGGGTCAGGAGAATATTAAACACCCCAGAGAACATTGCAACACAAACAACAAACATGATTCAAAGGTCTAAGGCACGTGGATACCCAGACCATGTACTGACCAAAGCCAAGAACGCAGTTCAACAAAAACCAGAGAGGAATTACTAAGGCCAAGTGTCAAACCGACTAAAGAACGAACAACCATTGTTTCCAAATACTCTACCATGAGCCCAATGTACAAAAAAATAATAAAGAAACACTGGCCGATCTTACGCCTGGAAACAGACTTCAATAAAATATTTGAAGATGAACCAACGTTTGCATACACCAGAAGCAAGAACGTGGGAGAAATGCTGAAACATATTGAACATGACACCATATCAACCATATACAAGGGCAATACAGCATGTTGGAACTGCAACAATTGCAATAATCTAATAAAAGGAAAAGTTATCACCCATCCCATGAAAGGATATCAAATTAAACTATGAATTAATGCAACATGTGACACGTCAAATGTGGTGTATATGCTTAAATGTCCATGTGGAAAACCATATGTAGGACAAACAGAAAGAAAAATCAAAATCAGAGTAAACGAACATAAAAGCAACATAAGAACAATGCAACCTAAGTCTACTGTTGCTCAACACTTCATTGAGGCCGGACACAATATCAGCCAGTTAAAATGTTGTGTACTAGAGGTTACAGAGAAACCAGAAGGGAGAGATAACCACAACCACCAATTGAAAAGGGAGAACTATTGGATAGACCGCTTAAATGCTTTGAAGCCACATGAAATGAATGTACGTTTGGAATATCATTGTTATTTGTAGAGGGCTGACTGAATTATTGTACTGGATTACAGTATCTTTTCAGCTTAAATATTTAATTCATTTTGTAATTCCCGTTATTTTCCCCTTACAGTTTTGTACATCTGAGTATTTACCATCACCAACCATTGATTCACATCATACATCTTGGCATTCATTTAAACCGTTATTAGAACACGAAATACCTTGTGATTACATGTAGTCTTTCTTCACGTTTTGCACTCGGTACCAGTCTGTCTACACTTTTATTAGAGCGCGCACCGACGTATAATGACGTAACTGGCAGGTAAACAGTGAATGTTTTACTGGAAGAATGCCGCGAGACAGACACGCTGATTAAACGACAACTAACTGAAACGGTAAGCGCATTACAGGCGCAACAAATTGTATGAGCACAGTTAAGCACGTTATTTTATTAATAATGAACACCAACGTGATTTGCCATACAAGCATAATCACACGTATGGCTTGACATTTGAAACAGCACTGCAAGAAATGAGTAGGCACGCAGTTTAATAGATCTTCAACGCGAACCGCATGTCATTCACGATCGGCAAGCCAGTGAAAAAACGTCAAACACGCCTCGAGTCCATTTGAGAACACTATTGACACAACTCACATTTAGCCCTGATTAAACGCGATCACTATGCACTCCACCCCACGGTTCTTTATAAACAGCATGACACAACCTTATTATTGTACAATAAACTTTACAGACATGGTCTCCGATTGTATTGGTAATTATAGCGCAACATATTTATTTACAGATAATCCCCTGAAGAAGGCCAACAGCCGAAATGCATTGGGACAATAAAGTAGTACAGAGAGCTATGTACCAACTATAATGCATTGTGGGAAATTAAGTCCATCAACAGAATTTTTTTTATGTGTGATTAACAACACAAAATTAAAACAGAACCTGATCTAAAAAGCATGCTTATTTTTGTTTTTTTAAATTGAAACCTATTAAAAGAACCTATCCAGTGCCCGGGGGACATCACCCACATTGGTAGGGGATGCTATAAGGAGCTTTGATATTTACACCCTGTTCAGAGGGTGATACTCTGGAGCACGGAACAACTACACAAACACAACAGAATATCAGCAGTGTACGTGCTAATTCTTTACAGCCTTTGGTAACCACATGCATGACAACAGAGCACAACCTATATATTGTTTGAGCATCATGTTATACAAACAGGCTTGATTACGACCCGCATTAAAACGTTGGGTAACACAGGACGCTCATAAACTTGATTTTTGTTGCATGGTGGGGGATACTACTGTGATGATTCTTGTGAAGTATAATATATAGTTTACATTTGGTTTCATTGTACAGAATTTCCCCTGATGAAGGCTGATACAGCCGAAATGCACTGGGAATAGGAGAAGCAAAAGGATGTGATGTAAACATACTGCATTATGGGAACTGAAGTTCTTCAATGAGAATAGAATTTCAATATAAGGATACGAATAAAAACGAACTTAAAGAACAAGTATAACAAGCACCATTTTTAGTTTCTGGAGAAATTGTGCAGGATAAACAGCACCCATTACCTGTGCCTAGGGAGACAGTCCATAAGTATTTGGAACTGCTATTTACACCCTAATTTGTGCCCACTGGTACTGATGCTCGTGTCTGGATGTTCACTGTGTCCCTGCTAAACAGGCCCCAGTGCAAGTGATCGTTCCCTAAAAACTACAACATGCTCAACTGTACCCCAATTGGCCAGGACTTTAGCACCCTTGTAAGTCTGAGGCGTGTATGAGTTTCCATCTGCCTGGGCCCCCTTCAGGAATGGATATTGGGCCCAAGCAGTGAACAACAGGACCTGGGTGTAGCTGGGAGAGGGCAATCCTGCCATGATGGGAGGGGGGGGGAACTGTTTCCTGCCCCACTTAAATTTCAAAGGGGTGTCTCCAGCACACTCAGAAAGGAACTTGACATAAGCTAAATATCAGCCTACACTTCTTGGAGTCTGGGCTTGGGAAGAAAGGAAATTTCTAGAATCAGGTTAGAGAAAGCCTGGTAAATGGTACCTATGTAACCCAGGACATGGTTACTAAAGAGGGTCCATATGAGCTGCAGCATATATTATGCCACCCAAATGGACCCACAAAAAAACTGCATGCAGATAGCCATTGCAGGATGCATGAAATGGTGCTCATCATCCTGAAAACACAACATGCCATGCCTCTGTACAATCCATGCATTACATGTAAGCCACACCTACAGCAGTCTGTAGAGCCCTAAGTCAGGGTGCATTCTATTACATGTGAGGGCACATCTGCATGTGCAGTTGTGCCCCTGTACAGCCTAGTTCCATTGCTAAGCATTGCGAGTGATCAGGAAGCCATATTAAGGTATGTACTGGGACACTGGTCATTAAGAGTTACCCAGCTACATAATGGCTTCACTGAAAAGAATGCTATTTTGTATCAAACGTCTCTCTCAAAAAATCTATACTGATGCCAGTAATTAGATTTATTGTGACCTGCACACAGGGGGCACAATAAAGGAGCCCATTGAAAACCTACTAGTCCTTTAATGTGTTGGCTGACTGGTATTATCCAGCCTGCCACCACAGACATGTTCTGACTCCTGAAGGTGAGATCCACTGCTCCCAGAGGCCAGAAACAATGCCTGCTCCAGAGGAAGGTGGTAACACTCCTCCAGCAGGATAGATAGTGATTTAGAATATCAAGGCCAGAGGCTTCAAAGGCTCTGCTAGCTTTGATATGCAACAACAGCTTCACCTGGGGAATGCCGCCCCCTGCCCTGGGGCCCATTTGGCACCAGAGCAGGCAGGAAATTATATAGTCAGTAGGCATGTTACACTTTCAGGCTAGACACACCCCTCAGGTGGGCCACCTGAAGTAGACAGCCAAGAAAGGGTTAACTATCTTTGATTTGCCTCGTTGCCATGCATCACACAGGGGATTGCTACACATGATGTCGGATTGTCCGAGATTAAGACATTACTGGATGTCGGTATATCAGATTTTAACGGCTGTCGTTCCGGCACGCAATAATGAGACGATAGAGTATTGTATACTGGGCTTGGGGCTATGTGGGAAAAAAGGCAACCCATCTCATAGATTTGCTAACCTTGCACTACTACTGGAAAAAGGAACATTACCATGAACTGGAAGGCCTATAGAGCGCCATCACTACAGGAATGGAACGCAGAGGTGATTAGATGGGGGGAGAGCGGAGGGAGCAGAGTTACAAAGGGAAGAATATAGGGGTTTGCGTAGGACGCCAATCTCCTTGGAGTGGAATATGATAATGGAGGAATTCGCTGCAATAGATATACTGGCATATTGAACGCAGGGGCACCTCCCCCCCCTACATATACATGCGCCTTCCCCTCCCCCCAGGAACCAGGTGCTGCTATATGAAGTTCTGTCGATACTACTATTCCACCTCTGACGGTGAGACGGGGAGAGGTATACATACAGTGGTAACATGCAAGCGGGGATAACGACATGCTTGTGCATGTGTTCTTAGCTAGAGGGACCGAGCTGCAGGGGGGATGGATGAGGGTGGGGGTTGTTGTTAAGATTAAACAAGAACAGAAATGGTATATTTGCAACGGTAGTTGATGTAATTTGGATGCACCATCAGGATTCAAGCAAGCCGGGCCGAAGACGGCTGTAATGCCAGAAACCGGTCCCCGGAAGCTTGTTTCCTTTCCAGTACAAGAATTGGCTTGGTAGTTTGGTCTGCCCTGTTCCCATGATGCACTGGGCCAGGGACAGAATAATTTGCATGTAGCCAGGTTCTGAGCTGGGATGGTGCAGTGAGCTAAAAAACAGTGATGGATCAAGCCCTGATCTTTGGACCGGGTAGGAGTGGTCTGCTTAATTCAGACACTCTGTCCATCACCACCCCCTTTTTCTGAATCGTTTTGTCCACTATAAGCGTGGAAGGGTATACTCAGATGTGAGTCCCTTGCTCACTGCACCATCAGGATTCAAGCAAGCCGGGCTGAAGACAGCTGTAATGCCAGAAACCGGTCCCCAGAAGCTTGTTTCCTTTCCAGTACAAGAATTGGCTTGGTAGTTTGGTCTGCCCTGTTCCCATGATGCACTGGGTATGGGGACAGACTAATTTGCATGTAGCCAGGTTCTGAGCTGAGATGGTGCAGTGAGCTAAAAAACGGTGATGGATCAAGCCCTGATCTTTGGACTGGGTAGGAGTGGTCTGCTTAATTCAGACACTCTGTCCATCACCACCCCCTTTTTATAAATTGCCAAGCACCACTGCACCCGAGCCCCTTAGCCCATGTCGAAGTGGGCCAATGGTGTAAGCATGGTCCCCAAGCCTCAGAGTCTACTCTGGGTTCACCCCTAGTGAACTCCTCAACGTCGCCTGCAGCCTCTGTTTGCAGGCCCCCTCAACCGCGAGTACAAATGGTTGAGGAAACCTGCCACTTCAAAGACCCTCTGCACCAGGCCGCACCGGCCTAAGGATAAGAGCACCTCCGGTGTCCCCACATGCCCTAACATCGCAAGGTTTGAACCCTCAGGTTGATAAGCCCAATTGGCCTCCCAGTCCAAACCTGCAGCCTGCAAACTCACAAAAAAGAGACAAGGGAATGAGCCTTCTCTGACTCCCCTTTCATTATCTTAAACTCACTAAAGAGAGGACTATAAAAACAGAGACAAAAGTGAAGACCTCGGTTGGAATCCTGCGGTTCCTACTCCCTGTTATATCTAAAAAGTCTATACTACTAGTAGAACGAGAGACAGAGAGAGAGGGAAAAAAGAAACTTTTCTTAATACTGCCCTCACCCACTATGCAGTGGCATGCTTCATCATAGGGCCGCTGCAGACGTCCAGGTGCAGACCAACACACTGGACGGAGAGTTGTTTTTTTTAAAGTATAAAGTGGTGAGGGAGAAATTTCAAAGAAAGAAAAGAGATAAATTGCTGGGGAAGACTGTTCACTAAAGAAGGGCTCTCAAGTGCAGAAAAAATAGAGTAAAACTGTCTAAGGAGATACCTTGTAATTACCTTTATTCTTGGTTCTCCTTGGCAGGGTAAAATAAGATTGGAGATGCGCAGTAGGGGTAACTGCCCTATATCCCCACTGCAAAAACCAACATGTTTCGGTCACCCGTGTTAGCCCCCTTGGGTCTATGAGGCCTTCTTCAGGGTGTGGATCCCTTAGCTATTATGGTCTTGACCCTCACTGTGGTGTTTTGGCATTCAGGCTTTCGTTTAAAAAAAGTTTACAGTCTTTGGTGCACCTTTCTACTCTTCCAAAGAGGTGAATATTTTCCTAATTTAAGTGTATTTCTGTGATCCCAGGACAATCGTGGGAACTATGTCTTATATTCACACTTTCATCAAAGACCGGTGTTCGTCCTTTTCACCCATTCGGGTGCTCCGATGATGAAGCATGCCACTGCATAGTGGGTGAGGGCAGTATTAAGAAAAGTTTATTTTTTCCCTTTCTCTCTGTCTCTCGTTCTACTAGTAGTATAGACTTTTTAGATATAACAGGAAGTAGGAACAGCAGGATTCCAAACCAGGTCTACAATTTTGGCCCTGTTTTTATAGTCCAAACCTGCAGCCTCTCTGCATGAAGACTGATCCCCATTGACTAACTACGGGGCACCCAACGCTGTATTGCACCACTGCACCCGACCGCCCTATTGCCTCTGGACGCGATTAGGCTGGTGCTGCCTTGGACATTGCTCCATACTCACCTTAAGTCCAGTAGATTGGCCTAGTAAGTCGCTGTACTGTACCTGAATGTCGCACTTGTTTTTTCTTCCATAAGATATCATTGCAGCTTCTGAAAAATAGGCTAATTGTTGACTTTTTGAACGTAAACGTATTCCTCTTGCAAAACGTACTTACCTGATCATTTGGATTCTGATGCCTAAACATATATAAAGGTATGTATAAACATCTGTGTTATTTTTCTAAATTGGTGTCTGATTTCGAATATGTGTCTCATGTATTGACTATGTGTGTACAACAAACGCTCAACACTCCCCTTTGATAAGCCTAAGCTGCACGACCACACTACTACAACTAGAGCACTTGGGATTATTAAAATAAGCTCCTTGAAACCAATAAGTGTCGTTTGGACTTTTTGCATGGTGTACCCTTATTGATACACTACATAACAATTCAGCTTCCTATTGTCCCCACAAATGAGTGCCAGTGAGCTTCACCTGCAACCACTAGCACAAATTAAGTACTACTTTCACAAATATATTACGAAAACAGACTTAAGGAAGTAAAGTGTGTGACATGATTAAGGGCCATATGTATCAACACATTTTCCCATAGACACAGAATGGGCAAAACCCTTTGATACATCTGGCCCTAAGTGTGAATGTGCAGTTGCAGCACAACAACACCAAACAACACCATATTAATAACACACCCTAATGACAGCAATGCTTCACAATACAACACAAAACAACAATGCAATACTATGCATCACAACAATGCAAAAACACAATGCACCAATAATGTATTAGCAAAATGCAACGAAAAACCACAAACACAACTCAACAATAAACCAAAACATCAATACAGCACAATATACCAACACAAGCAACTTTGGGCCAGATGTATGAAGGTAAGTGTTTGCGATGGCCAAATAGTGAATTTTCGCGTTTCACTCTTTGGTAATCGCAAACAGCATTGTACAGATGTATGTTTTACACATTTTGCGATTCCAAGCAGGTTGAGATAGACTTACCTCATGAATATTTATACGGTAGGTCCCGGTTTGCGACCCATTGTGAATTGCAAAAATCACAGGGATAGTGGCCTGCTGGCGTCAGATCACAATTTCTTTGATTGCTCTTAAATAAAGCAATCTTTTTTTTTTCTCTGGGACCACTGCCTGTTCTTAAAAATCTTTTTACAAACATTCACAATGGGGAAGGGGTTCCTTGGGGGGGGGGGGAACTGTTGGGGGGGAGTTGGGGTCGGGCGGGGGTGGGGGGGGGGGGGACTCGGTGTGTTCAATACGGACTTTGGCCAGGCGTCCTGGGGGGAGGTGGCTCTGGGCCCACACTGAGGCAAGCAGGGCGCTCACACACTCATGACAGTTGACAGCATCCGTATCCTCTCCCTTAATGTAAAGGGACTTAACAACCCTATCAAGCGGAGGGCTGTTCTTTCGTTCCTCGAAAGATCCGGGGCGGAACTTTGTGTATTACAGGAGACACACCTCTTAGCAAAAGATTGGCACCGCATGAGAGCGAGAGCCTTTCCCCACCAATTCTATTCCACGACTACAGAGAAAAAAGCAGGAGTGGCTATTCTAGTGGCCAAGCATTTTAGGGGACGAGTGGGGGACAAGGTAGCCGAGATTAGAGGCAGACTCCTGGCGCACACGATCCATATTGGCACATCTTCCTTCACACTGGGCTCTGTCTACGCACCCAACACGAAACAGGAGGCCTTTTTGAAGGGGGCGCTGTCCGAGGCGCTGTTGGGGGATATGAGGCTGGTTCTGGTAGGAGGGAACATAAACTTGGTCATGGACAATGAAGTGGATAGGTCCGGGAAGAGGTTCGGGGACACAGGGGCACTCTCGGAATCGGGGAGGCAGTGGCTGAGAGACAGGGGGCTGGTCGACGTCTGGCGGGAACGGCGTCATACCGCCCCGGGATACACTTTTTACTCGCATGTGCACCACACCTACGCTAGGATAGACCACTTTCTGGGCTCCACAGAAATTATCCCCATGATTCAGGACATTGACATCACACCTGCGGCGCTTTCAGACCACGAGGCGGTGGTCCTTCAACTGACAGTCCCGCGCACGCCTCCACATAAGGGCAAGTGGCGACTACGGGAAAGCCAGCTCTCCCGCGAGGGGGTGGTACAGCGTCTGTCACGAGCCATCCCCAACTACCTGGAACTGAACGACACGGGAGAGGTAGCCCAGGCGACACTGTGGGGGGCACTCAAGGCGGTCGTTAGGGGCGACATCATAGCGATTGTGGCGGCGGACAACAAGGAGCGCATGGACCGGAGGCGGGAGCTGGAGACACAGGTGTTAGAGTTAGAGCGGGTTCCCTGCCGGACAGGCGCCCCCCGGATATGGCGCAAACTGAAAGCTGCCAGGGCACAACTGGTGGGTCTGGACCTGGACAGGGCGGAATATGCGGCGCTCCGTCTCCGCCACACGTACTATGTAGGGGGGGACAGGACTGGCCGCTTGTTGGCTAGTAAGCTTAAGGCCAAGACTGTTCGCTCCCAAATCCCCGTTATTCGCGGAGACGGAGGCTCGAGAAGATGACCGCATTGCGGAGGCGTTTCGGGACTTCTACGCTAAGCTTTATACTGCGGACCCGGACCTGGGGGGGGAGGAGGGGAGGGCCTACCTGGAGACCGTGGATGTCACGGCTCTCAACGACACGAACGCCAAGGCGTTAGATGCCCCTATCCGCCTGGAGGAGGTTATAGCGGCCATAGCCCGACTGAAACCCCTGAAGGCCCCGGGCCCAGACGGCTTCTCCGCGGGCTTTTACAAGGCCTTTTGCCCTCTCTTGGCACCGGTCCTCACGAAACTTTTTAACTCGTTTGGGGGCCCGGGCTCGATCCCAAAGGAGATGCTGGAGGCCGAAGTCATAGTCTTGCCGAAGCCCGGCAAGGACCACTCGCGATGTGCAGCATATCGGCCGATATCGCTCCTCAATCTAGACCTCAAGCTCTTCACGGGCATCCTGGCCTCCCGTCTGGGCCCTTGCCTGCCGGGCATCATCGAACCGGACCAGGCGGGCTTCGTCCCCTCCCGGCATCATGCATGTCATAGACAAGGCTAACTTCAACGCCTCTCATGCAGCACTGCTGTCGGTCGACGCCGAGAAGGCGTTCGACAGGGTGGAGTGGAGTTTCTTGGACCGTACGCTGACAAAGTTCGGGGTGGGCCCCCGTTTCCGCTCATGGGTGGCGGGCTGTTATTCATCTCCGAGGGCGACGATCAAGGTCAATGGGGTGAGCTCTAAGCCCTTCGACATTCGGCGAGGCACGCGGCAGGGCTGCCTACTCTCACCGCTCCTGTTCGCTCTCTACATTGAGCCCTTTGCCCAGCGAGTTCGGGACAATCGCTCCATCACAGGGATCAAGTTTGGGGGGGTGGAACAAACGATGAGCTTATACGCGGACGACATTCTTGTGGCGGTGGATAGTCCGAGGGTCGCTTTACCGGCCTTCCTGGCGGAGATGGAGGCATTTGGAGCGTTGTCGGGCTTCAAAATGAATGTACAAAAGTCCGTGGTCCTCCCGCTGGGTAGCAACACCCGGCCGGCTAACAGAGAGTCGCTGCACATAGGGGGTCTGGAGGTAAGCACCACAATACAATACCTGGGGATAGACTTGATGCCAGCGACTGCCCAGACGGTCAATCTTAACTACACCAAGCTCCTGTCCCGTGCCCAGGGAGACATCGCACGATGGAAACAGCAGCCGCTTTCGTGGCTGGGACGAGTGGCCGCCATCAAAATGTCCCTTCTGCCCAAGATCCTGTACCTATTCCAGACCATCCCGGTCACTCCCCCATTGGGGATGCTGAAGAAGCTGCAAGACGTCCTAAACCAATATGTGTGGGCGAACAAGAGGTCCAGGATGAGGCGCGACTTGGTCACGAGGGTTACGGCGGAGGGGGGCCTGGGCGTCCCGGACTTGCGGCGCTACTTTCAGGCGGCGCAGCTCAGATACCTTCTGGAGTGGTCTAGGCCGTCTTCAGAAAAGCACTGGTTATTTCAGGACAGGGCCATGGCGGGCCTGCCCTTATGGAAGGTCCCCTTTCTGGCACGACCGGATAGACCAGCGTACCTCAAGAAATCCCTTATTACCAGAACTCTCCTACAGGTATGGGACGCAACCGCGATTCCGAGGGGCCTGACGACTTTCCCCTCCCCCATGACGCCCCTGTTAGATAACCCGGCGTTCCCCCCGGGCGGGTCTCCTGGCTCGTTCCCCCAATGGCGACAATCTGAGTGCCGCTCTGCGGGCCACCTGTTTGATACAGAGGGCTTTCTGACTTGGGACATAGTGAAGGCAGACTACACACTTGACAAGCCGCTCCGCTACCAATACTTCCAACTTCAACACTGGCTGACCCACGCGGACGTGGCGCCTCTGGCCAGCTGCCCGCTCACCCCATTTGAGAAGTGGATTATGACCAAAACATCGGACTCACGGTCCATTACGGAACTTTACCTCATGCTGTCCCCGCCACCCCCCGCGGAGAGGTCTGCCGGACAGAAGCGGTGGGAGAGGGAGCTGGGGCGCGCCCTCTCAGACAGGGAATGGCAGGACATATATTATCGGGCTCACCACACGGCTAGGAAAGAGGCGGCGGTGAAGATCGCCTATTATTGGCACTTAACCCCGGAACGACTGCACCGCGGGAACCCGAGCAAAGACCCCAATTGCTGGAGAGGGTGTGGACAAACGGGAACCATGATACACATTCTATGGGAGTGTGCCGCGGTGCGGGAATTTTGGGAGGCAGTGCTTAAGGACATCGACACCCACTTTGACACCGACATTCCTCGCTTCCCTGCTTATGCGATACTAGGACTCCCCAACAGATTGATGTTTCCGCTCAAATCCATTAGGGGTAAACAGATGGGGTTGGCGATGGGGGCGGCGAACCAACACATCCTGTCGCTCTGGGGAACTACAAGGAAACCCACTCATACTGGGTGGTTACATAGACTGTGGTACATCATGGGGATGGAGAGGATACAGGCCTCACTAACACAGACATCGGAATCATTTAGAGAGGTGTGGCAGCCCCTCATCTCCCTGCTCTCCCAAGAATTCACGGAACTCACACGCCCGAAGTATCTCAGGGTTCTGAAACTGGCGGAGGGATTCCGCGACGAGAAAACCAAAGGATGCCGCAAGGGCTAGGCTGCACCCCGTATGGACACCTCTGGGCGCTACATGGAACACACCGAGGGGGGAGGGTGGGGACGAGAGTCGAGCACGGTTGGGGAATGTTGGGATGGGTGGGGTTTCGGGGGGAGTTGGGTGGAAAAGAGTTCCAAAGATCAGGACGAGGTTTGTCTAACACCATACGAGCATGCATGGACTCCTGGCAACCCCTCGTTTCACAGGTGGAAGGTTCGAATGTGCGTTGCATCCGGGGTGGGTGTTGCAGCTTTTTTCTTCTCGTTTACTGTATGTATGGTATTGCTATGTGGAACTCAATAAAAAGACACTTGATCAAAAAAAAAAAAGACATCATCAAATGCTGCTACAATAAGCCCATTCATTTAATGTTACAGTGACAAACAACAATGGATCACTGCCTATGGTGGTAACCTACTGCTGCTTCAGCTCATCAACTATTTAAGGCACCAGTTAGCCCAAAACTATGGCAGAGACCATGTCTCAAATTTGTAATTGTCGTGCTCCCTTGGCCTTCACTATGAGCTACGTAATTCCAGTGCGGCAAGTAACAGCAGATATCAGCTACATCTGATTATATCTGAGGGAAAACAGAAGCTCTGTTTATTTTCAGCCAGAAAGCTGTACTCTCCATGTGAAATTGCAGGGCATAAAAAGAAATTTCTTGGGAAATCTAATTACAGATACCCCAATAATTCCACAATTCTTGGTGTACCTTTAGAGACCAACTTGTAATGAGCTAGGTTTTCCCGACCCCTGGTATTAGCAATACAACCAGTATTGGTATAACTAGGGTGGAGTAACACTGGCC
Source organism: Lissotriton vulgaris (assembly GCF_964263255.1). NCBI lineage: Eukaryota > Metazoa > Chordata > Amphibia > Caudata > Salamandridae > Lissotriton > Lissotriton vulgaris. Next base: position 349,177,611 of record NC_141689.1, on the reverse strand, counting down.
CATTTGCTGAGCCAATCGTAATCATGGCCTTTAATGGATATGCTACTCCAGGAAAATTCATTTTGTAGTTTAGGCACCCTGCCTTCATAGTGCAAGATGTTCTAATAACGTTACAGCTTGCTCTGGTCTTTAACCTGAACCAATAGTGCTTGAGTTGTGTTCATTCTAAAAAGCTACATGAGCACGATTTATGGACGTTTTAGGTTTGCTTGCATATTCAGAAGGATTTTAATGCATGATTTAACCACTTTTACTGTTTAAATTGCAAAGCTTTCTGGTTTCAGTGACTGGGACGGAGGTGAAACTATGGCATTTATAACTTATGAGGCGTGGCGGGCACAGGTAAGAGTGGTGAGGCAGAGCGGAGCGGGGGAAGTACGTTGACAGATGATGGGATAGGTATAATAAATTTAAAAATAAATAAAACCACTTACGCATCGCCGACTCGGCCCTGAATAGCCCCGAGGAATGCCTGTGACTTTTTTTTCGTTTAGGAACTGAGCAGAAACATGTCAGCAGGAGAACAGATTATTAAGCTCATAGCACCTAGAACATAACCCTTTTTTTTATTTAATCATACATAGGACACCTGCCAATAAAGGGAAATCCTGCAGGTTTACCTTAAGATATTTTAGCTCTGGATCCCCTTTCTATCCAAGTAATATAGTTTACTAAGGACTCCCTCATACCATGAGGTCGAGTCCACCCAGGTAGTACTATCTCACTAGGGTGGGTTGAGGAAGCCCATAATGACGTTTGCCACATTATGTGGGTGGGGCTTCCTTATCCAGAAATTCTGGATATAGGATTCAAGCCTAGGCTTATACCACGCAGAATATATATTTTTTCTGTATCTTTTTGTGCCCCATACTTTTGGGATCTATAGGCTACATTATGCAGCACACACAGAAACAGGAATATGCCTTTAAGTATTGGTTTTGTGATGGAAGGTATCTCTTCCTGCAAATAAACAATCCTGCCCATCATGCGGTGCCTTTGCACCATGGAGCAAGAGTGTCTGTGTTATCACAAGGCAGTCACAAGTGCACCAGCGCATAGAGAGAGCTGAGCAGCACCACATCTTGGTAACTATGGTGCTGTTCAGCTCTCTCCCATCCACGCAGGACAGCAATTTGCTCTGCTGCGCTGTGTGATTTATTAGGAAACACGCCTGTACATTTTAAATCTATCGTCCTGCAATCAGAAATATATGGAACTTCTTCCCCATAAATCTACTCAAAAAGTCATCATTTGTAATTGCATCAAAATGAACTCCACTGTTGCCTTTCCCTACAAACACAACAAGGGTGTTGGGTACAGAGCGTTCTTTCCTCCCTCCATGGCTTGTTTGTCACACCGCATGAGGACGCTTGTCTTACAGCAGAAAGTCTCTATTCTGGGAGTGCAAAAAATTGTGCCTTCCATGAATGGAAAATCCACACAACCCTACGGGGCTAACTCATTAACTTGTCAAATTCACTCAGTTATTTATCCACTCGCTAATTCATGCGCAAACTCATCTGCGTCACTCAATTACCTGGGGTAAACCACTCACCCAGTTTCTCACGAAGTCACTTATAGGCTCAATTATCCAGTTAACTTTCATACGCACACACTCACTCACTCAAATCACACACTTACCAATTGTCTCAATCAGCCACCCAAACTACGTCACTCACCCAATTCCCTCACTCACCATTCTCTCACACTCTTCCCAATTACTCCACTACTCGTTCACTCACTCGACCACAAGCCCATTCCGTCACCCTCTCTTGTTTTGGAATCCATGCTCTTTTATTGTCACATTTTGACTGATGCCTAGGGCTCTCCAAGAGTCCCCGCCTTTTGCATCACAAACAGTTCGCGCTTAATCCGCTGCGTGGAGAGGGTGAAAGGATCTTCGGAGCTCGGACCTCCCTCACTGCGCCAGTCGCTCCAGATGTCTCACTGAGAATGCCACGTTTCCTCCTTTTGAAAAACAACGCATTCCAGTGTGTGACTTGAGCTGGCCACAGAGGGAAAGAGGAAATAAACACCGTGTACGAAAAGCTTGGCATTTGTTTATAAATAGTGCAGAAGGCTGGGCACACCCATGGGAAGGTCCTCCATCACAGCGGATTAAATGGCGCGCGCGTGTGAACCCAGCGCTCGGGGCTCGAGGACGCACAGGTCGAGATGGCCCGGCGACAGCAGACACAAAGGACAGAGCCAGCGAAAGTGTTTACTTTCAAAATATTCTACAAGAACATTTGCCAAATTAAATATATGCTCATGGTCTGGGGCACTTCGAGCAAACTAACGAAAAAAAGTCAAGCTGGTCTGGACATTATTCAGAGGTCAGAAGTTTCGGGGTTAGGCTTTTTCATGAATGCTACATTTTCAAGAACAACCGCGATACCCACGCAGCAATAGAATTTCGCCAAAGTGCAGGATCTTTCGCAATACATTACCACCATTTGACAGATGTTATCGGATTAGATAATTCGTTAAACGAAACGAAAAACATATGGTTTACGATCTCAGAGGTAAAAGGGGGCGGTTGGAGTTGCTGATGAGAGTGGGTGGTGGGAAAGTGAGCAGCTGGGAGTTCACTGAAATTAGTCATCAGCAGAGCACAGATTACCGCATTTATAATTCTGGACAGGGAATGTATGCATTACGTCTTGCAATACTTCACAAACCAGACGTCCAGTTCCGGTTCAAAGATGCAAGGTTCGGATTGTTTGAAGCCATTCTACTTGCCTCTTTTCACAGTTTAAAGTATGAGCTGCCTTCACACTTACAGCTTCGTTGTGAGCACCAGTGTAACCGATGTGGCCCTTTAAGGCCATAACTCATTTTGTATTTGTGTGCCGTAATAATCACGAATTCCATGAAAGGTGCAAAATGTGCATCTGGTTTTACACTTTACGCCCAACTCGGAGTGAGGCGTAAGAGGGCAAGGACACTCGGAGTACAGCCCAGGGACCAGTGTCGTGGAAACCTCTGACCCGTCACTGAGAGCACGACCTAACTCCCTGCGCCTCAGGAAACGCCTCAGCAAAAGCTGCTGGAACAATCTTCAGAGTGGGGTGCTACCGTCGATATTGCAGCACTGACTCGTAGGGATTCGGACAAAATGCAAGTCACACAAAGAACAAGTATAGCAAACGAGCCACGCCCATTCACCGGGAGAGTGGTTAGGGTGTAGTATATAGCTGGCCATGCATTTTGCAGCATACTGTACTATCATTAACGGGCAGCCCATTTTCCAGTGAAATGACCATTACATTTGCACAAACATGCCGTTTTACTGACAAAACTATACAACACAAATGATAATGTGCGGAAATCGTGTTTCAGCTAATATGTTTCATCTGTGCATCACCAAGTAAAGTCTCTTGGTATGCTTCAATCACATGAATATCTTTATTCCCACAACACTTCAAAATGACCAAAAAGTACTTCACTTGTGCTTTCCTTATTGCTGATTTATTTTGAAATATTTGTGCAGTTCATTTGTAGGTGTAAATGTTGTTGTGTGCTAGAATAAAACGACATCCTAGACTCCTTTCCTTTCACACTGGTAAGACTCTTACACCGTTCACTTTACAAATCCTCTCACTTTCCAGTCAGAGGTAGAAAAGGAAACACCAATCTCTGTGTTAAAGAATAAACAGCAATTGGTCAGACTAGCCTGACATTTGGCCCCTGTATTTGAGCAGACAGCAAATGTGAAAGATAAAAAAAAATGTAAAGTCATATTTAATGCTCATTCACCTTCGGAACGCCAGCACGTTATTTTTCTGGGTGCTACAGCAGCCCCTGCAAACCCTACTTCAAGCACCTTTGCCTCAGAACGGACCTGCTCAGCCGAGAAGCGCAAACGGAGTAACAGGCTGTCAGGGGTCTTACCTCTCTCTCCAGCTGTAGCGGCTCCTGGAGGGAGTGATGAGGGCCAGGGTGGAGGGTAGTAAACTACGGCATACGGCCGAACGGAAATAAGTACATAAATAAATAAATAACATGAATTACATTGCGCATGCTGCATCGCCCGATGGAGCCGCTACTGCTCTCTAGCTCTACTGAAGCTTCAGCAGTCCTCAGGGTAGAGACTGTAACCCATCCCATATCTTCTGCTTAGAGACAGTGTTAGCTGTCTGCCAGATCTTTTGTTAACAATTCTTTAAAATATACATGGGCCTCAAATACTACAGTCAGTGTTTTGGGGGCAATAATGATCACACATTTATAGAATCTGTCACCTCACCTCTGTATTCCAACTTTATCATGTGTGATTAGTATCACCTATCCCGAGTTGCGCCTGAAATAGTGTGTATAAGATGCAGAGTTATGTGCTTACTGCACCGAAATCTGCATGTTGGAGTATTTACCTCCCAGTTTTCCACTGATAAATATTAACAGGTTAGACCTGCTGAAATATCGCCAGTTGATATGGATTTTAGTGCACCTGGTAATTACTGTATGCCATCAAACCTGCTCAATTGATAATTACTATGCAAAAGTGAACCGGAAATTACCACAGCACATATAAATAATTGAGGCCAAGGTGTGCTTTATTTCTGACTCATTCATGCTGTTGGATGTTTGATGTTTTCTTCTGCCTCGTATGGCATGCTTCCATTGCTATGCATAAAGAACTAATTTACATCTACAATATACACTCAACATAACATGTTTTGTCAAATTCAATATCTTATACATGAATTACAACTATCACCCCAATACTACCAGCTCTACCAATAACAGATATAAAAATAACACCAATACCTACACTACCAATATGACCACTATCAATTCTACGATCATTGCTACACACCACAACTACCACTTCTGCCAATAGAACTACAACCAATACCACCACAGCTGGCACCTGTAGCACCACCAACAACACACTACCACCAATACCTCAACAACAATAAGAAACATACCACAAAGCCATAAATTGACACCTTCCGCACTACAACTAATACCAGTGTTAGCAGTAGCACACCTCAATTAACAACTTCACATTTTCAACCCCCACTAATACCACCAAAAGCACCAATATTACCAGTACCAGTGCCACACCATTACCCACCAATAGCAATACTACCATTAGCACACCACCTAAAGCATCAGAACAAGCACCAGTGATATCAATACCAGCAATACCATCACTACTAATGCCAAACCACCAACACCACTGCCATCTCTACCAAGCATTGCAAAAAAAGTCAATAGACTGGTTCAAAGAGCTTTCTCATGGAAATACTTGCCTACATGCCTATGCTTACTTACATTGTTACATAGAAGCCAGGCTTTTGGCGCCGCCAATGCATGCAGCATTCCACTCCGGGCTTATTTACCAAATGTGATCCCAATGTTTCATAGGAATTAACCATCATCTCATATTAACCCATTATCTCTTGTGCCTCTTCTTCATAACCAAACCTTATTATTGAGGATGAACCTCTACCTGTAGCCGGAATCCTATGATCACCAAACAACTCTCTTAAAATGATTTTTTTTCTGATTATAAAGTCCTCCTTCTTACCCAGTCAGTCCTGCTATCTCTCTCCAGTGGGGCCAATAATTAGACAGGGAGTGCATCTCTCTCGTGCCTATAATTACAATGCCTTAATATTAGTCGTGTGGTTGTATAGTGTGTGTTATTTCCGCTGTGCATTAACAGGGCACATAGAGTAAACGCACTATTACATCACTGTTCTGGGGAGTTCAGTGTTTTGCGGGATTGAGTACCTTTTGACTGTACTTAGAGCAGTTGAATGTAGAGCACAGGGCCTACTGAAGCTTTCAGGTTCGGGAAATCCATGTGCAATGATTCTGCTGCAGGTCAACATTGCTCTTTTTTAATTTTTCACTCCAGTGGTGCCGGGAACAGTACATTAATGCCTTACCGGGTTTCCATGTTTAAAAAATGTCAGCTGTATCACAAGAGGTAAAAGGGTATTACTCCATTGGAGTTCCTTCTGATTGGTAGAGTTCAGATGGGAGGGGCAGAGTAACTTCACTCTCCCTTTATTAAATCTAGCATTAGCCAAAACCTTTTAATTTTACTAAAACTATAGATATAATACACTTACTTCTGGGATTCTCACCCAACTGTCTTCATCAGTTGCTGTGCTACTCTCATTTTCTTGTGCCAACAGTACCACACAGCGTACGGCAATGGGTTAGCCACTTCAGCCAATTACAAATTCTGATCTTTAACAAGGAGCACATCCACAGACACAAAGTAGTTTTCTTCAGTGTCAAAGACAACTATAGCAATCTGTACCTTTTGAGCCAAAAAATATTTTTGCTTTTATCAAATTTATTCTTTTTTATATATTGTTGAGAGCCCAGCAGCTTACGCCAGCAATAATGCTTTACAAAAAACATGACAAAACAAAACAAGAGATGACACAGCCAAAAAGCTGTTAGTGATCTTTTTAATTTTATTTATTTTATTTATTTATTTAAGCTTATACCGCGCACAGCTACCCACAATGGGTTTCCCGGCGCCAGGGATAGACTATAGAAGAAAGGAGGGTATATCACCTGACTTGAAGCCACAACCGACTATTGGCCACGCTGAATAAAAAGCAAAGTCTTCAGAGCCTTACGGAAGCGGAAGTTACTAATATATTATAAAGTTGTATTAATTTAAACGCTAACATGTTAGAAGGAGCAATACTTGCTCCTTCTAACATGTTAGCGTTTATATTAATGTGCCTGCTTGGCATTCTTTGAATCCATACTCAAGTACAAACAGAGTCACATGCATTTGCCTTTGTTAGGTTATTTCATAAAATACCTAGGGATTTTCCATCTCCATGGCAACACATTTTACCAGATTACCAAATAAAACATGATCCCTCAAGCTAGTGGTTTCACCTCCGTGCAGATGTACAGACAGGAGTGCATCTAGAGGTTATTTTTATTATAGGTAACAGTTTGACACATTTAAAATGATTCCTCTTTTGTTTTTGGAGAGGTTGTTTGAAGTGGCACATCACAGAAATAAAGGGATATCCAGTTTTGTGTGCAAATGTGTTAGTAGAGTTTAGATAAAAGCATGAGCGTTAAGAACGTATTTATGCATGCCAGGAAAGACTCATTTCTGTTGTAATCCGGTGGCAGGCATGCCAACAGCTTGGCGGCCTTCTGGGACCTCCGCAGCTGCAGCCCTACAGGAAAACTACCAAAGTCCTAATCAGGCTCTTTGTTTCAGTTGACTTAGGTCTTAGCAGCCTAGACCATTGATTTGAAACATAAAAAATCATACACATCTCAGTTTAGAGATCAATGTAATACCTTGGATAAAACATGCTCAACACAGGGACACCTTCTGTAATAACAAATTGTGGAGACATTATTCAGAGGTCAAAAGTTTCGGGGTTAGGCTTTTTCAGGAATGCTACATTTTCAAGAACAACCGCGATACCCACGCAGCAGCAATATAATTTCGCCGAAGTGCGGGATCTTTCGCAATACATTAGATCCATTTGACAGATGTTATCGGATAAGATGATGCGTTAAACGAAACGAAAAACATATGGTTTACGATCTCAGAGGTAAAAGGGGGCGGGTGGAGTTGCTGAAGAGAGTGGGTGGTGGGAAAGTGAGCAGCTGGGAGTTCACTGAAATTAGTCATCAGCAGAGCACAGATTACCGCATTTATAATTCTGGACAGGAAATATGCATTACGTCTTGTAATACTTCACAAACCAGACGTCCAGTTCCGGTTCAAAGATGCAAGGTTCAGATTGTTTGAAGCCATTCTACTTGCACACCGCCTCCTTTCACAGTTTTAAGTATGAGCTGCCTTCACACTTACAGCTTCGTTGTGAGCACCAGTGTAACCGATGTTGCCCTTTAAGGCCATACCTCATTTTGTATTTGTGTGCCGTAATAATCACGAATTCCATGAAAGGAGCAAAATGTGCACCTGGCTTTAGGTTACAGGATGCTGAAGCATTATATCCATCACTTTTTACTTCACTGTGAATCCTTATTCACCAGTCATTTAGTTCCATAAGTAATATTGTGTAAGTCGCTGGATTTTGAAAGAATGAACTTTCTAATATTCCTCGCAAAATCCTATTACCTGGACTTAATGAAAACTGATTGTACACATACATATTTTACACACACACAAATGTATGATTAGAACCGAGCTGATGAGTGCACTCCATCAATTGGACACACACACACGTACACACACACACACACACACCACACACACACACCACACAAACACATGAAATAATTTTTTTTAGGTTTGCTAATAAAATTGGTGCTGTTTGAGAAATCTTCACAAAACATTCTTCAAAAACAATTTCAGCCACCTCAGCCTTTCTAGAATTTTTTTGGGGTGATCCATCAACACGTTTTCCGCATGCAATTTCCCATAGGAATTCCAGACACACTACAGGAGAAATGGCTGAAAAGAATCATACCAAATTTGGCAGAAAACTAGAACTTTACCCGGAAAGTGTGCTTTTTGTGATATGGTGTAAATCCGTTCAGCCGTTTTACAGAAATTAAGCGTCACAATGTATAGCTATCTTGCGACGCCATACTACAGAGGGAGTACAATTGGAGTACCCATGTAATAAACAGCAAATGAAGCAAACTGATTGGCTGGATCTCGGTCCTGTGATACCGAGTTCTGTGAGTGGCTGTCCACAACACGAAGAGAAATGTTGTGCCCGCATGCTAGGATGTAGGGACTCGGTCCACATGTCCTGAAAATAAAAACAAAACAACATATCATTGGGCAGGATAGGGAACCGTGACCACCTGATCCTTGTGGGAACACCCACCCTAGGGGCCCTTGTGGATATCACAATGGTTAAAGTGAAAACAAAATTCCTGTTACTGCAGGCTCGATGCACTCTTGCGGTAATCAGTGTGGACATTTGCCGGAGAAAATCAAAATTACTGTTTAATTACTGCAAGATTACTGACGGACAAAAAAAGCAATGGGGTTGACCACCTGCAAGGGGTTTCAAGCACAGCGTGGAACTGGCCGCCCACCGTGGGGTGGAAGTCACTGCGCAGGGCCTGGCGGCAGGGGCAGAGTAGGCCGACTTAGGTAAGGTGATATAATATTACATTCCATTTCAAAAAAACTAAAATTCACTAAAAAACAAAGATAATGTAAGGGTATACTTAGGTGAAAATGTCAGTTAATTTGTTACATTCTAAACTCGAAAAATCACTGAAATTCCCTATTTATAGTTGACTCAAGGAACTGTAACTGCCGCCCTCGCCATACACTGCTTATGATCGCTTTTATTACATCACTCATGAGATGTTCTATCACATCATTGATAACATCACTGATGATATCTGAAATTGCATCATTGATTACAACACTGGGCATGGCAGGGGTGTGAGCTACATTTCCTTGAGTAAACTATAACTAGTACATTTCAGTTGTTTTTAGAGTTTAAAATGTAACTTTTCCTGCTAAAGCAGTGATCATGTTATCGCCGTTCTTGATAATATGACCCTATGTCTGTTGAACAAAGAAGCGCAGTATTTGGGACTCCTTTTATAACTGTCCACCTTCATTAGCTTGTGAGAAATGCTCCAAAATCAAATTTAGACACAACGGTTGCAATCAGGGAAGTTATGTGTTGATTTATCAAACAGCCAAGGAACACAGTTGACTTTAAATAGGTAGAAGTAACTAATAGTGTTATGAGAATTTAGGCAATCTGGTATCCGACCATCTCTGGAAAGTAGCCAATAAATCTATAAAAGCAACTTCAAATAGGTAAAGCACCCGTAAAACATTTAGGGCCAGATGCATCAAGCATCCATTTTGCGATTCCTAAATAGCGATTTTTTGCGAATCGCTATTTAGAAAGCGCAAACTGGTATGTGTGTACAAAATCGCTATTTTTTAGCGATTCCTTAATTTTCTTTATTTGCGAATTCTCATTTTGCGAATTCGCAAATAAAGAATAATTTGCAATGCATTCCTACGGGCCAGGAGGCCCATAGGAATGATAGTGCAATAATTCGCAAATTATGATTTCGCATAATTTGCAATTAGCTAATCGCAATTTGAGAATTATTTCAAGGGTTCAGGGGTGTCTCAAAGACACCCTGCTGCACCCCTGAAATTTACATGTGTGTGCATGTGCACACATACATGCCCTATGGGCATGTATGTGTGTCACATGCCACCCTCACAAATGCCAAATAGGGCATTTTTAAAAGAAATCGCAAATTACCACCAAGTACAAGTTGGTGGTAATTTGCGATTTCTTAACACAAATTCGTAATTCCAAATAGTTACATATATATCATTTAAGGAATCACAAAAATTAAGATTCCTTAAATGCTATGGCAAAATAAGGAATCGCATTTTTTTGCGATTCCTTAAATTGCGATTATTTGATACATAGCAAATCATGCTAAAAGGCCGTTTGCGAGTCGCAAAAGCCTTGATGCATCTGGCCCATGGTATCATTTTTTTCAGAGAAATTCTCCTACTTGTCTAGTTAGAAAAATCTCTCAGTAATCTCCCCCAACAGTGTTGCAATGTCAGTGCACAATGCATTAGTTAACACACTGGATTAAGCAGCATTTTTGAAGACACTAGATGATATCATCCAAGAAGTCCAGATAACCTGTTTACAGGGTGTGTTGAAACCGGTTTCAACATGTTAAAGGCCTCTTAATTTCTGCTTTACCTCTAAGCAGCATTTATTTTCGGTTTCCATTCATATTCGTTGGTTTGCCCCTTGCATGATGGAAACAAATACGCATGGGCACGGAAGACGTCTCTAAAAATGTTTTTGTGATTTTATGTAAAGTATTTATAAAACACGAGCTTAGCTGGATGGAATGAAGTGCAATACCATGATAAATACACAATCACATCTTGGGATTTGTGCAAAGGCTACCATAAAATAAAAACAAAGTGAATAAAACAAAAATAAACATTATTTGGGAGAATACCAGGAGACAGACGGATGTATACTTTATAGGAATGCAAGAGGATGTGAAATGAACATTTCCTGTTAGTGAGTTAGTGTAGGTCATTGATTGAGGGAACGGCTTTATTTTGGGTTTCAGATCTCTTTACTAGTAGAAGGCCTAATATCATTGCAAAACGGATTAATTGCTAGTGCTAGAACAGCGACTGGTTAAGTGAGAATAGTACTGGATTGGGTCCTTATGGACTTGTGTAAATGGAGAGTTCTGGAGGCCCATTGTTAGATTTGGGGGTCTCTAGTTGGCACAGGTAGGTACTTGTGACAAATAGGAAACCTTGCCTCTAGTCAGGGTAAGGTGGTACACTCCTAAAATAACCCCTGCTCACCCCCTTGGTAGCTTGGCACGAGCAAACAGGCTTATCTCAGAGGCAGTGCGTAAAGCATTTGTGACCACATACAGTAATCAAGTGACAGCACTACAGATGGACACCACACAGGTTTTATATAAAAAAGAAGTATTCTTTATATAGACTAATCACAAGACCGCAAACAACAAACATCCACAATACTGTACTTAAAAATGGTAGTTTTAGCTTTGTTCTCTTTAGTTCTTAAAATGCAACACTTTGAGTCAATGTACCTTAAGATGCGACACGCGTGACATCGAAAGTGTTGCAACAACGGAAATGTGGCAAAGATCAGGTGCAAAGAAATAAAGGCGTCAAGTTCTTCCTGATGCGGCACGCTTCTCCAATGTTGCGAGAAGTTTCGACTCGATGCGTCAGCTGCAGCGGCGACACCCTTGTTCAGTGATGAGGCGACAGCAGCTTTGTCGGCAAAACTCTTCCTTGACGATGCGAGACGCTTCCGCTCGATGCGACAACTGCAGCGGTGACACCCTTGTTCAGTGATGCGACGACAACAGCTCCGACGGCGGCACGCTTCTTCATGGATGTGAGACGCTTCTTGTGGTGCATTGCAATGAGACAGCTACAGCAGCGACATCCTTACTTAGAGAGGCGACGGCAACGGCTGCGACGGCGACACGCTTCTTCGGGTTGCGGGACGTTTCTTGAGGTGCAGTCAATGCATCAGCTACAGCAGTGACATCCACGATGTGATGGAAGCGGCTGCGACAGCGACACGCTTCTCCCTCTTGAGTCGCGCTTCCAGCTCCTTGCGACACGCAGTCCCTCAGAATGCCCGAAACAGCAGCAGGCACTTCTAAAGGACTTTAGGGAGATGGGGGTTGAAGTCTGTTGTCCCTGAGACTTCAGCAGGAAGCGAGCTCTTTTCTCAAGCTCTTGGAGATCCTTCACAAGTTGAACAAAGTGCACACTAAGTCCTTTCTCCTTTCTTTGGCAGTCAGGAAACCACTGCAGGCCAATACCCCCATGCAGCACTTCAGCTTAGGGATAGTCTCTCCTCAGTTTCTTCAGGTTCCTCTTCTCAGTAAAGGTTTCTTCTTCTTGTCCAAAAGTGATCTAAATTTTTGGGATCAGGGTCCCACTACTTATACCCCAAATCCTTTGTCCTCTGAGGCAGAGGGGCCTTTGCCTAGTCCAAACCAGTTCTGGAGCACTCTGTTTACATGACTCCTTCGTTCCTTTCACAGTGCAGGGCAGAAATATCAGACTCCCCACAGGAGGTGGAGCCAGCATTGTGGAGGGAAGGCACAGCCCTGGAGCACTCTGTTGACATGACTCCTCCTCTCCTTTCACAGTGCAGGGCAGAGACACCAGACGCACCACAGAGGGTGGAGCCGGCATTGTGGAGGGAAGGCACCGCCCTATTCAGGTCCCAGGTGCAGCTCCTCCCACCCATCTACTTGCAGATATCTCTACTTAGCCCTGTGCTGACTCAACCTGTCTCCTGGAATCCCCCAGCCCTGTCACTCAAACTCCAGACAAGGAATACACAACCTAGCAGATGCAGGCTTGGATAATTAGACAAGAAAATACCTACTTTCTAAAAGTGGTATTTTCAAACACAGATTGTTAAAACCAACTCCACTAAAATATGTATTTTATCATTCTGAGTTCAGGCATACTAAACTCGAATTTCTACCATGTTCCCTGAGTTAGTTAGGATTATAAAATGTAATAATCTAACTGCCCATTCTGGCCTAAGGAGAACAGGCAGCCTTGCAATAGTGAAAACTAAAAATGGCTGTAATTCACTATTAGGACATGCCACACACCAGGGCATGTCCTACCTTATACTTACAATGCACCCTGTCCTTGGGCCTACCATAGGGGTGTCTGATATGAAGAAAAGGGAAGGTTTAGGGACTGGCAAGTGGGTGTTATGTTATGTTATATATTTTATTAAATGCAACTGTTACCCCTTGGGTGTCCTGGCGCTAACTGCTGTCCTAATGCAGAAAAAGACTGAGGAAGAGACAAAAACAGCCAGGTCTTAAGCATTTTCCTGAATAACAGCAAATCAGTGCTGTTCCTCAGATGTAAAGGAAGCTGGTTCCACGCCTTTGCAGCACCGACCACAAAACTTTTCCCACCCCAGCGTGCTCTTTTTACGAGTGGAACTTTGACCAGTTTTTGAGCCGATGAACGTAGCAGTCTAGTAGGGGTGTACCATTGAAATAGTTCTGGCAAGTAGCATGGTCCTGGATTGTGAAGCGATTTAAAAACTAGACAAAGAGATTTAAATTGCACTCGTTGCCTTACTGGCAACCAATGAGACATTTGCCTGTGTAAGCCCGGATGACTTCTCACAAAGTCTGTGTGAGGAAGTCTCCTTATATTTTGAAAACAAGATTGACTCCATCTACGGTAAGATCCTAGCATCCCAAACAGAAAAAGGCACCCTGAATGCTGCTCTCCCCACTGAGAATACAAATTTCTCACTGACCACCTTTCCCCCTATTAATAGCAGAGAGCTTCAAATATTAATGACCCACGTAAAATCTGGGTCTCCGGAGGACCTTATTCCTGCCAAAACCCCAGTCCCCCTGAGTACTTTGTTGGGCCCTCACATTCAAGACGTAATCAACCAGTCCTTAAAGAAGGGACACGTGCCAACTGAGTGGAAGAGAGCGGTGGTGAACCCCATCCATAAGAATGCTGCTCTCCCCTGGACGGAGCTCTCCAACCTCCGGCCCATCTCCCTCCTACCCTATCTTAGTAAGCTTGCCGAGAAACACGTCAACGCGCACCTGTGCAATTACATCGAGGCAGCGGGCGGCCTAGACCACTCTCAATCTGGTTTTAGGCCAAACCATAGCACAGAATCAGCTCTCCTGTCAGTGACTGATAACATCCGGATGTCACTTGACGGGGGGAGCTCAGTGATTCTGGTGCTATTGGATTTGTCCGCTGCCTTCGACACGGTGTCGCATAAAATTCTTCTCGGCACCTTGAGGGAGGTGGGAATAAGAGGGACCGCCATGGCATGGCTAGAAAGCTTTCTTGCGGAACGTCAACAAGGTGTCAAATTGGGCTCCCACAAATCCATCTGTAGGGAGCTCACCAAGGGAGTGCCAAAGGGCTCATGTTTAAGCCCCACGTTATTTAACGTGTACGTGGCCCCCTTGGCGGACATTATAAGATCTCACGGGTTCTCCCCAATCTCCTACACTGATGACACCCAGTTGCTGTATCCCTTCCAAACCCTCACACCGACAGTTATACAATCTTTTCAAAATGGTATGAGAGCTGTGGCAGATTGGATGGCCCAGAACTTCCTCCAATGCAATGTGACCAAAACTGAAGTCATGTTGTTTGGAGGGGCCACCCTGCTATGGTCCCCCGACTGGTGGCCACTTGAGCTGGGACCTGTCCCCGTACCAAAACAGATTGTCAAAAACCTGGGAGTGCGCCTAGACCAAGCATTCATATTAAAAGATCATGTCAATCAAGTTACTGGAACTTGGTTCCGAGTAATTGGGCTATTACGACGCATTTTCCCCTTCCTGCCTGACATTCACAGGAAGACGTTGGTACAAGCATTGGTCATCGGTCGGATGGACTACTGCAATGGACTCCTCATTTCTGCCAATCAAGAACAACTTGGCAGACTGCAGGTAGTACAAAACACCGCAGCTAGACTCATCTTGAATGCTTTTCCCCAAACTCCTTCACGCCCACTCCTCTCTCACCTTCACTGGCTCCCGGTGAGACAACGTGTCAACTTTAAAGTATGCTGTATAATGCATAAGTGTATTTATGGGTCTGGCCCTAAATACCTAAGAGACATATTCGTCCCTTACTCACCGGGACGTGTCCTGCGTTCCAGCAGCACTATGTTGCTGCAGGTGCCCAGAGTGACGAGAGCAAGACAGGGAGGATGGGCCCTCTCACTTAAAGGCCCCATGTTATGGAACTCTCTGCCTCCACAGCTGAGACACACCCCTAATCCCCTCTCCTTTAGAAAGAAATTAAAAACATACCTCTTCACACAAGATCAATAATTTTTCCTGTTATCTGTGCAGTCTCATGTCCCAGGCTGTTTCCTAATACCTTACCAGAAGCTACGCGCGGAGATACCCCTTCGGGGCTCATTCAGGCGCGATACAAATACATAAATAAAAATAAATAAATAAATGAAGTCTACAAATTTCATTAGAAATCTGGGCAAATTTTGGTACACCAGATAACAGCCTAGCAGCGGTGTTCTGCAACATCTGGAGTCTATGCAACAGGCTCTCTTGCATGTTTAAATAGAGGCTGTTACAGTAGTCTAGATGTGACATAATCAATGCAGTAACTACCGTCTGCCAACTCTCCTTAGGTAGAAAAGGAATGATTTTCTTGATGGTCCTGAGAGTGAACATAGTAGATGATACAATGGCGTTACCGTGCCTTTTTATGTCCAGTTTATCATCTAGGTACACTCCCAAGTTTTTCACTTGTTTGGAAGGTGCTGAGAGGGGCCCCAGAGAATCAGGCCAGCATTCAGGGGTCCACAGGTTGAGGTCGTTCCCAAATAGGATGACTTCTGTCAACATTGCAGTACCAGACTGCACGCAGGCTCTGCAATGGCAGACCTGAGACACATTTTACAAGGCTGCTTCTGTGAGCGGCACAACCAGTGCTTCAAGCCCACTAGCAGCATTTGGATGTTCAAGCCCTGGGTACACTCAGTGCACTATACTAGGGTCTGACAAGTAAACCAAATCAGCCAATAATGGAGTCACTAATCCATACATCAATTTACAATGCACTGTAGCACTGATCAGCAGTGGTAAAGTGCCCGGAGTCATAAAACAGCCAACAAGAGGTCAGAAAAAATAGAAGAGGGAGGCAAAAAGTTCAGGGATGACCCTGCAAAAAGGGCCATGTCCAAGACCCATCATATTTGATGTTTCGAACACTGCCCTGAACACCAGTTTCCCAAATTCATGGCAGACAGCTACTATTGTTCCTATTTATATGAAGGGAGATAAACAAGCCTTAAGTGCTGTTGGCCCATCTCTGTAATTGACTCAGAAGCTTAAATATTAGGCTGTATCATTTTGTAAGGAATTGAGGCTTGGGCGAACGAGAATAAGATGACTTGATTAATATGGTGCAGTTTGGATATACAGCACGACTGGGGACTCAAGAGCGATGCGTGAACTTGCACCTAATCATTGCAAAAGTATACTGTAGCCACAAAGAAACCATATACCTTTCTTTTATGGATCTCAGTTGTGCCTTTGACCAGGTCAACCGAACAAACCTATGCAACATTTTGAGACATATGCGCCTACCCAAACCTATTGTGAATTTTTTACATGTCCTTCACAGTGGGGTGACTGCTACTGTGAGGAATAACCCGGAAGGGGAGTGCACAGAACCCTTTAGACTAGCCAGAGGGGTTTGTCAAGTCTGTGTCCTTGCCCCCAAAATATCTGCTTCATATATTAACAGGATTAAAAAGAAATTGATCGCTAATGACAAGGACCAGCCAAAGGTAGAACCCTGGTGTATTTTGACACGGTTATATGAAGATGGTGCCATCTTAATTGCCTGCACCCCCAATGGTCTGAGAAGCCTTGTTTATAATTTTGTTAAGGTTATTGACAAACTGGATCTTGAAACTAAGACCTTTAATTTGGTAATCAACGACATAAGGTCAGGCTAATCACTATAAAGGGAAAACCTATTATGAGAGTGAATGATTTCTCATATCTAGAGGTGACCTTCGATGCACGGAGCTCCTGGTTATCCTGCATTTCGCACAGGTGTCTCCATTTTAATCAATCTGTGAAGGTGGTTTTGACTTAGCCAGAAAGGTGGGGAGCAAACCTGTGCTCTTTATCCTCGAAATTTACAAATGTGAGTATGTTCCAGTTTTATCCTAAGGGCAGCCATCTGGGGCTATCGAAATTGTGCAAAGATCCAACAGGAGGAGAATTGCTTTTGTAGGCGTGTTCTAGGACTTTCACCATCCAGTCCACATTATTGTATACATGAAATATTACCTTTTATTCCATTTGCGCTTCAGAAAGCGGTGGTTGCAGCATGTATCCTGCCAAAAATTGATTACTGCTGTGGGCTGTTTCTCAATATACAATCACGATTCCTCAACAAAATGCAGGTCTTCCAAAATGCAGCAGTTCATCTGCTGCTTGCCATCCCGAAACATCAATCAGTGGCTCATGCCCTCCCAATTTTGCACTGGTTAACAGTTAAAAGACAAATTTATTTATTTATGTATTTATTTGTGTGTTTTATAAAGCGCACAGCTGCCCCAACGGGGCGTCCCGGCGCTGGTAAAACTGGGGACAGTGAAGGTAGGAAAAGAAGAGAACATTATATGGAGAAAAGGTGGGTCTTTAGTGACTTTCGAAATGCCGCTTCAGTTTGACAGGCACGTAAAGTAACCGGAAGTTTGTTCCAGCACTGAGTGGCGCAAACCTCGAATCTAATTTAAGGCCCTCTGCAATGCCTTTAAATCACTACATGGACTTGGCCCGATTACTATACACGCAGTTTCAGGTGGTATATCCCAGAGAGGCAGCTCCACTCAGTGGCCTCATCTAATTTGGTAATCCCTAGGGCCAAATTGCTTCATGAGGTGGGGGAGAAGTTTAGTTTGGGGCACAGCTAGACTGTGGAACTCACTCCCTCTGGCACTCAAGAAGGAAAGCAATCTTTTGACGTTCTGCAAGCTTTTAAAAACCTGTCTCTTCAATAACTAGCCCGAACGCACCAATCCAGCATCCCCTTCTGGTTAGCTAATACTGCAAAGCCGCCACACCTAGATGCCATTGGGTATTAGTGCGCGTTACAAATCAAAATTTCATTATACATGAGGAGCTGGGGCTTCCTTATATCAGGTATTCCATCAACTTAGCACCACTCCCCTTTGGATTTCTATTTGGGTAAATGAGAAACCAATTTCAATCGCACGGTCATTCCTGACTGTTTAGCCTGTGAGCCGGGCCACAAAATTGGAAGGCTTAGCTATAATAAGAACCTTACGGAAGTATTGTTTTAGACTTGAAATGTTTACTACTCCACACTTGATAGTCAAGGTAGACACTCAACACTTCCGTGAAGAGGATGAATATAAAAAAAAACATTGTCATGGGACTATGTTATGATACAAACTTGCAATGGCATAAAACCCTATTTTGAATTTGTGAAAAAAATACCTGGGAAATGTAGTGCTAACAACATTATTATATATTTTTTATTTTTTTTATTTTTTAAATTTGTATGGCGCTACAGCTACCCAAAAAGGGTTTCCCGGCGCCTGAGTCATTTGATTAGATAGAAGGAAAGTTGCCAAATTGTAGTATTACTGCAGTTGTTTCTGGAACAGCCAGGTTTTTACATATTTCCGGAATTTCGTATAGCTCTCTTCTTTCCGGATCTGAGGGGGAAGTGAGTTCCATAGAGTGGGCCCTCTCACAGCAAAAGAACGCCCTCCCGTTTTTTGGAGTTTAAATCTAGGAATAGCAAAATTTGCTGCTGTTAGAGATCGGAGATTTCTTGTTGGAAGGTAGGGACAAGCCAGGGTTTGTAGGTAGGCGGGTGCAGTTCTGGTTTTAATTTTAAACATATATGTCAGGGTTTTAAAGCTGATCCGATGTTCTATCCTGAGCCAATGTAGGTCATTCAGATGTTTAGATATTCTCTCAAACTTTGGGATCTGACACAGGAGTCGTGCAGCCGCGTTTTGGATCATTTGGAGTCGTTTTATCACTGCAAGATTTGAGCCCAAGTAAAGAATGTTACCGTAGTCAATGCGTGATGTTATTAGTGCATTGACTACGGTCTTTTGGGTGTTTTGGGGCAACATCCAAATAATTTTCTTTAGCCATTTTATTATGGTGAAGCAGAGGCCAGCGACTTTATTTGCCTGCTGCTTCATCGACAAAGTATTGTCGATAATGACTCCTAGGTTCCTTACTTGAGTGGCTGGGATGGGAAGATTACCCATCTCTGCTGGCCAGTGTAAGGGGCTCCAGAGCTCTTTATTTCTTCCAAGAAGAAGAACCTCCGTTTTATCCCCGTTTAGCTTCAACTGGTTAGTTGACATCCAGTTGAAGATTTCCTGAAGACCATTTTTCAGAACAGAGGGGGTTGAGGGGTTTGAGTCAGATAGGGAAAAAATTATCTGCGAGTCGTCAGCGTATGACATTAACGCGAGGCCCACGCTGTCGGCTAAATCGGCCAGTGGTCGCAAGTATAAATTAAAAAGCAGCGGGCTCAAGATGGAGCCCTGTGGAACTCCATGGGGGGTGAGGAACGTGTCCGAGCATGCAATGCTGGATTTGATCTGGAAAGATCTATTGGTTAGAAAAGACTTTATCCACTGAAGGGCCTCATTTCGAATGCCAATTCTCTCTAGTGTAGTCAAGAGAGTTTTATGTGAAATGGTATCAAACGCCGCACTCAAATCTAAAAGAATGAGTGCGACAGTTTGACCCTTATCCAGGAGCTTTCGAATTTTTTCGGTCACACCCAGTAAAGCGGTCTCCGTTGAGTGTCCTGTACGGAAACCTGATTGCGATGGGTGGAGGAGGTTGTTATTCTGCGTGAAGGAAGTGAGGGCGGCATGGATATGTCTCTCCATTAGTTTAGAAAAGGCAGGAAGTAATGATATAGGCCGATAGTTTGATAGGACCGTAGGGTCGGCTGAAGGTTTTTTCAGTAATGGGGTTACAATGGCGTGTTTCCAGCTTGCCGGGACAGTGGAAGTTAAAAGAGAGGAATTTAGCATGTTTGCAATAGTAATTAAGGGGGCGTTGTCAAGTTGTTTCAGGAAACGAACTGGGAGGGGATCGCAGGGAGAGCCTGACGAAATAGATTTCAAAGATATTTTTAGGGAGTCCAGAGTTATGGGGGGCCATCTCTCAAGGGAGTTTGTTTCTTCCGGGGTTCTTAAGATATGCTGCTCAGTAGCATTAACCTGGGGACTAGTAGTAAAGTTTGAGACAATAATTTCAATTTTGTCATTGAAGAATGTCGCCAGGTCTTGACATTGTTTTTTTGTTAACGGATGGGCAGTGGCTGATGTTTGGGCACCTGCTAGATCCTTTACTATATTAAATAAGGTCTTTGTTTTGTTTGTGGCATTGTTGACGGTATTAGCCACATAAAGGGCTCTGGCTCTCCTGCAGGATGTATGGTACACATTCCTTGCGTTATTGTATTTTATTTTGTTTTCGTGTTTGTAGTCTTTGCGCCAATTCCTTTCTAAAACTTTGCATTTGGATTTCTCAGCTTTGAGTAGTTCATTAAACCAAGGGGCAGGGGGGGCGGTGGAAATTTCTCTTTGCCTCCGTTAAAGGAAGGCATTGGATTGTTGCTGTTTCTAGCCACTGGTTAGTAGTTTTCGCGATATTTTCCATATTTTGGCCGTAGGAGGGGGCGCTATTTATAAGTGCGTTATTCAGTCTACTCATATCTAATAGTTTCCAATTTCTCATGGATTGCGCAGGCCAGATGCGACTCCTGGAAGGAGCCGGTCTGGTTAGGCTAAAACTTACAAGGTGATGATCTGACCAGCATACAGGGCTGGTTTGAGTCCATTGTAGGTCAGGGGTATTAGAAAAAATAGGGTCCAATAGGTGACCTGCTTTGTGTGTAGAACCAGTATTGAGCAGAGTTAAATTTAAAGCAGTGAAATCTTCTATAAGATTACAACAGGCCACATTTGTTTGGTCCTCAAGGTGCAGGTTTAGGTCCCCTAAAAGTGTGAAATTTTTAGAATTTAACAGCAATGGGGCAATGTGGTTTGCTAAGTTGACTGTCCAGGAGTTAGCATTCCCTGGTGGTCTGTATATAAGAAGACCGGACAGAGTAAAATTCGGGTTGAGGGTAATTTGGAAGGAGGCGGCTTCACAGTCTGGGATATTGGCTGGGAACATTTCAGCTAGATAACATCAGGAGTCATTTGTGCTTCCCCCTTGGCCAATATGACTCATTGTCTATTTTAACTTGCCCCTGTGGCAAGGATTCTACTCAGACTTTGAAACATTTTCTTTTTCTCTAAATATTATGTGTCCCGTAAATATACATTTTAACTACCAATTATAGAATTAAAGGGTTTTTATCAGCACAAACCTGCACTTTATTTTTTACATGCTATCCAGTCCCCTGGTATGTTCTACCATTGGCAGTTTTTAACAATGTGTAACTCAAGTGTGCAACTCGGTTTGTGATCAGGGCCGACTGGGAACCAAAACCGTCCCTGGCAAAGTGCTCGGCGTACCCTCACCCCACCCCTCTCTCTTTGCCCTTTTTCTCTTTGCCAGGGCCAGTTTTCGGACTATTTTGTTACAGGGCCGATTTTGCAACTATGCTGCAAAAACGGCCCTGTAACAAAAACGGCCCCCAGGAGCCCCAAACCGGCCCCCCACCCGTGCGGCACACCGGGGGATTGCCTGGTGCCCGCTACGGCCAGTCCGGCCCGGTTTGTGATCTTTTATGAGATTTTAGCTCTGATGTATGTGAATGATGAGAACTGTATTTTTGTGATATCTTGTTCTTTTATGTATTTTACTAGATTCCAAAATAAAGATTTCAAAGAAAGAATGAAACAGAATAGTAGCTATTATAGCTGAAACTGTCAAGTTTTTAAGAGTTTTCAAAGGGCCAGATCAATACAAGAACCACAGATTGGCAGAGTGAAAGAGGGCACAATTTCGAGTTTGGCGGAGGAGAAACCGTTATGTTTACACTGATCGATACTCTACCGTCTCCGCTGGTGGAAACCATAGACCAGGGCCGTCTTTAGCGCTGGTGGCGCCCTGTGCGACAATGTTTGTTGGCGCCAGTGACCAACACTACCACAGATTCACTCACTAGCACCCTTTAACAGTGACCGTGTATCCATAACCACACTCTCTTAGACGCATTGAATTAGTTATATAGCGCCACTCATACCAGTGTTGGGTGTCAGAGCACTTTGCATCACATACATTACACAGAGATAATCAATCATACGTGTGTAAAGCAATATATAGGACATGTTGCATAAGCCAAAGGACTAAACGTGCAGGAGTCACATGTCATCCATACTAGTAGGCAGTATAGTTAAAGAGTGCTTGTTGTGGGGAAGCAAAAATTCAGATTCGAAAAAGAAACAGCATAGTTGGGTGTTTCCTTTAATAATAAGAATCGATTTCTAGCCAAATTAACCCTTTATGCAACGTTAATCAATGTTCTAATGTATACTTTGCAGTGTGTACGCAGTTCTATGATGAAAGTTAATAGCTCATTGTTTAATATTAGGACTTTAAGTTGTAAATTGCAAGTAACAAAAGCATGTCTCTTTTAAAAGCAGTAACCTGCTGATCTGTTTACATGATATGCACTCTGTAATCTACTTGGTACACATTCTTTGAAGCAGGCATATTATCCCTCAGCACTAACTTCACGTAAGTCAAAACCTCAACTGTACAAAATGCGGATCTCTCTCCAGGAAGATAATTAATCACATGAGTTATCTTGACATTTTTGTGAGGCCTGGTAATTACCGGAGGAAATAAACGCTGCAGCAGGTGCTTGAAAAACATACCAAACTTGCAAACACGGCGCCCCCAGGAAGCTAGCACCCGGTGCGATGGCACCAGTCACACCGCCCAAGAGCTGGCCCTGCCATAGAACATTGGCACCATAGAAACCTCAAACTGTCGTCCATATTTAAGGCAGACAGATGTTTTGAGATACTTTTTTCCTGTTTAGGACCGCCAGAAAAATCCTAGCAATCTCGAGGACGAAAAAATAACAAGCATTTGCACTGCAATAGGTCTTGCATTACTGAATGTTTGAGCTATTGGTGTTTCATTATTATTAGCAATGCCAATAGCTCAAACTTTAATAAAGCGAGACCTATTGCGTTGCAAATGCTTGTTGGACTAGTCGTTTCCCATTTAGTGCTGTAAGGATGGGCTCAAAAAAATATGACACGTTAGTAGCTAAAGATCCTGTACTGGCTGAAGAGTTCGCACATCATTACTGGGGATCAACTTCAAAGACTCAGTGCTCATCTGTACTACTTGTTCGAACCTTTTGCTTTTTGTTTGACTTTGAAATTGACTACTTGATTGTTTATGATATCATTTCACTGTACTTTTAACACTATAGATGTATCTGTGTATATTTGCTCTTCTCCTATGTAAAGCGCTCTGATATCTGCAAAGATCTTGTTCGCGCTATATAAAACTTTCAAAATAAATAAATAAATAAATAATAAATATGGAACTTTTAACAGCCCTGATTGAATAAGCCTGTTTGACTAACATGTTTGCTCGGCGAATAAATCACTTTATTAGGGAGTTCAGAGGCTTTAAGAATCTCGGTAGAATTTTATGAACAAGCTTTGTAGAATGGACAGCAAGCACAAAGAACTACAGAAGCAGAACCTCGCACATGACAGCTTTACCAAGGTGGGCTGAAGCCCAGCTGATCAAATAAACCTATTGAGTTACTTCCTGGCAAGTGGGTGGAAGAAAGGGTTTCTGTCAATGGGATCAGCAGAAACAGCACTTGGAGAGGAGATTTTTCTTCTGAAGGGCAGAACACAACCCAGCGCCTGGTTGCTTCAAACACCACTCTCAGCTTCTCCTCACTGTAACCTTTTGCTCTGCACTGGAGGTCAACAGAAAATAACCCTGACACGATTGATTTTCGGAGTCCGCTGTTAAAATGTTAGTTACTCAGTGACAACCCTCGACGTCAAAGGAATACAGGCTTGGAGGGGGCACCCCTGTCTTCTCCTTGCGCGCTGAGGTTGGGAGGGAATCCAGGGAGCCCACATGCCCCTCACAGGTACCTTGCGCGCTGGGGTTGGGAGGGAATCCAGGGAGCCCACATGCCCCTCCCAGGTACCTGCATGCCTCTCCAGCCGGGGGGAGGGCCTTCCTGGGGTGGGCGTGCCACGTTTAAAGGGCCTGGTCCGTCCTTGCTGCGACCTCTGCTTCCTGCCTCTGCCCAGTGCTCGGCCACCATCCTCGGGCTGCATCCATCAGCCCCCCCCTCTCGAATACTGCAGTGCGTGCGTTGCCCGGCGCTGTCGTATCGCCGACTTTACAGGTATGTGTGCCTCTCTCTCGCCTCCCTCCGGCCCTGTCCCTGCTGTGGATCCAGGTAGTACAGGGCCCTGTGGTGGATACCACACGGGGGGGGGGGGTTGGAGGTGGCCACCCACGAGTATATCGGGTTGGGTTAACTTGCGGCACTGTGGTTCTGGGGGGACTCGGGCTAGGGGCAGCTGGGCCTGATTTGGGGCCGCGGTATGGTGCCACGTGGCCGGGCAGGCGGAGGCCGGTGGGTTTAAGATGGCCGCCGGTCGAGTTGCTGGCCTTTTGGGGCCTGCGGCGCGTCGAGTAGACTATTCTGGCTCATCGACTCGAGGCAAGATCAGTTATTTAATCGGATCGGTGCTACCAGTGGCCACCCACGTATCTCGGGTTGGGATTAACTTGCGGCACTGTGGTTCGGGGGGGAGGCAAGATCAGTTCATTAATCTGATCGGCACGACCACGGATGTACTGAGCTCCGCATCTGCCTCGCTGGGGCTGCTGGGCCTTGGTATTTTGCATCCAGGGGTGCAGCGGGCCATGCGCACACTGCTTGCCGGGGCCAGAGGAGGCCCTGTAGTGGGAGGCCTCGAGCCCTGCGCTAGCTGCCAGCTCATGGTGTCCATGCACACTGCCCCCTTTGACGCACGCTGCCCCCAGAGAGCCCGTTCTCTAAGTGTTCTATGTCAGGCCAACAATCACGCTTGATGCGGGTTAATCCATTGAACCATCACCCAATTTTTTAAGGCTGCAAGACACGTTAGCTTGGGGATGATTTGTAAAGGTTACTACATGCCCCACAATACACCGCGAGTGACAATAAGGTGTAACTTCCGGGCGCGATTCCTACAACGTAAGGGTTGGCGGTTGACTATGCGAACGATTAGACAATATGAACAAGATGGGTTTGATGCACAGCTGGTTATGGTAGATTTATTCAGGCTAAATGTACTTTATTCCGGTTTGTTGGTGCTCAATTAGGAGGCGTCGAGAGCCCCACGACGTCTAGAAAACTTGCAAAGGAAGTGAGACCAGATGGTATCTGGTGTCATCCCTAATTGGCACACATTTAGGTTATGTTCCCCTGGATCAGAAAAACACTTTCATTCAATGTTCATTTAGATCTTGGTTTATTTAAAGGTTGTTCATGATTTACGTAGTATTTTCTATGATTTTGAATCAAAGTTCATCAAATTATTTCATTTTTCAACATCAGGCAAATATCAAGGCGTGTCCAATGCATTTCGGGCACTAACATAATGTGCCCTTCATCAGGGAAATGACACTACAAATGAAGATAAAACAAAATATCAATAATGCTGATCTTAACTCATTGTCATTACAATATGTTACATTCACATAATTAAACGTGCAAAAAACATGTTTATCCTAAAACGTGTATGTCATGCATTTAAAAAAACAGTTGGTGACATTGTGCAAGGTAGTTGGGGTTTGTGCTGAGGGTTGTGAAAAAATGGTTCTCTTAGTACTCACATGCCTGTCATGTCGGTATAGCGGTTAATCTGTAAAAGTATAGGCGTTTGTTAGGTGTTTGTCAAATATACGAAAAAAAAAAAAAAAACTAGCCTAAAGCACAAATGCGTGCGCGCTGCAAAAGCAGCGCTGGGGTTTTCCTACTAACCTTACCAAAGCAGATAAAGGAGGCGCAATCGTCATCATGAACAGGTCAATGTATAATGAGAAAGTTGTTGAACACGTTATGGATAAGACAACATATAAGGAATTGGACTCCAACCCGACTATGGAATACGCTAAAAACTTAAAAATGATCACAGATCATGCATACCAACAAGGAATCATCACAGAGAGAACTAAGAACTTTCTTACAACCAGCGATCCAAAAAGTCCAACACTAAGAATGACACCCAAGATTCATAAAAACCTGAGAAATCCGCCCATGAGACCAATAGTCTCAACCAGAGGAAGTATACACCAACCGATTGGCCAACTAATCGACAAGTATCTGCAACCAGCTGTACAGTCAACTTGTACATACATCAAAGACACCTCACAGTTCTTGTTAAAACTCCAACAAGTTAAATTACAACCGAATGAGAAAATACTGTTATGCACAGCAGACGTCTGTAGCTTGTACACAAGCATACCACACAATATGGGTATTGAAGCCATAGAAGCTGCCATCCTAAACATGCATATAGACCAAGATTTCCAGCTATTCCTAATGGAATTAATGCAATTTATCCTGTACCATAGCTACTTTAGAGTTAATAACAAGTGGTACCAACAAATGACAGGAATGGCCATGGGCAATTCGGCCGCACCGGTATACGCTAATATGTTCATGCACTGGTACGAGAATCAACACATCCTGAATGACAAAAATTGGACAGATCATTTGAAAATGATATTGAGGTACATCGATGATTATTTCATTATATGGACAGAAACTGAGGAGAAACTAAAAAATCAACGAAACAAGTTTAACAACATCGACCAAAGGATTCAACTAACGTGGAACATTTCGGACACATCAGTTAACTTCTTGGATGTGAACGTCATAATAACACCTAATGGATTTGAAACAGATCTTTATGTCAAACCCACAGACAGGAACAATATGCTACTATATTCCAGTTTTCACGAACCTAATCTGATCAGAAATCTCCCATTCTCACAGATGGCAAGAGTCAAACGGATCACATCTAACCAAACCACCCTAAAGTTAAGACTGAAAGAGATGACAACCAAATTTGCGAAGAGAGGTTATCCTAAAACTCTAATGGATGAAACCGAAGAAAGAATATCCAAAATAGAAAGATCCAAGTTATTGACACCAACCACCAAAACAGAACAAACCCGGATGGTAGTAGTTTCCAAATACTCTACAAACAGCAAAAAATTCAAACAGATAATAATGAAACACTGGTCCATACTGAATATAGAACCGGACTTTAACAGAGCATTTGAACAACTCCCAATATTTGCCTATACAAGAGCTAAAAACATAGGAGAAATTCTGCAACAAACACCAATGGATACCACTACAAAACATCATGGCACTAAACCTTGTCTAAATTGTGGCAACTGCAACAATATAATTAAGGGACAAACTATCAATCACCCAACACAAGGCCACGTCATAAAACTACATGTCAATGCCACCTGTGATTCCACCAATTTAATATATGGGATTAAATGCCCATGTGGGAAGATGTATGTAGGAAAGACTGAGAGGCGTATAAAAGTACTTTTGACCGAACACAAGTCAAACATCAGACTTAAGAACACGAAATCAGCACTCTCGGCGCATTTTGTTGAAGCTCAACACAATGTTTCTCAAGTCAAGTTCATTGTACTAGAGACTGTTCCAAAATATGAGGGTGTAAACAACAACAAGCATCTTTTACGCAGAGAGAACTATTGGATCCAGAAATTATCCACCCAGAAACCCGCTGGGCTAAACGAAAGGATAGAATTTTCTTGTTACCTGTAAATATATAGCTCCAACAATCGTCTGCACTGTTATTGTGTGATATGTTCCTGACATCCTGACACTAACTTAACCCATTTAATTTTCACCACACTGATAACTGCCACCTAGTAGCTCTACTGGCCAAACGTTTAGCATACTATGCATCACACTTCCTTTAGCTTAGTTCGAATCCCCGCCATGATCAATTATTTCTCTATTTAATATTTTTCTTTAGCACGTATTAGCATCTTTTTTAGATTGTACTTTTTAATTTCTGTACCTTACTATTGAAGCACTATGAGCGTTAATCCGCTGCGACTACATTCGCATAATCTGTTACACTCGTTACACATGGTAGTCTTTCTTTTCTCTCATTCCCACATGACTGAGAGAACTTCCTTAAAACTAATGAAAGCCGGAAGCTAACTGCTTACACCGGCTCATCGTAAATCGGCAAACGGGGAGACTGTAGCGCGTTCTAACATCTTCACAGGTTAGTAGGAAAACCCCAGCGCTGCTTTTGCAGCGCGCACGCATTTGTGCTTTAGGCTAGTTTTTTTTTTTCGTATATTTGACAAACACCTAACAAACGCCTATACTTTTACAGATTAACCGCTATACCGACATGACAGGCATGTGAGTACTAAGAGAACCATTTTTTCACAACCCTCAGCACAAACCCCAACTACCTTGCACAATGTCACCAACTGTTTTTTTAAATGCATGACATACACGTTTTAGGATAAACATGTTTTTTGCACGTTTAATTATGTGAATGTAACATATTGTAATGACAATGAGTTAAGATCAGCATTATTGATATTTTGTTTTATCTTCATTTGTAGTGTCATTTCCCTGATGAAGGGCACATTATGTTAGTGCCCGAAATGCATTGGACACGCCTTGATATTTGCCTGATGTTGAAAAATGAAATAATTTGATGAACTTTGATTCAAAATCATAGAAAATACTACGTAAATCATGAACAACCTTTAAATAAACCAAGATCTAAATGAACATTGAATGAAAGTGTTTTTCTGATCCAGGGGAACATAACCTAAATGTGTGCCAATTAGGGATGACACCAGATACCATCTGGTCTCACTTCCTTTGCAACGATTAGACAATAACATTATAACGAACAATAGCATGCCACAAGGTCTGTGTCAAATTAATAACGAGAATGGTGTTTTTCTCGTTTTGATTTTGGGCTGCGGCGCGCTGCCCGGCCGCGAGTGAGGTGCTTCGTGTCTGCGGTCTCGGGGGTTGCTAGGTAACCCCCCCCCCTGCAACTGCGACACGAAACCGGAGAATCCGGTTCGAGTCTTGGCAATGACTTTGGCCATGCCCGTCGATCATAGGCGGCCCGGGTAGGGCGGCGACATTCATTCGTGTGAACTATCAGTCTGTTTCAGTTCTGAAGCTACTCATATATTAGAAAAACACAGAATAGGGACACAGTAGTTTTTCTTTGCGTTTGGCCTTGTGCAGCTCTCCACTGTCACAAAGTGTACTTATAAATACCCTCATATCTACATGGGGTGAACAATTCAAAATCAAATGTATGTGAATCCCATTTAAACATTTTGCAGAGAAACAGAAAAACATCTGTATTTTGCAGCAACTAAACAAACGTAGTACCATCCCATGTGCAATTTGGAAATGTAAACATTGTTTTATCATGACTACAATGAGTATTGTCAATTGCATAAAGTGCCCATTGGTTATCGTAGAAATTGATGGGACGTAATATTTGTCCTGAATTCCAGCAAGAGAGCACTACTCCTAGGATGTATTTCTCCTATGAAAACATTTTGAAAATAAATTAGCCTAATAGTGCATATTAAAGCACCATTTTCAAATACATTTGCTAAAAATCTTAACTTCTGAAAGGTCACTAATTAGATATTCTAATATTTCTATGATGGACCAAGCCAATGAGGCCAGAGGCTCTCCAGGAGTTGACCCCAATTTTCGAAATGTATAATTGTCACCTTTGTGCAAGGGCCAGCATTATCTTATTGCTTCTCCGTATGCCATGGGTGCCCCCCTATTCCAAGACTTGCATATGTAACATGTCAGTGCTGGGATTTTCCCCTTGATGCCGTACCTATAAAATGGGTGAGCCATTTCTCAATAAATGTTAGTGCCAGTGTTTTCTCATGGGTGCACCTGGATCATTCCAGTGCCAGCGTTTTGGCAAAGTTGCCTCAAGGAAAATAGAAGTACCTCAAGTTTATAGTGTGCCAATGCCAGCATTTTGAAACAGTAACCTAAGAGTTATGCCTAGTATGCCAGGCAATCTGCAGGCTAGCAAATGTAACATACTCACATACACTCTCACTCATGCTCACTTACATTGACTCACACACTCAATCAATTTCATCTTTATTCGGCTGGCATTTGGCTATAAAAGTACAAACGGAGAAAGAAGAGTGCACCACCAAGTATACTGCGCAATGCTGAGCTATCTGTAAGGGCATAATTTTGAGCCTGCAGGCACAAAAGTATTTGCCAATATGAGACTAGATGGCAGCATCAACAACTAAGAAATTAGTGTTCTGGAGTCATGCTGATGAAACAGGACAGAGCGTATAGAGCAGGAATAACCAGTTTTTGAGGACTGCAAAAATGTGCAGTGACAGGGTCACATTACACGCAAGATCAAGAAACCTAGAAAAACTCGTTCCAAGGAACCCTGGAACCAGTTTGCTATCCGGTACTCCACTCGTCGAGGCACGTTACTGACTCTTTATAGACAGCTGTCTCGGTAGAGAGGTGGGGTGTCGTCAGCATGAGATTGACAGGATATAGGACGTGAAATAAGAAGACTAGATATATATTTTACAGAGAAGGTGAGAGGGTGGAACACCTGGGATTTTACAATCAGTACTGATGAAAGGGGAGCAAAAAATGCTTCTTGGGTACACCCAGTTAGGAAGGGGTGGAACCAAGTACACCAGGGCAGTTCCGTTCAGAGGAAAGGCATGTTCTAGAGTCCAAGGCCACTGAGGGGTTGAATATAGCAGAAAGTCCGCCTTTCTATACCCACATCGTTTGTTCTATATCACTAGTAAAGCCGGAGTTGTCCCCTGGCAGGATTAAAATCCTGTCTGCTAAGGAATCAAGGCACGAGGTTGGGGAAGATGGCTGTCAAGTACCAAAGTCACAACTTTAGCCGACCCCCCTTTTTCAGTGAGGTCATTTATCACGAGTTATCACGTGTAATTTGGTCCGGATGTGGAGTTCATGTTTACCTTCTTCAAGAGGGGAGTGACAATAACTGCCCGCAAACAGGAAGGCACACTCTCGGGAGCAACGCGTTTCCAGTCAGACTACAGAATAAGGGTCTGAAAGTTCAGGGTGATAGGTTAGAAGCCACCAGGACTGCTCTCTTATGACGAGAGGCTTTGACATCTTGTCCTGTGATACCAGGGTTCATTCTCTCATATCCCTGACATGCTCAGTGACCAATATCTGCCTTTCCTTTCTCCCTTGCTCGTTTAACCAGGGTCATCCCCACATCGAGTATACCTCCAACGACTAGTAACATCTAACAGGAACCCTGGGTTATGGGAATGAAGTAAATAAAGAAATGGTTAATGTGCCTTAATGTTTAATGAACCTTCTGATCAGTTAAGCGTCACTTTTTCGGGGCCAAGTTCGCGCTGACGGCTTTGGTGCTAGAACCAGTGTTCGAACATATGGTCGCGGCCAATTAGGCGATTCAGGACAAAGCGCGTAACTGTCACATGCCGGAATGCTTAAGGTATAGACCATGCTGGAGGATGTGGCCTTATTGTAAAGCGGTCGGCTGTTATGCAGGGGATTCTGGCTCGAGTGTACGGACGTTCCCTTCCCGCTGCAGGAGGACGACCACGTGGTCACCCTTAATCTTGCGCAGGGTAAGCGGCCATCTACCGGAAGGGGACTTAGCTCAAATCATAGAGCGCTCGCTTAGCATGTGAGAGGTAGCGGGATCGATGCCCGCATTCTCCAAGCCTTTGGGGGCGTGGGAAGCGGGTCCGGGTTTGGCCGAGGCCCCGCATCCCGCCATGCATTTCTAGGTAGCGGGCTAGTGTAGGAAGGTTACCCGGACATAGAATGGCAACGTGGGAGGCCCTCGCTGAGAAGGGGGGACGATGGGGGCCTTTCGGCAAAAGCAGCCGACCAGGTAGCGGGGGAAGCGGGTTCCTGCGCGCTTAGGCCCTGCATCCCGCGCCAATTATGCCATATAAAATTGCTGACCTTGGAGGGGCCAGAACCCTCACAAGAGGAACAGACCGAATACATGAGGGCAGTATAAGTGAACACATGACACAAGCAAACGTTGAGCTGCAGGAAGCAAAGTGTCAAAGTGAGCAAAGAAGTGAAGAGGTAGCAAAGAGTGCATTATGAGAAGGAAAAGTGACATGTGTCAAGTTACAAAGCGTGCAAGTACAAGTAGAGGTACAATAATGCAAGACAGGGTAGACACCCAAACACAATAACAAATGCTAGGTGGCAATGGTAGTACTGGCGCAACTAGCAGAAGCTATGGACAATGTAAGGGTTGGCATACAGTGGGTTACATAAGAATAAGGACGCATGCTTATGACAATAGATTACCCAACACAGGTAAAAGGACAATACTACAATAAATCGCAGCCCCTTAAACCACGCAGACCGGCCCACCACAAGAACACTCCGGGAAGACACCCCTTGGTGAAGGAGAATAGTTTTTTCGTTATTAGGTCTTACATCAGACAAGAGAATAGTAGGGGGACGAGTTAGTAAGGGATGCTGAATCACTCACCCCAAAGTGCAGTGGTAGTTAGCAGATTCGGCAGGTGAATAATG
This sequence comes from Lissotriton vulgaris, assembly GCF_964263255.1. Lineage (NCBI taxonomy): Eukaryota > Metazoa > Chordata > Amphibia > Caudata > Salamandridae > Lissotriton > Lissotriton vulgaris. The sequence continues at coordinate 349,144,898 of NC_141689.1, read as the reverse complement.
GATGTAGTTTTAAGACGCTGCATCAATGCATCAAACAGGCTTGGCCTGGGTAGAGTATGGGACAGTGTTGGTCCCTGTCTCACTACGGAAAATCACGATTGGTAGTAGAGGGGGGGGGACAGGGCTTCTAATGAATGTTTTCTGTCTCTAAATGCAGGAACAGCGTTGGAGAACCGCCCTACTCACAGGGGGAGACCACATGCTATCAACAGGATAAGGGTCGTAGCACACGTGGGGCAGTTTGCTATGCCCTCCTCAGTTGCCATTCAGTCCCAGATGTGGGGTGCACAGGTTACACCCATGATAGTGATACGCTGGCAGTCACCGGGTGGGGACATATTGGGAAGCCCCTGGGCAGTAGTGCGACGTTCCAACCTGGAAGAATCTCTGTGGAATGGTACAATTGGGTCTTGATGGGTAATAATTGGGGTTTCTCGCTGCAAACGGTGGCAGAGCATGGAACCACGCATACCTGCCTAAAGATTTAAAATGCTTTACACAGGCACCAATTCGAGTAGATCAGGTGGTAACGCAAGCAGGAGAACCAGGGCGGGCCCCATGCTGGGAGCCCAAATGCAGTGTCTGGTAGGGGGGCAACCAGGTCCTGACTGCCCGTAGGGGAGAGGAACCAGTCATAGCTTGGCGGTGGCACAAACTACTATGGCATTTGCCCCCAGTGCGCCAGAGTGCTCCTGCCAGCTGCTGGCATCTGCCCATAGGTAACGGGAGGAGTAACCACAAGGGTAGACGTCCACCCGGAATGTTGCATATATGGCTGGCTCACACATACACAATCCAAGATCTGGATGATCCCACAAAGACTGCCCCAAACCATGCTCTTTTTAGAGTTCCTTGCGGGTGGAATGGGAGTAATTACAGTAATGGGTCTCCCTCAGCCTCACGGTTTTAGTGATCACCAATGAAGTTTCATCCCCAGCCCTATGGTAACTCTGCAGGGTTCGCAGGCAGTGGAGGGCCCTGGGCTAGGTGCACCAGTAAGTGTGCGCCCTGAGTCAGAGTGAAGTAGGGGTGAGTCAGGTCATAGGATGGGAGAGCTGAGGCATTATAGGGGTATGGTCAGGAGACAGAGGTAGTAAGTACTCTGCACGGTTTACTGGTATGGTGAGGGCTAAAGGAGGCCCAAGTAGCTAAGCGCAGGCTGGAGGAAATCAGTGACGTGCATAGAGAGGTCAGCCTAGGTTCAGGACAGGACACCACAGTAGATAGCTTGGGCAGCATACACAGGCAGGCGATTTCAGCAGGGGCTTAGCACAGCTAAGGTGACTACTGCAGGTGACAAGCATGCACCAAGAGATGGAGGCTCAAGCCCATCGAAGACCGTCAATAGCGCCTACGCCAGAGCCAGGATCTAGGCAGTGGTGTTAGCTGCCACAGCTAATTAAGGGGGTGGTGCAACTACTGAGGGAGGCTTGGGGTCAACATAACTTGACTACTCACTGCTCGAAAGGGCTCAGCGAGTTAGTAACAGTGTTACCAGTTGCCCAACTGGGATTACATCAGGACAGGGTGCGTGTCAGATAGCCGCCTGGGATCCAACGAATGCTCGAGAGGGTTGGCTGGGCACGAGACGGGTTGCACGACTAAGGCGATAACATTAGGCATACAATAAGAAAGGGAGGCCCATGCCCTTGGCCCGTAAAATAAACCTAGTCAAATAATGACACCTTCGCCAGAGCAGGAATGGCAGGATAGTCCCCAGGGGGGAGATGGTCATTGTGGTGCTCCACAGGTCAGGGACAGCCGCTCACACTAGCTGGAGCCTGTAAAGGGGGTCCCCAGCGAAGCCACCATGAATGGGCTATGGTTGGACAAGTGACCCCCAATTTTGTAGCCCGGCACCATTACTGGTATAAGTACTAGGGTCATAAGTGGTTAACAGGGTCTAACCATCTGCAGGTTGGCACTTCATGAAATATGCAATGTCTTAGGGGACACCTTGCACAATTCCTGCTTACCTGATGGGCCCCCGTTGTGGGTACCAGGGATAAAAGGAAAGTAACTATGAAGTTGTCTGGTCAAGCTGGCAAAGTCGGTATGGATATGTTTCTCCCATATATGCATAATGCCCTTGGAGCTGTGGGAAGTAAGTAGGGAGCACAGAGGTGGGGGGGGGCTCGGTTATTGATGGTAGCCTCCTCCAGAGCTGTGGCGGAGTTACAGGGCGATCTGGAGGCAGACGGGTACAGTAAGGGTACCTCTGCGGCAGACCGGTACAGTAAGGGTACCTCTGCCTGGCACAGTAAGGGTGCCTGAGCCAAAGACCTGGAGCCGCAGGAGGTTCCGGAAACCACGACGGCGCCCAGTTAGTCCTTCGGGCGGTTGGGGGCCTGTACCAACCGGGGGTGTGCCATTCCGCTCCGCCCTGAAAGGGGCGGGAGTCCAAGATGAGGATCTACAAGGTGCGGCACTGTCCGGGCGTCGACCGACCGTGCTGGCTGGCTCTACAGGCGGGCGGGGCAGCCCTGGATCGCCCGTAAGATGACCCCCTAATGTCATACTATGGTTGTATGATAATAAACCTGCAGCAGTTCTTTACCCATAAACAAAGTGTCTGGTGTATCTTTCATGGGTAAAATGTTTACAAGTGCGGGGAGGAGCGGGTGACGGTGTGGGCACTATGCAGGCTGGGAGGGGGCATCTGCGGCAGCTCCCAATTCTTTTACGGGTCGTCTCTCGTTGTCAATCAAGTTGAACAGCTCCAGGGGCGTTGACGTGCAGTGTGCGCTGTTACTAGTATCTCTTAGACAGGGAATAGCCCCGTTTCTTCTTGAAATAAGATAGCATTCAGTTTCCTGGCTTTTGTTAGTGTTTTTCACCTCTGATAAACAATGTCTGAACTATAAATCTTACGCTAAAAGGTGCCCCATACGAGAGGGGCTCGTCCACTCGTTGTCACTTAAAGTGTTTTGTGAAGTGTTGCTCTGCAGTATTAATGCAGAAACATAACTACAAAAAATAGGAACACAACTTCAAGGTTGAGTGAGCTACTCAAAGTCAAAGTCAAAGATAGCTTTATTCGATTTCAGTTAAAATCATAAAAGCACATAAAAATAGGTACGTACAATTACAAGCTCAAATAATGCAGATCAAAGTACATAAAAATTTGTTAAATTCATACTGAATTGAGCACTACACAAGGTGGAGAAATCATCTTTACAGTTCAGATCAAATTTAATTTTTAAGCCAAGGTAGATCTGCATCTAATAGCAAATTTTAGAAACTTAGCTACAGCACTTATAGTCATTTCATCTTGTAATAAAAGTAATTTGAATAGGGCAGGTCTACACTGTCTCAAGCCCCAAGCCTTTAGCAGAGGTATTAAAAATCTCTTCCTTCCCCACACATAAAAATTGCAAAATAAGATACAATGGATTATTGATTGCATGGAACGGTCGTCGCATGGACATTTGATTAAGTTATTCGACCAGTCATTAATGTCTGGGAAGGTTAACAGCCTAAAATAGCTACCAGTTCTCAGCCGAGCTAATGACATTCTGTTATAACTGGGTTGCTCAGGGGATAAATAAAGTTGCAAGCCAGGTCCCTGCAACAATGCTTGTGGTTGGGTAACAGATACCTTCATCCCCTCTGCAGCCCAACGTTTATTTTCCAAAAAAGCAAGACAACTTTCCTTTAATGCTTTACGGGAAATTGAAGACAATGGGGAGGGTGTTTTAAAACATCCTGGATGGCCTATGTTTGTTAAAAATTCCTTAACATAGGAAAGCCACTAAATATTTTTGGAACCCTCATGTTTGATACAGCCCACAATAATCGCCCTGGTAAAATCAGTTTCCGTTGAGGTCCATATCTTGTGCCATAACAGCAATAGACTTATCCTGATTAAATCTGTTATGTAGACCAGGGCAAGTTCCTTGTGGCAAACATAGGTGGAAGTAGATTTGGGAACAGCTAGCAAGTAGCGGAGGAAAGAATTTTCCTTAGCTTGAATTCCCTGGCAATCTACAATCCCCCAATTTATTAGCGAACTGTCTCACTGCATCTATTGCACGAGTAAAAGCTAAGTCCCTAGTATTAACTGCTGTAGTACAGGTTCCTCTTTTATTAAAAACAGTCCCCAAATATGAGAAAGTATTGGTTAAACCTATCTTTGACTGTTCTAAAAAAGTATTGCAGGAAATCTTATTTTTTAGTGAGCAGCACATAGTGAAAGTTTTCCCAATGTTGATTTTTAGGCCCCTAGATCCCGTATATACTGAGAAACGAGTTAACGCCTTCTGTAGGCCTACTTGGGTTCTTGCCATTACGACCGCATCATCTGCGTACAATAAAATGGGCACCGGGGTGCCATCAATTTGAGGATAATCTACACCTAATCTAATTAAATAGTCTGCCACACTATTAATATACAGATTAAAAAGAAAGGGTGCCAGAATGCAACCCTGACGGACGCCTTTCATTATTGGGAATTTCTTTCCATAACGCACCTTTGCCCCCGCCCCTCTATACAACTCTTTAAGAAAATTAAGAATATTTGAATCAATGCCGAGACCTGTTAAGATATCCCACAGGACATCATGACTCAAGCAATCAAAGGCTGAACTAAGGTCTATAAACGTCATAAATAAGTTGCCCTTTTTTGCCACAGTATATTTACCTATTAGTATAGCCAGATTTAGTCCCTGTTCAATGGTGCCCAATCCTGACTTAAATCCATACTGGAATTTTGAGAGAACTTCTTTATCCTTGGCCCATATTTGCAATCTATTTAATATGATTCTACCTGCCACTTTCATCAACGAGTCAAGTAGTGAGATGGGCCTATAACACTTAGGATCATTACGGTCGCCCTTCTTAAATATAGGCACTACTATCGCTTCTTGCCATGTAGGTAGAAATCCTTTGTTATTTCAACTATTAAGCACATTCGTCAAGAGCGGGCCCATAAGGGAATATTGTCCTTATAAATGTCAATTGGGATTCCGTCTGGTCCTGGAGCTTTACTGTTAGAGCTTTCTACTAGTGCCAATTCCACCTCTGAGATGGAGAAAAATATCCCTAAGGGGAACAGATCTGAAGAGTCAGGCTCTCTAACAGTACACCGACCGGGGCCAAGGCTTTCTGGGCTAGCTAAATAGTCCTTCTTGTATAGCTCGGTGAAATGATTAATCCATACAGGCTCCTCTATGGCAATCTCTACCAAGTCAGTTTTCCTGTCAACATAAAAAGGGGCATTTACCGCTCTCCAGAAGGCAGTATTGTCTCTCAGAGAGCATGCCTTTAACAAAGCAGCCCACGCAGCCTCCTTCAACTCATTTCTCAGTTTATGGAGAGTAGTTTTATAAGCTGTTCTAGCAGATCTTATATCTTGAAGATTTTTGGGTACTTTTTTTAGGGTCTGTTTTAAATGAGAGTGCACTTTACTGCACTCGGAATTAAACCAGCCCTCGGCCTTATGCCTTTCACCTACTCGTAATCTTCCTGTCAGTTTTCTGCCAATCTGTACTGCAATATTCCAAAAAGCTGCAATAACCGCAGTAGGATTAAGGTTTTCCTCTAGGCAAGTCATAACATCGTTAAACTGGCTCGCTACTAGACTCTGTAGGAAATTTGTAGGGTCAACCTTGCTCCATTTTATTGCATAACCATTGGTTCTAGCCAGCGATATCCCGTGACAATATAAGTTTTCAACTACATTAGACACATGTCTGCCGCTCAGCCCGGTGTCAAAGGTTGAACTAATCGGGAAATGATCGCTAAGTGCGATGTCCTCTGTTTTAAACAACAGGACACTGCGTTGGTAACTTGTTGTAACCAGTGTATAATCTGTAACAGACCACAGGCCCCGTCCATTGAAATTGGGTTGGAAGTTGACCTGGGGGCTACAGAAGTTATTTAAAAATCCTAGGTCCCATTCATATATTAGATTATTAAACAAGTTTCCCAGGACAGAATGCTCGAAATGAGTACAAGGATTACCCTTAAGATTAACCATTCCACATGTTCCTGCATTACTGTGGAGACATAGATGGCAATTAAAGTCACCCGTCATTATAATGCACCTTTCATTTTGAGCAGATCCTGTTCCGTCACATAGGGCATTATTTAATTCCTCCCAAAAACTTTTTTGTTCATCCTTTGGGATATTATTGTATAGATTGACAAGGGTGATGTACCGATTTCCTCCCGCCTTAAAAGAGAGTATCTGATAATAGTTGTGCCCCCTGGTAGTTAAACATTTAACAGTCAAGCTAGCAGTATTTGAAATGTAGGTGCAAAGCCCGCCGGACCATCTGCCCCTCTTAGACTGTAACGCTGTTGAAAAGTAGGTACGATACCCAGCTATGTGTATTTCAAACTGTTCCCAGCACTCCTGGAGACAGATTACATCGAAGTTATCAATAAATGCCAGGAATGTGGGGTCCTTTGCCTTGTTTGATAGGCCCGCTATGTTCCATGATACAAGAGCCAACCTCCCCCTTTGTTCATCTAGTTGGGTACTCTAATTGAGTAGCTACACAGTTACTTGTTGCCTGGGATGCAAATACAGCGCTATCTTCGACATCCCTGCTGTAGTACTTAAAAATCTTTGATGAACAGGCACTCTTTCTTCACTGTTATCAGTATGATTAATCACTGGGGTCTCAAACCTATCTGGTCCATTATACAATGGACCAGAAGTGGTGCTTGGCACAGCTACAACTTTGTCCCTTCTGGTCGGCATGATTTGTGTATTGCTGTAATCCGACTGGTTCGCTCTCTATCAAACTTAATGTACCCCCCCCGCCAACCATACGTGGGCCCAGTGATCATTGACGGTCAATCAACCATCTCTAGGCAGCTATACCTGTTGGCAGTCGGGATACCCCTCCAATTGTCCCAAGATGTTAGGTCCCTAACAGGGTACCCTCCCCACTCCCCCCAATCCCCTCCCCTCTCTTGATGCCCCACTCTGCGCCAATTCCCATCGTGGTCTGGGCCAAAACGACTCCTCGGAGGATAAAAAAAGAAAAGTCGTTTAGTTTCAATGCCTGCATTAAAGACCTGCGTTCCCCATGAGCATATATGGTCAACAGTACGTGGGTCCTCAAAATTGACCAGAACACAATCACCCTGGGTTGTTTTCATCCCATGCCCCACCCAGGGCACCCTACGCACCATTAAGATTTTACTCGACTGGTGGGGCGGTTGCGGTCGGTTTATATTTAACCAGTGTTGGACCTTGTTCTTTAAAGACCAACTGGGTTCCTCAGTGAAGTCAGCCAACTCTGGAACCCAGGTCATAACTACCACATACGGCCTTGCTTCTGGGGGCAGATTAAGAGCTAATTTGCCCAATGGAGCTCCCCAGTTACAATCCCTGTTGGGGTGCAGGGCTGAGGCCTTTAATATTTTATCCTCCTGTCTAATATGTGCAGTTGGAGTTTTAGGTTTATCTACCTTTTGCTTCTCTGGGGCAGTAGGGTTCTTCGAATTTACGTTAACCACTAAAGCAGATGTTTTTTTCGCTGGCAAGCCAGCTGGTTTATTATTGTTTGATTTACTGCCCCCTGTCTTTGGCACCCCAGGATTACATGAATTATAAGGATTCTTGGAGGGGGCACTTGGTTCAGCCAACTGTTTTTCTATGCACGCTAATCTCGTTTCTATCGGGGAGAGATAGATTTTTAAGAGAGCCCTCATTCTATCTAAGAGTTGAGTACCGGCCTCATCGTCATTACTAGTTCCTATCAGACTGACTGAGGCCTCTACACTTCCTGAACCCAAATCCACATTAATCACATCTGTATGCATGGAGTCACACCCTCTATTTGTCTGTTGTTCTACACCCTCCCCATTCCTTTTAGGAGGCTCACAAACCCCCTTATCCGTAGGCGCTTTTGTTTTCTTAGTTTTTTTAGTTGTTTTCGATATGGCACTCTCCCTCCTTCCCCTTGTCTGCCGGATAGTTCTATCATCTGGCGTTGGATTAATCACTAAGTCCGGAGTCCTTTCTAATGCCGAACTTAGTTGAGAATCGGATAGGAGTTGTGACGCGGACAGATCTACCACATTTGGCAAACTATGTACGTCTGCCTGTATTTCTATGTGGCCTGCATCTTTAGTCCGTTCAGGGGTTTTAGCTGACGCAAGAAGACCCAAAGAGGATCGTTTTGCCAGTGCTAAATCTTGTGACACTCTTCTTTCCATAAGTGCTATCCCTTGATCTATAACAGAGTTTGCCCTTACAATAAAATTATCTAATGGACCTGTTATCTGAGCCCCTGCCATAGCAGATTTACTTTTGCTTCCTCGAGTAGACAGTTATAGAGTTAGTATGCACATACAAGGGTCACAACTATTTTGAATGAATATTACAGGGGAATAAAGTCATACATACAGCTCATACGTAGCAGGACTTAGAGGGGGGGGCCCGGCCTGGCCTTACACGGTCTTTAACGGGCTTAAACGGGCCCGCCCTTGGCCCGGGCTTCACCCGGCGCACGCCCGCGCGCGTCCCGCGTAGCAGAGCTATTTAGATGATTAAGTAAAGGAAGGAGGGGGCGGGAAGTGGTCACAGGTGCGGTGGATCCCTGGCCGCTTAGGATCCTGGACCTCGCAGTCTCGATGACGAACACAGTGCAGCCCAGCTCGGCTCTTTCCCTCACGAGCTCAGGGCCGGTCAAATCCTTTGGCAGAGAGTTGGTTGCAGGAAGGAAAAAGGTTCCACACACTAACGGCTACGAGCGGCGCCCCCGAAGCGGGGGCCGCGAGCCATAAAGTACCCAGCAGAGGAGGGGGCGGGAAGAGGTCACAGGTGCGGCGGATCCCTGGCCGCTTAGGATCCTGGACCTCGCAGTCCCGATGACGAACGCGGTGCAGCCCAGCTCGGCTCTTTCCCTCACGAGCTCAGGGCCGGTCAAATCCTTTGGCAGAGAGTTGGTTGCAGGAAGGAAAAAGGTTCCACACACTAACGGCTACGAGCGGCACCCGCGAACCAGGGGCTGCGAGCCGTATAGTACCCAGCAGAGGAGGGGACGGGAAGAGGTCACAGGTGCGGCGGATCCCTGGCCACTTAGGATCCTGGACCTCGCAGTCCTGATGACGAACGCGGTGCAGCCCAGCTCGGCTCTTTCCCTCACGAGCTCAGGGCCGGTCAAATCCTTTGGCAGAGAGTTGGTTGCAGGAAGGAAAAAGGTTCCACACACTAACGAGCTACTCACAAATGGAATATTACACATTGAGGGGACCCCATGCTATGAGGGACACTTTAAACCAGATAAGGGGGTTATCTATTTAGGTCTGGCCTACAACGCACTTATGCTGCTTTGTCAGCCTCATGTTGTCCAAAAAATCTCAATAAAAATACGTAGAAACGCATATGCATAGAGGGGCTTTTGGTCAACCCAAGAATCTATTGGTCTACTCAAATGTAATTTAAAATTTGCTTCCATCAACCCCCGTCTACAGCATGTGGGAGTGGGTCTGCACGCTTCAGACAATGGCCCTCTTCACGGTGAGTAATACATTTAGCACTTTTACATGGGCACATCCTCCTTGAAAGAAGTGCACTTTAGTGTCAGCTGGTGACCCAGCTCTGCTTTCATTTCTGGTTTAGGGCGTATTTTGGAGCTTAGTGGGCAAGATACTGTCACAAACGTCAGAGGCATGCTGATGTGCAAGAACCCAGAGTTCGCCGCGCTGCTGTGGTGAATGGAAGAGCGCGCTGCATGGGTCATGTGACACTGGGTCACACACGGCAGCGGGGAAGGATGTTTGTGACGGAATCAAAAGAACATGTTTACATAACGGAGAAAATAGCGTTGAATGCTGCGGTTAGTTTAAATGAGCATCCGTAAGCGGTGAGGTTAAACCATTTTAGATGCATCATAAACATATTCATATTAAATATAGAATAATAATTAGAAACAAAACTGTTAAAACCCATTCCCCCAAATTAAACCCCTTCGTTGGTGTTTGTGAAGTTAATGGCAGTTTCAAAATCAGGCGAGGATATTAAGGTAGAAGGGAGTTCATTTTACAGCCTGTCACTCACTTTCAAAAGCTTCCATTCCAGTCTCGGAACTCATTCAGCATTGCATGCCTCTGCGCCCGCATCCAAGCTGGACTCCAAAGTTACTACAGAGGACCCCATAACATAACACCATAGCATGAAATAACATGGCATGTGTCCTTGCTAGCACATATTCAACTGGGAGGTTCTTGGCTCTATGTAACAGACGTCTATTGTTGCCCAACTATATGGTACTCCTTTCATCCATCTTAGGGGTGTGACAGGCTGTATGGACTGCCAACATGTGATGGGGAAGGAGTCACACCTAATCATGCATTAGTGAATGGAACCACCCGACGCAGCCATGTAATGGGGGACACCACATTCCAGCCCTGGGCTTCAACAGGTGCAGTGGCAATCAACCAAGACTACAACACCCATAATCGCTAGGTCATTGAAGGACTGGAATGGAGCATAATATACTAGATGACATCTGGTAAACCTGTTTTCAAAGCAGTGTGTGTAGAGCTTTGCCACAAATGAAATGAAATGAATGAAATGAAATGTAAATTTATAGAGCGCGATTGCTGCCCTGGGGCGTCCAAGCGCTAGCGGCCAGTATGAATTGCTTAACAGAGGGAAATCGCTGAGGAATAATGAGGAGCATTAAACAGAAAAGTCTTCAGCTGTTTCCGAAAGGAGGAAAGATTAGAGTTGGACTTGAGTTGAAAAGGAAGTGAGTTCCATAGCTTGGCGGCATTATGAGTGAACATCCTGCCGCCAGCTCTTGCCTTTTTTATTCTAGGGACTATAGCCATACATGCCTGGCTAGAACGAAGATTTCTACTAGGTTGATACCTTGTTATTAGGTCCCGGACAATGGCCGGTCCTGTGTCCCAGAAGGCTTGATGGGATATACACATAGCCTTAAAGGCGATTCTTTGTCGTACTGGTAGCCAGTGCAGACTGTTCAGTCCAGGTTTGGCTGACAGTCTGCGCGGCAGCTGGAGCAATGTGCGGGCAGCACAGTTTTGCACTATCTGTAGCTTGCGCAGTGTGTATTCCGGGGCACCGAGATAAAAGACATTGTTAAAGTCCAAGCGGGACTGAATCAAACCCTGAATGGCCACCTGCTTTGTCTCCAAAGGCAACAGAGGGAGAACTTTCTTCAACATCCTAAGGAGACCAAAGCAGGTAGCCGAATGTTTTATAGCCTGGGTGTTGAAAGATAGAGTTTTGTTCAGCCAAACCCCAAGGCTCTTTATATTGTCCTTGGGAGTTGGAGGGGCGCCAAGGCATGGGGGCCACAGGGAGTTGAAGAAAGTGGGGTTTTTGGGGCCCAGGAGCATCAGCTCTGTTTTGTCCCCATTAAGCTTGAGGGAAGAGGAAGTCATCCATCCCTTCACCTCCTCCAGGCATTTTATCAGCCCACCTGAGGATGATAAACCATCTTCCTGCGCCAAGGAGACCACTAGCTGAGTGTGATCCGCGTAAGAAATGATTTTAATACCAAACGGACGGACGGACAACCTCAGCCAGTGGTCTCATGTAGATGTTAAAAAGCGCAGGGCTTAGGGAGGAACCCTGCGGAACTCCACGCCTCAGTGGCCTGCTTGTGGATACCGTGTCTCCATCAAAAATTTGGAAGAACCTATTGCTCAAAAAAGATTTGAGCCATAGCCATGCTCCGCCTACTATTCCGACGCCGGGAGGTAAAGAGGGTGGACGCCATCTTGGTGGGAGGAAAGGGAAGCGGTCCAGCAGTAGGACGCCTCCTGCCCTCCCAGAATACTTAAGGGCCTTCTACTAGCAGTATTTAGAATTTGCTTATTTCTCCCCTGAGGCGGAAGTCGGGGGCTCTTCACGCTTTCCCTCCTGTTCTGCGAGTATTTTACTGGCAAATTGATTTTTAACACTGTAAATATTTTAATTGTTCGTTTTAATCATCAAGTACCCCGGACCCCTTGGTGTGAGACTCACGTCATACCGAGGCTCCCTACACCCGATTTCGGTACCGGCACAGCCGACTGAGGCGCTGACGCCGGGAGGTAAAGAGGGTGGACGCCATCTTGGTGGGAGGAAAGGGTAGCGGTCCAGCAGTAGGACGCCTCCCGCCCTCCTCCACAACGCATAAAAAGATGATGACTTCCCGTCCGCGCAGCGGGCGGGCGCGCCGGCGCGCGCTAAAGGCAAGCCCGTCTGCGCCCGTCCGCGCCTGAACCGGGCTGAGGGCCATGCCCCCTACATCTCAGCCGCTAAATGTCAGGTACTACAGTGCGGAAGCCCTCCTTAGTATGAGGCCTTTGGAAAATGACTGTTGTTCGCATTCTTTTCATGCTATAGAGCTACCAGTGACCTGTCCGAGGTGTAAACAGATCCTTAAGCCCATGCAATTACGGGATGCGAAACGGGACTACTGTATGCTTTTGCTAAACTGTAGATCCCTACCAAAACATAGGATGGAACTTGCCCTTCTGTTAGAGGAACGTATGCCAGATGCAGTTTTTCTCACAGAAACGTGGCTTACGACGGACTCTGACCATGATATTGCGACAGCCCTTCCTTCAGGCTTTCAAATCATTCAGCAAGATCGTCCTGAAGGGAGAGGAGGAGGCCTAGCCATTATATATAAAGAGCAATATCATTGTCGAGTAACTCCTGAATTAATTCCAGAATGCGAGAGCCTAGCATTTAGCCTGGAATTTTCCCCAAGCAACTGTTTTTCAGGCACTGTTGTATATCGCCCCCCGGGACCCTCTAAACAGTTTCACAATCACCTTCTGTCTATTGTAGCTGAACGGGTCAGAACTGCCTCGAGCTATACTCTGTTAGGGGACCTTAATTTCCATTTTTATGCCGCCTTGGACCATACTGCCATGGCGCTTGCAGATGATCTAGCGGCACTACAGTTAGTCCAACGAGTGAAGGCACCTACCCACATTAAAGGTCACTTACTGGACCCAGTGTTCAGTAACTGTACAGAGCTTGTGGCTGGATTGCCAATTCCCCTCCCAGGGACTGACCACTTACTTGTGCCTCTCACCTGGACTACACTTAAGCTAGTCCCCCCTAGACCCATCGTGAGGAAGGCCAGAATTTGGGCCCGATTACCAGTTGAATCTTGGTCTAGCAGACTCGTGATTGACCGGCCCTCCTATAATGAGGACCCTTGTGTGGCCAATCAGGAATATTAAGACTGGATTGTACAATCCCCCTTCCCCTATGTAAAATTACACTGAAACGCTCTCAAAAAACCACCCCTTGGTATTCAGAGGCCCTTAGGGAAAAGAAACGCCACTGCAGGAAACTAGAAATACGGTGGTGCATAGGTTACTCATTGGATGAAAAAGCCCAATATAGAGAGCCAATTAAATCCTATAAAGCTGAGGTTAAATCTGCCCAATCTATGTACTTCTTTGATAAAATCATGCGAGCCAAGTCCAAGGCGAAGGAAATCTTCCAAATTGTGAAAAATCTCACCAAACTTCCCTCTTTTAGCACACATTTGGATAAAACTACAGCCCACTGCAATGACTTGGCAGAATTCTTCCACCTTAAAGTCAACCAAATATATTCATCTTTTTCCTCCATAGCACCAGAACCCACAGCTCAGGGTCTGACAAACTTGGGGGATAGTCCATCTCAATCCCTGATAACTTTGGATCACTTTCCACCACTAGACCCCGAATCCTTGCATTCTATAGCCCGCAAGGTAAAATCTGGGTCTCCATGTGATCCAGCACCCCAAGAAGTCATGATGCTGGCATTTCAGGTCGTTCTACCCACCATCATGAACCTCCTGAATGCCTCCATCACCTCCTGCACCGTCCCTCCTGCTTGGAAGCGGGCCATGGTTCGTGCTCTGTTAAAAAAAAATAATCTGGACCCCGGTGACTTCAGCAACTATCATCCGATCTCTTTGCTCCCCTGGGTGAGCAAAATTCTCGAGAGGCACATCAATATCCATCTGGTGGACTTTCGAGAATAACCGCAGTTAGATGCCACCCAGACGGGCTTTCGTTCCCGACATGGGACGGAGACCGCTTTGCAGGCAGTCACAGAGGAAACCAGGAAGATCCTGGATCAAGGGGGATCTGTGGCAGTGATCCTCCTTGACCTAAGCGCGGCATTCGATACGGTCAGCCATGACACCTTGCTGAGCCGTCTTTCGAATATCGGAATAGTAGGTGGAGCATGGCTATATGAGAACTTTCACAATGTTGCCAAGTGGTAGCATATTTTTCCCTAGACCAGTGTAACGCTGGTTAAGACAATCATACACAGGCAGTCTCTTTCTTCATGCAACTGAGACGTGACACAGGTGTGATGCGACCCGCGCAGCCTCTCCCGTTTGTATGGCATGATCAGAGAGCCCGGGCAAGCAGAGAGTACAGACACCCACGCCACAAGTGTAGTATGAAATAAAGACAGAGCCCTTACCAGACTGCGAGCAGGTGAGGCGCCCACGCGAGTCCACGCGTCTGGTCCTACGAGTCCACGCGTCCGGGCGTCCTGCGCCTCTGCTGGTAAGCGGAAAGCAAAATGTTTCAGAAACCAAAAGCACACAAACACACATAGAGCACACAGCAAGCAAACCCCGGGAACAAGCTGCCACTCCCACCTCCGAGACCTGCCTGTGAACAGGGTGATTCACAACATAAACGAAAGCAGGAATGCCTGGAGTACAAAGAGCTGCAGTTTACTGCAGCCCGAGACAGGCGGGTGACAAAGAGACAGCGCCGCTTCACAGCGCTGCCCTGGACCAGCGCTGCTGCTGGCGGCATCCTCCTTCATGCCCAATCCAGAGCCCTCTGGTTTATAATGGATGCATTCCCGGAGGAAAAAACACAGCAATGGCCGCGCGGCGCGAAAGCAAAAGGAAATCAGTGGTGCACTCGCACCACAGAGAAGCGGGGGCGAGGGAACGTGGCAGCGGCAGCGAGGTGAACACGCGCTGCTGCGCGTGCTAGCCACGGATGGGAATGGGCAGAGCAAAGGCGGGACATGCGCCCGCTTTTGCCCAATCGCGTGTCTTTTAAAAAAAAAAATAGAAACTCAATGGCTGCCGGCGAAAGCCTGATCACACGCACAAGCGTGTGGTCATCTTTCAAAACCTCCTTACAAAAGGTCTCATGCTGCGCGAGAAGGGCTGCGCACTGCAACACTAGGCGCGGGACCTAAAAATGACCTCACACTGGGAGAAAATTCCCAGGCTGTGAGGGCCATTACTTTTGTGTTTATCAAAAAAAAACTTACGGGGTGTGGCATGCAGCCGGACAAGATGGCCGCAGGCTAGAGGAACTCCGAGGCCGAGACTAACTCCCCAGTTATCCGCTCATTAATCCACCCTCTATATTATACAGAGAGCCCAGATCTCGTGATAGGAGTTGTAGCGGCGTAGGACAGGCCAACGCTGAGGACTCAAAGCGCTCCACGGAGCGAAATATAGGTGTTTGAAAATTGCGGCCTGCAGGTGAGGTGAAAGCCGGGGACTCGATTTGTGACGTGGTGGAGCCGGGGATTGGAGCACCTGTGCAGTGCTCCCCTACTGTGCTTGAAGCCCCAAAATCCCGACTCTGAGGTGCTTTGGAGTGGGGCAGGCTGCCGGTGCGAATCTATGTGCCCCCTGGATCATAGGATTGGCAGCTGCGGAGTGCGGCCTGCTGGTGTAGTGTCAGCCGGGGCCTAGAGTTGCAGAGCGGCGGGAAGACAGAGCGGAACAAAAGGCGGATGCGAGCGGGTCGTTTCCTGTCGGACCGCATGTGAACTTGGTCCCTCCTAACTAACGGCAGCGTCTGGTGTGTCTGATTGCTGAGGTGTGAAGCGGGCACCTACAGGAAACTGAAGACCAGATCGGAAGAAACGCTTGGCCCAGTGGTGCAGTCGGAGGTCGGGGCACCCCTGGGGTGAGCCCCGGGACCATACCACTCACGCTGTGGAGAGAGACCACGCTACATGTCAGCCCACTGATCTGAATGGGTGATAGAGACCACAGAGGCGCCTGGTCCAGGTAGGCCCGGAGCCCCACTATTGGAAGCCGAGGGCTAAATTTTGAAGACTGGCTGCTACGCCAAGAGACTGTGAGGTGCTGGTTGATCCCCTGCTGGGAAAGCTGGTATGAGTGTCTGTGGAGGTGGCAATCCTGGCCTGTGGTATCATCGGAGTGAGGCACATGAGAACAACAATGTGATAGGGGCAGTCTAGGGCGAATAGACTGTTTATGTCCGACCCTGCAGACGGTACGCCCTGGAGGTTGGCATTCCGCAATATTGATGGACATCTTATGAAGCCGTGGGCGTCTCTCCCTTGATGAGACCTCAAAGAGACACTAATAGCACTGACCTGGACTGGTTCGGAGCCCTACCGTGAGCGGCCTGACTGCGATGCATAAGCGGCCATAATTTCTGGCGAGAGGCCCGGACACGGTGTATCTAGCTCCCCGACAACAGTACTGCCTCAGTCATACAGTACGGAACCAGTGGGCTACAGCTGGGATACATGGCATATGTCAGATGAGCAATAAAAGGGGATAGCGGGCAGTCTCACGGGTGAGATACCGAGGGAGTCGAATCCATAGTGCTGATCAATAACGGTCTTCCGACCGCTCATTTCGGCGACAGTGCCTCAGGGGTTGGGACCCCTCGCAGACGGCATCCAGTGGCCCGGCGGATTATTATAACAGCAGACACTGACCAGGCAAGCAGTGGGGCAACGAGGAGAACGAGATGAGTGGCAGAGGAACCCGAGCTACCCAATAGGGGAAACTAGACAAGTTTGTCTACAATAAGGACTTCCCGCCACAGCCGGACCCGAAAGGGCAGGTAACCAAAGGAGGAGAAGACGCGGCTGCGCCCAAGGTAACGCTTGAAGACATTATGGCGGCTCTCCACAGTGTGCAGAGGACAGTGGGCTCCATTTAAACAAACAAATGGCAGCAAAGTTGGATGACCAGGAAGGGCGCTCGCGCCGGAACAACGTCCGAATTATGGGGATTCCCGAGATGGAAGGGGGCCCGGCAATGGATCTGTACATCAAGGACTTGATAAAAACTAGAGTACAACCTAAAGGTCTTTCTCACTTCTTTTCAGTGGAACGCGCTCATAGGGTGCCAGGTGGCAGGGCGAAACCCGGTGCCCCCCCTCCCCCCACCCCCAAGACCTGTGCTGGCCCGCATATTTAATTTCCATAACAAGAGACGCTATTCTCCAAACGGCCCAGGTGGCACCACCTATCCGTCTCCACAACTCGGTGCTCTCCTTCTTCCCGGACTATACGGCAGCGGTATCAGCACGTCGAACGAGCTTTCTAGAGGTCAAAAAGGCGCTGAGGGCCCGTGAATTGCCTTATTCAATGCTCTTGCCAGCAAAACTGCGGGTGGTGGCAGACGGAAAGACATAGTTCTTTGAAACGCCAGAAGAGGCGCATGACTGGCTGGAAGGTTGGCGACAAGTGGGGAAGCCTGTCCGAGAACGGAAAGGACGCCTCCGTCCTGAGAGGGAAGACAGTCTTGTGTCCACTGAACAGGGTGAAGACGAGGTTGCCCAGCTACAAAAGGAATCCGGGGAGTGACGACGCAACTGATGCACCTGACCCGCATGTGGACACTTTAGATAAACCGCACACCTGAATTCACGTTGACTACAGACTTGAAATGGACATAGTACAAACAATGGACTCTGGGGCATGGGAGGAACGTGGTCTTCCTTGGACTTCCCGCTCCCGTATACGCAAGTAATGTTTGAGGGTTGGGGTCTAATGCACTCTGCTGAGTTAAGGAGGCGGATAGCCAAAAATAAGGTGGATGAACTAGATCGATTAAATCTGTTACAACAACCGAGAGAGAAAATTGAAAATGACCGGATGGTTATAGTATCAAAATATTCTGACGTCGGCCCGATGTTCAAGAATATCATACTAAAACATTGGCCAATGTTAGAGTTGGAGACAGATTTCAAAGACATGTTTAAACCTAGACCCTTATTTGCCTATACAAGAGGAAAGAATTTGGGCGAAATTCTAAAACAACCTAAGGAACTTTCTTCCATTTCAAAAGGTACCAGACCATGCAATAATTGCAATAACTGCCATAATATAATTCCAGGCAATAAACTGACTCATCCTATGAAAGGATACAACATAACTCTTAATGTTACAGCTACTTGTGACACAAACAATCTCATATACCTACTCAAATGCCCATGCGGGAAGGTTTACATTGGAAAGACGGAACGCAAACTGAAAACCCCGTCTTAACGAACACAAATCTAACTTTAGAACCAAGAACCTCAAATCATCTGTAGCATCTCATTTTATTGAAATGAACCACAACATATCTCAACTTAAGTTCATGGTTTTGGAAATTATTAAAAAAACAGAGGGAAGAGACAATAATAGGATGTTACTGCAACGTGAGAACCACTGGATTTATAGACTTAATTCGATTAAGCCACATGGACTCAATGAACGGATTGAGTTTTCATGTTACCTGTAACTTCACTGCTATTTTGACTGTCAGCTCATTTCATGAGCATATTGGTTCTGAACTTACTCCTTATCTGTGAATGGTTAACCATCTACGTTTGATTTACCAGTGTTTTTGAACTTTTTTTTATTATTTGACTTTTTTTATTATTTGACATTTTGGGATTTAATCTGATCCAATGCACATCATTTATACAGCATTTTAGGTTTTGAATGTGTAGTTAGCTGATATTGTCTTTATTTTTATTTTCGTCTCGCTTCCCCTTCACTAGTCCTCTTTCTTTACCCACGCCTTCACAGTCACATGACTAACCAACTTTCCGGCTTCACTTATGAACCCCGTGTTGACTTTCCGGTCGAATAATTGCGAGTTACTGAACTTCGCCGACCGCGTTTAACATCTTCTGACCCCCGTATCACACCGTAAGTACCAGCAAAACACTTGTGCACTGCAACCTTACGTGCCGTCACTGTTGTCCATTTAATGCGCTAGCACGTACCGTTCTGTGCTCCTCAGTTAACTCATTCCTGGTCCCCCATTACTTAAATTTGTTGGTTTAGCTTCACGTCATCTTCACGTTGTTCTGCCTTCACAGTAGTAACCGTTCACATCACGACGTATATGTTTTTTTGACGAATCGAAACAGTCACAACTTTTACTTTTATTCACTTCTCCTTTCACCCGGTAATCACACAGAACTTATTAAGTCACTCCGTATTTTAGACTTCTGTCACCATTGGGTTAAGGTATTTTTTAACGTATTTTTTAACAATTTACTTTATTTGATGGTTACAACCCATTTCGTTTTGCTTTAGATGCTCCCCGATGAAAGGCGGTTTCCCGAAATGCATTGGAGCTGGATGTAATAATATATACCTGTGGAGTTGGATTGGATTTTTTTTTAAACAAAAACTTTATTGACAATGGATACAAAGTAAACATTATCAACAAACTGAGTGCCTTAAGGGATGTCATCAATTTCCAATTGATCACACTTATTTTGCTTCTCATACCATTCGCCCTTGGGTGGTGGGCGATACCTAAAGAGCACCTACAAAATTGAATACTTTTTCGGAACTTATCTCTCACTTGGTCTGTGCACGGGCCTATTGCATATTGAGTACTAACCTTATAGGAGCCACTGCTCTCTACATAGGGGCCTCATTTGGGTAGGCAACTTTAACTGTGTTGAAGACTGGCAGGTGGATAAACATCCCTCAAGGCTCGGTCATAAGCCTCATTTAGAAAGGGTGCTGGGGTGGCAAAGGAAGACCTCCACCTGATGGATACTTGGAGGCATCAACATGCAGAGTAGTGTACATATTTTCATTAATCCTATATCCACGGGGCTATAGCTGGATATGTACTCGTGAGAAATGTAGATGTGAATGTCTATAGGTCCTTGGCCTACCTCAATTGGTATCTTTCTGATTGCTCCCTGCTGTTGGTGACACTGAAGCCTTGGAGGCATAGACCTAGGATCCCTCTGTGGCAGCTGCTGGTGGAGTTCGACGGATGAGTCCTTTCGGAACAATGTCACTTCTTCGAATGTAATGCTGGCACAGTGGGTAATAAGGCAACGGAATGGGAGGTCTACAGAAGTGGCACACAGCTGTGTGTATAGCATATGTATATGGGGTGCATCAGCAGCTTGAACATGAGTTAAGTGAGCTGGAATGCCAGCAGGTACAACTGAAGGGACAGATGGGGTGGACCCTGGGGAGATGTGAAGAGATATCTGGGGGGACACATGGATCATTCTGCAAAAGTGTACCTGCACACGCTATGAGGAGCGCCTCTTTTGTGAAGGAGTCAAGAATGGCAGGTTACTCACATGGCTCCTGAAATTAGCCCGATTCTCACATCTTGTCCCTTCAATATAGTGGACCGGGATAGAAACAATGGTGCCTGCTTAGAGTACATGCATCTGGGGTTTGCACAGACTCACAGCATCCCAGAAGAAGACTTGGACTGCTGTTTGGTTGAGTCATACATACTGAGGCTCTTGACAGAACACCAGGCGTTGTACAAACCGCAAAACTTAGAGAAGCTGAAAAAGGCACTTGCAGGAGCACCCCAAAGCAAGACGCCAGGGACGAATGGGTTCCCGGTGGAATTGTACCAGGCATTGCCCTCCACGGTTTTAGAGAGACTACTCAAGGTTTTTATGGAAGCCAGGAGTCATAAAGGATTCTCCCCGTACTCAAGAGCAACAATGGTCCTGATTCCCAAGTGAAATGATCCACAAGATTTATCTTCCCACAGACCGCTCTAAATGCTCAATGCAGATATTAATAATAGTCCAAACAGTGGCTCTTGAGCAATACTCATACACACTTTAAATTAGGTACCCATAAATGTGCATCATGCATACAGAAGAAATTAAAGAAAAAGAAACATAAAGAGAGGCCAGAGAAAACCATAAAATCAAAAGAAGCCATGTACAATGTATAAAGAGTTTTAATCATACCCAAAAATCATTAAAACAATTACACTCCTACACAATATAAAAAACAGGACATGTGAAAAAATCATAAAACACACACAATGGCAGAGGGAAAGTATTGATGTCCTCAATGATTTAGGCCATGTTGGAGGCGTCGACGGCGTTTCAACCCCAGATGTTTTTCGGGGTCATCATCAGGACTAAAACCTTCAGGAGTGAGAAGCGACCACTTAGCACAAATTTCTGTAACTGCAAGAAACTGAGTATAACGTCATCAGTAAATGGCATGAAAATAATCAGCGAGGCGGAGTTCGAATGTGGGAGGACCTCAATATGACATCTAAGCCTTCCCTAGAGAATTTATTGGCGAGAACTCAGCGTGCAGTCTCCATCCGACATCGACCGGCCCAAATTACCACAGATATTAAGCTACTGTGAAGATCATGGCTACTAGATTGTTGAGGGTGGTTGGGATATTAGTGCACCCGGATAAAACAGTATGACTTCCCAGACATAGCACAATTTTTAACATCTGACGCCTCAACCATGTACTGCTTGCGCTAGAAACCTTAGGGAAGGGCTACAAACTGGGCAGCATCCAGGTCCTGGAGTTTGCCTTTGAAACAATCACCTGGCAGTAAATTTGATTAGTACTGCTGGCAATGCGCTTTGGTCCTGTCTTCACTCAATGGGTGCAACTACTATATACAGAACTAGTTGAGGGTGAGAAGAAGGACAAGACAGGACTGCACCTTGCCTCCAGTGCTATTTGCTTTGGTGGTGGAGCCACGGGCATGCTCGGTACAAATGCAGCTGCATCCCTGGGGAATCTGCCTGGTGGGTGTCTGCCATGTGGTGTCAATGTATGCAAATGACACCCTGATCTATCTAATGGATCAAACAGAACAAAATCTAGGCTGTTTTTGATGGGAAGACTGAGATGCATAGGCAAAGTTCTCCATTGAGGGCTGGGACGACACTGTGACCTGGATAAATTCTGTTACCTGGGAATATGTGTAGTGAGTTTCTCTACAGCCCACTATGGTTTAAATGTGGGGCAGTTGCTGGAGGGTCTGCAACGGTTATTGCAATTTTGGAACATCATGCCTCTCTTTGGCCAAAATGGTGTTTGTGAAACATTGTCTGTACGAGCTGAAAAATGTGATGTAGCCAGTACCTCACAATACATTTGCTTGCTCCATAAGCTAGTGTGCTAGTTTGGTTGAGTAAGAAGAGCCTAGTGAGACTACAGATCCTTTAGCTCTCCTGGGAGAGTGGAGGGCTGGGTCTCCCTGAATTCTTCCTGTACTATGCTGCTACCCAGCTCTAGCACACAGGTAGGTCGCTTGATGAAGACTCTAATTGAAAGATGGCTCTTCTGAAGGGCTCACTCACTGTCTACACTGCCTCAGAGCTACTCCTGATGGGGAAGAGAGTCCTGAAGAAACTCCAGTATCTTAAACGCTTGACGGGAGTATGGCAAAGAGTGGTAAGCAGGGTACACCAAATTACCACATTTGTGGATGATCTGACTCCTTAGGTGCAGAAACTGTTTGTTGCTCTGGTTTGGGTTAGGACATACAAGAAATGGAGGGAGGGGGTGCAGGTCATTCATTTAAATAACATATTTCTCTCATTTGCCCATGCCCAGGAATAGTTTCAGCTGGGGTCAGTGCAGTTTTTGCACTGCACACGCCTGACACGTGTCATGTGGAGTGGTTGGTAGGGGTGGGAAGGGGGTTCTAAGCCAACTTCCCAGGCAAGCCTCAAGAAAATGCTGTGGTGAGGCAGGTGGTGGAGCTGGCTGAGTGCAGGCAATTTATGGCACACTTGCAGGCAGCACTGGTGCTGGATAGAGTGCTATCCAAGGACAGGGCTAGAGATCAGTAGAGTGCTGACGCCCTGAGGTGATCACTGGGGTAGAGTGGAGGAGAGCATGTCAGCAGGTGTGGCAGGTGGCTCCTAATGCCAGGTTCAAACTCATACAGTTCCACTTTCTACTCAGAAAGTATCTGTTGCCAGCTAAACTGATAAATATATACCCTGACAACCCAGTGACTTGCGGCAGATGCCGGTTCCTCCCTGTTGATTTTCTACACATGACCTAGTCCTACCCACTGGCAGCTAGTGCTGGTAACAATGATGCACCTGGTGAGCTTGAGAGTGGATGGTGGGGGTTTGATGGGATGGTGCCTGAAAATGCAAATGTGAATGGTGGCACTTGGAGAGATATTGGAAAGGAGGCACGTTGCAACATACTGGAAGGTGGCCAGGACCCCCACAATGGCAGTGTGCCAGGCAGACCTGATGGAGTGGGCACTGGCTGATGAACAGCATATTAAGCTGACCGAAATGGATGACAAGGTGGGGGAAGATCTGGTGGCCAGGGGGGAAATGATCGGAAGGGTTATAATCCCATTACAAGAGGGAATATAATGGGGAAGGCAACCGACTCAGCCACCAAATGGACTAGTTGGAATGGTGGAACCTTGGGGGGGGGGGGAGGGGCTGCTAGAGGGGCAGAAGGGAATGCTGATGAGTTTCAGATGCAATGTATTCCCCTGAAATTGCTTGATTGTAAGATGGCATGTATTTGTCACTGGTAAAAACATCAATAAAAATAGTTTTAAAAAATGTTGAAGCAAGTTTTTAATGAATATTGAGGGAACGTAACTTTTAAAAAGTTAACTTTCCCTACCTAACGCTCCTCGGAGCTCATTTTTGTTTGCCTGCCAGCAGCTACCCCTGCAAGTGCCTGACGTTAATGAGGTGCGAAAACTGTTCCCAGAGCAGCGCAATGGCTTAGGCCTGTTGGACAGGATGGGCTGCATGTGAGGTATGTGACACCTGTCATCCCAGGAAAAGCTGCTGGGAGGGTTCAGATTTTAAATTAGTTCAAAAGGGCAAGGGTGAAGTCTACATATTCACAGCTAAGTGTGTTCAGATTTTGAATTAGTTCAAAAGGGCAAGGGTGAAGTCTACCCAATCACAGCTAAGTGTATGTGGAAACATGAGTAAGAAGATTCCTTTGTTCTTTAGGTCCTCTGCAGCCAGTTGATCACCATCCCACTGGGAAGGGGAGTATGTCTTAGAACCTGTTTGCTGCAGCTGAGCTGGAGGGGTGTGGTTATTTTCCTAGACACATCCCTGTCTGGTCTACATGCTCCTTTTAGGGTATGAAGGCCTTTGCCATCTTGGATTTCCCTTAGAATGGGGCATTGTGGCTAAAGGGGCATTAAAGGGGGCAAGGCGCCTTTTTCCTGAAGTGATCAGTTGCAACTGGAAGAAAAGTCCTGACCTCTAAGTGCTGTTCCTGAGGTCCTGGGAGTCTTAGTGGTATCCAGAAGGATTTATTGTGCGATCTCTTAAAAGTTGTAACTTAGGAAATAATTGGACTTATAGACCTCCATAGAACTGGGACAAACCACCCAAGTCATTCCACTCAGGGTGTGATCTCACTGGGCCAGAAAATAACATTTGTGTTGCTCAGAGCTTTTTTACTGCCTAAAAATCCAGTTTAGTGGGGCGTAATGGCAAGCCTATCCCACTTTGGTGTGACCTTACCAGGTACAGCCTGCTGCCTTGGCTGCTGGAGGGATCTGAGCTCCAGAAATGCCCGAAAGTATAAATCCACAATTCCTGGGCATATGAACTTTCCCACTCTGAGCTTTTCCTGCCATAACCAACCAACCAACAGGGAACTTCACTTAACCTCACTCAACGCCTATTCGACTGAAAAGGGACTTTACCCGATGAAGCCTGATGAGTGGGATTACGTACTACATTTGACACCCTGAAATGGTATTTCGAATACACGATACCCTAAACAGCCTCTCTGTACAGAGGTGATATACCCACGATCTATTTGCTATTCGTGAGATTGTTGGCACTTAATGCTGCACTTACACTTGTCAGAGTGATGTGCTAATGCAGTGGACTGACATGCACACAGGGAATGTATGTTGCAATTACTTTATTTGCACATGCTGTTCACGTGGTCATTTTGTACTGTTCAATGATTGCTAAGGACAGTCACAATGTGACGTGCTCATGCAAAGAAATTTTTAATGATTGTGTTCCTTCGGGCTAATCCTGCTGCAGCTGCAGTGGGGTGTGGTCCAACTGCCTCATCTTCCTTATCGTCCGGTGCATCTGGCACTTGGGTCCATGGGGCATTGGTGCGTACACATATGTTGTGCAATACTAAACATGCAATGATCTGGATACTATTTTTGGGCTGTACAGGAGTCTTTCACCTGTGATGTCCAGGCACCTGAAACGCGACTTTAACACACCAAATGTGTGCTCAGCAATGCCCCTGGTGCATTTGTGGGCCACATTGTACTGCCTCTGGGCCAGGGTGTTCGGGGCTCGGAGGGGTGTCATCATCCACTGGCACAGTGTATATCATTGATTACCTATGAGAGGTAAGTGAGATTAGTGTCAATTGGTGGTTCTGCATGCCGTGTTGGGAGACTTACAAGTTTTGTGGCGTGTCATTTGTGCGACTTTGGGATTCATGTTTGCCATGTATTGCTTCTGGCAAATGTGCGGGATCAATGTGTATTACGTAGCCTCACAACTAATCCTCCCTTCCCCGCGCCTATTTACTTGTGTGCGCTGCCCGGTTGTATCACTTTTACTCCTTCGGCACACCATGCCTGTCTGCACATGTCTGCATGCCTGACAACAACACTGTAATGTTGGCCGTTGAAGGTGGGCGGCCACGTGTGTGTAGGCCTATGGTAAGGATCGGGCGGACACAAATATAGAGTTCAGGCCTTGCTGAATTCGAGCTGCAATTGAGGCTAGGCCTTTGGCTTATGCTGCGGCAATATATACACACAACAGTTGGCATGTATGAGCCAAGACCCAGAGCAGACTTGCGCTCCTTTATTAATCCATTCAAGCGAGCCCGCACTCCGGGTGCATGCTACATTGTCGATTAAGGGCAGGGTGGCGCCGACACTACAACAGAGAAACACGCCATAGTTACTTTTGTGGCCAGCCAGGAACTGAACCATGCCCAGAGCCCAGAACTGAACCACGCCCAGAGCCTTGGGCAATTTCTTCACCCGAGGGCCGCTCAGTAGCGCTGGGATGTTGTGCGCTTCGGAGTACGTCTCCAGACATTCCACCCAGGCTTTCCAGTGGCCTGCCTGGGATGGGGGTGGCCCCGTGACTCTGAAGGGCTCCAGTGGTATTGGCTGCTGGAGGTGGACTTGTGGGGTATCTCCAGGGGATGACGACTTGTGGTGCACAGAGGTAGTGGCACCTGAGGCACTGCGTCCGGCACGGGCCTTCCACCACGTAGCGATGACATGCGGTGCACTTAGGTAGGCCCACCTGAAGAGCTGACCGGGTGTGCAGCCTGCAATGATGCATTATGCCTGGAGGCTGGACAGTGACTTGTGGTGCACAGGGAGTGGCACCTGAGGCACTGTGCCCGGTACGGGCCTAACGCCGCATGACGATGATGACTTGCGTTGCCTTGAGGTAGGCCCACCTGAAGAGCTGAGCTGGTGTGCTGCCTGCGATGATGCAGTAGACCTGGAGGTCTGGACTGGAATGGATTTCTCTGAGAGCAGCAGGACTGCAGTGCAGGCCGTGGCGAGCAGTCAGCACACACAGAACTCCACAGTGAGGTGCCGTAGGGTGCGCTGGGGGCCTGTTGTGCGGAAGCCAGAAATTGGCTGAGGAGGTTGCCAAGCTTGCGGGCCTCAGGCTTGAAGATTGGACCGGCATGTGGTGGGCCCTCTTGGAGACACGCCGGTAGTGACAGATGAACAGTGAGGCCTGAGTGCGCAGGGGCAGTTAATCACCGTTGGGCGCCGGAGAGGTCTGGGTACCAGCGGGCTGCGGTGCAGCAGGCGCACAGGATCCCCTAGGCACCACCGGTCACGGCGGCAGCCTCATGGCAGGGTGAGGGGCGCCGTCCTGGCTGACACGCCCCTGCAGGCGATGACGAGATAAGCGCCGGGTGGCGTGTGACGTTGACATCTCGTCGCCAGTGTAAATTTGGTCGTTGAAGGTGGTCGGCCACGTGTGTGTAGGCCTATGGTCAGGATATGGCGGACACAGAGACACACTCCGTAGTTACTTTGGTTGCCATCCCGGAAGTGAACCATGCCTAGAGCTCCAAGCTATTAATTCACACTACTAAGTTGGACTGGCGTATGCCGACCCAGCCCACTACGCTTACGCTTATACTGGGGGTGACATAGCTACTTGTCAAAGGTCTTCCCCACTACCTGAGGTAACATGGTTGCTTCCACTGTCCACAACACTACAAACACCAGCAGTATATGTCCACATGGACTTTTTTGTGCTCTGCATACTCAAGACTGTCCAGCACATCACTGTCACACTTGGCATTGTGTACATTCTTATTCATGGGTCCATTGCCTCCTTTGCACATTCTTGGTTCCCACCTCTCCCCACATTCTGCAATTGTGTGGCAGAGGGGCTATGCCTTTGTGGATGGTTTGCCTACATGACTGGCCCCTGTTACCACAGTTACTTGTGTTGTCGTGTCTGATAGGTGGGCATGTTGGTTGACATGTTGTATGTGATTTTGTAATGTGTGCATTCCCACAGTTGTGAATGGTATGATTGTGGAGTTGAGGTGTGTGGTGTGTTCCGTTGGTACTTACCAATGAGCAGTGCATTTCCATAGATGCCATCCTGAAAGCGCTGGTTGATGATGGACTGTCGGAAGATGTAGGAACCATGCACACTGCCTGGGAAGTTGGGCACAACATTGGTGAACAGTCCCCGGTGGCCCACTAATGCCTGCACAGTGATGGAATGTGTGTGCTTTCTGTTGCGGTAATTGTGTGCAGTGTCGGCAGGGGGCACAAGTAGAACATGTGTGCAGTCAATTGCCCCCAACACGTGTGGGAAGCCAGCTATGGCGTAGAAGCCTTGCTTGGTCTCCAGCTGTTCCTCCGCAGTGTGGGGGAAGTTAAGGTGCTGGGGTATCAAGCTGATGATGGCATCCAAGACAGGTGTGAGGAACTTTGATAGGGCTGGCTGTGAGACTCCTCCGACTCTGGCAGTTGTTGGTTGGAAGGTACCAGAGGCCAACAAGTGCAACATAGCCAGCAGCTTTTTCTGCTGGGGGTTCTTGATTGTCCGCTGTGTTGGTACCGTCAGCCTGTGGGCAAGGTGGGCCCGGATGCGGAGGATGGTTGTCCTTTTGAGCCTGTAGTGGGCAATGACATCCTCTGGGGTTAAGTCTCTTAGGCTGGTGCATTTTCGGAACGTCCACTGTCTTGTTCATTGGCAGTCCGGGGGTGGGGGTGGTGGTCCTGGGGATGGGAGTGGTCCTGGGGGGGGGGGGGTGGATATTGTGGCCCTTTTGGGTCTCCAAGCTGCATGATTAGTAGCTCCATGGCATCTGATGGTCTTCAGATGTGGCCCTGGGCTGGGCTCCCTTTATACTGTAGGTTTTCGTCCTACTTAAGACCAGAAAAAAGCAGGTCTTAAGTCCCTGCTGCTAACATGCCTTATCGCCTGTTTTTGGACCGCATCGCCGATCTGGCTAGTCGTTGACAATATCGCGAAGTGGTGTTATCATGAGTTTTTGCACGGGAACGCCTACTCTGCATATGATTAGCGCTAGTTGTCACTATCAGCCTTGGCGATGCTTTTTAGCGGCAGCTATCGCAGATAAACTGACGATGCCGGCTGTTAGCGCAGGCTTGTAAATAGGGTGATAAATCTATCACCACTTTCGTGGCAGAAAAGTACTGCTAAATCGTAGAGTCCTTGAGAATATGCCCCCCAGTGTCTCGCACTGCGCGATTCATCAACTTTGGAAGAAAATGCTCTAACTAGTCTTGGGGAAGCACTAACAGCTGCTGGCTGCAATCAGTCATTTAGAAATAGGTGCAGACAGGGCTTTATGTGGAATGAAAAAAGTAAGGGTCTCTAAAAGGGCCATGGGTTAAACATGTAAACTACATTTTTGTGATTCCTATAGTGTGTCACCCGACTGGTCTTTTGGTTTCTCTCTGAACTTTCTGTTATTGCATCCAGATATGGAACACAACTTTGTCAATGGTTGTTAGCTTTTTAAGATAAATGAATATCAACAATAATTTTGTTTTAAATAATTAATATTGAAAATGTTTCAATTCTCAAATAGAGACTGTGAATTAAATATTATTGCAGACTCTGGAAGTAGCATTCATCTTCAGTTATGAGAACTATATGTTAAACACATATGCACTTTTTCTCTCAACATCTCGCCCATCTGCTTATCTTAACCCCTTCGATGCTGATGACGAGCTCAGCTCGTCATCAGCTACGGCGCTCGTATGCTGATGACGAGCTGAGCTCATCATGTAACGCAGGTTTTTGAAAAATCCAGCGCACAGCGGGAAAACCGCTAGCGCGCAAGGGGTTAAACCTCATCTGTTTCCTCTTCAGCCCCTACTATTCACTCTCTCCAGAAAGCACTACCTCACATCTCCTTTACTTCACTGCCCATAAATATACACTGCACTCACTTAGGAGTAATCGGTCTATTTTCTTTTACATTTGCCTTGTCAAATTTTGCCAACTGTGACCCCTCTTCACACAAATTTAAACAGAATTTCAATTGCACCTGGAATACATGACCACTGGTCTGTGTGCTCTGCTGAGAGGCCAACCCACTAACAGGCACTGTGAGAAACTTACACTGCCTTCAGTCTCAGCACCAGAACTCTCAATCATGGCCTGCCATAAACACGTGGTGCAACTCATTTCAAAGTATGCACTATACAAGTGTAATACGATGCATGAAAAAAACACATAAACACAGGAATACAAGATGAGGTAAAATACAGAAAATGGAATCAGGAACTAAATCACTGGCATGCAGGACCTTAATGTTTTTAACATTTACTGCGCATGCTCTCTTGTTTACCTCATTTGTCTACACTGCTTTTCTCTTGTTTCCCTCGTTTTTGCCTAGTTTTTCTTTAATACTTTTCTCTTTTTTCTCTTGTTTTTGACTCACTTTTCTTTACTGCTGCGCCCCTTTAACGTCTGGTTAACCAGTTTTACTGACAGCATCGCACCCACAACATCCAGAGAAAACCCTCCAAAAAGGCCAGCTGGTACAACCCCAAACTCAGGACCACTAAACAAGAAAGCAAACAGCAGAAGAGGAAGTGGGCACCAGCAAAGACACACCCAACAGGGCAGCCGTCAAGAGCTCACTAAACCTCTACCATCACCTGCTGAGAGCAACGAAAAAGGCAGCACTAGCCACATTTATTGAAACCAAGGGCAACAGCACCAAGGAACTGTTTAATATCGTGAAGGAATTCTTCACCTCAACTGCAAGGGAAAACAACATCACACCATCAAAGGAGCTGCGTGACAACCTCACCAACTTCTTTCACCACAAGAATGCAACCATATACAGAAACTACAAACCCTAACCTACACCTACGGACTTCATCGACAGAGACACCACCACCAACACCAGCCACAGACTGACCCCCTGGAACCTCCTCTCCACCCAGAACACCACTGCCGCCATGAAATCCAGCCACTCAGAGCCCCCACAGACCCTTGCTTGTACAACATCTTAAATCTCAATCTCGGAAACCAAAGCATTGGCCAGGAACTCACCAATGTTCTCAACAGTTCCATCACCAGTGCAACGTTTCCTGGTACTTGGAAACAGGCCAAAGTCAAACCACTACTCAAAAAGCCCGCCGCAGACCCCATCACACTCAAAAACTACTCGCCAATCTCCCCGCTTCCACCGAGGCCACCCTGAACGCAGTCAACAATGAATCTGATCCCTCCTCATCCAATGAGAAAAGAGCACCCCTGAGCCTCCTCAACCTCTCAGCAACTTTCGATACTGTATACCATCACACACTAATCAAAAGACTCCACCACATCGGCATCAAAGGGGACACATTCAGATAAATCACCTCCTTCTTCATTGGAAGAACCCAGAGAATTCCCCTACCTCCTGTCACTTCTGAACCTAAACATATCACCTCTGGTGTCCACCAAGGATCATCCCTCAGCCCCACGCTTTTCAACGCATTTATGTCCCCGCTAGCCAACATCGTCAGACCCCACAGTCTCAACATCATCTCCTACGCAAACAACACCCAATTCATCCCCTCAATCACCGACGACCCCACCACCACCAAAACCAACTTCCACAGATGTATGACAATCATCATCGACTGGATGAAAGACAACTGCCTGCAGTTGAACACAGACAACACTGAAGTTCTAATCTTCGGCAAGAGCAGCAACACATGGAACGAATCCTTAAGAACTT
Source organism: Lissotriton vulgaris (assembly GCF_964263255.1). Lineage (NCBI taxonomy): Eukaryota > Metazoa > Chordata > Amphibia > Caudata > Salamandridae > Lissotriton > Lissotriton vulgaris. The sequence continues at coordinate 349,113,694 of NC_141689.1, read as the reverse complement.
GGACCCGTACCCAATCCCTCCAAACACGCCAAAAACCTTAGAATCATCATTGGCGACAAAGCTCACCAAGAAATATCAGATCAAGGCCATTTCTTCCGCCTGCTTCTTCATCTGTGCATGTAACGTAAGATCTTCAAGCGAGTACCCTTGCACACGAGACACACTGTGAGACAGGCCCTCATCACCAGCCTACTGGAATACAGCAATGTCCTCTATGTAGGAATTGCCACACACCTCCTACAAAGACTTCCGATCATACAAAACGCAACAGCCAGACTCATTCTCAAACTTCCTGACAATTCCACTATCACACCACACATCAGGCACCCTCATTGGCTCCCCATGCAGAAGAGATGCCAATTCATGCTGCTGACCCATGCACACAAAGCTCTACAAAACCAAGGACCCACCAACATTAACCACCACCTGAAATTCCACCAACTGTAGAGAATACTGCACTCCACATGCCTATCACTGACTCACATTCCTCGCAACCACCTAAGCAGAAAGGAGAGGATGATCCTTATCCTACATAGCAGTAAAGACCTGGAATAGCCTCCTCATGCATTTCTGCATCATCACCTCACTTCCGGAATTCCGTAGGGCCCTCAAGATCTAGCTATTCGACTAAGCCAACAAGACCCGCAAGTGTCTGGAAACCCTTGCAAGTGATTAGCTGCGCTTTATAAATCCTATTTGATTTGATTGATTGTTCAGAAATCAATCCGTGTTTTTAGCATTAATGTAAGGGCATGGATGAAGGGCTTGACAGGGACCCATTTCAATGTCTGTTTTAATGCCATATGACTGAGCCGGATTCCCAGAATTATGCAACCACATATATCTAGCATGCTACAGTATTTAACTGTCCGAGCAATCAAAATATGTCCAGACTGAGGATAACACATTCTAGGCCATTGCGCATATCAATCAAAATAAATCAGGACCGTAACAAGTACCAAGTATGCATGCCATATTCTAGGCATGCAGACTCAGAGTATTAAATGTTTTTTTGACATTTTTCTGGTATTGCACAAATCAAGACACTATATGCAAATATTTCTCCCTTTGTGCTTGACTCCCTCAAAAGCTGAGGATATTTAGATCAACTTCGCCAGGGAGCGAAATCCCTGCATGACTTCAGGCAACCATGCTGTGGAACAAATAAAGAAGCTCCAGTTCTAAAGGGGCCAGTGACCTACAGCCACTGCCTGGGGTGGGGGAGGTCAGCATGATCAGGCATCGCAGCACAATATACTTAATACAAGTTTAGCACTGACACTTACTATTACAGATGATAAATTACTGCGTTCACATCCAATCCTACCCTGAGACGAATGGGAAAAGGTGGGTTCTATGCCTGTGAATGAGTTCTGGCCTCATGCAGAGATGCAGCCTGCAATGTGGTACCATCACTGACCTGCAGTGGATAGCACCAAAGACTCCCATGGTACTGAAAGGCTTTAGAAAGGTAAGCCATGCATTGTGCTTCACAATGCAGAAAGTTGTTAAAGCTCATGTGAAAGGCGTGGCTACAACCAAATGGCACAGTCAGCAAGGACATGATTTTTTTATTTTATGCAATTGTATGTAATGTATTTATAGCACATCACGTTTTTCTATGGTCAGATGACGAAAATAAATTCTTTGATTGATTTAGGAGCACTAGGGGTATCATATTCCACACAATGCTGGGTGGACTACCCTTCAACTCATGTGCTATAACCAATTTCACTGGTTATCTCAAAAAAGCAAACATCCTTCTATTTGTAACTAACTCTACCACACTGGGTTTTTTTTTTTATCAAGAATCTAGCTCATTGTGGAAATATTTTGCAGACATGTATTTGATTTCAAAATGTCTTAGCTTACGAAGCAAGCCTGCCAGAGAATTTCTATGGTCAACTAATCCTTTGTCAATACTCTGCTGTGCTCCTCCTTCCTTTCTCAATCCATCCTTTTTAGGTCTCGCCTAGCGACGCAGCGCGTGCGCTGCACTCTCTTGGACATATCTATTGTCATCGCTTTAGCTTGCGAAGCGAGGGTGGAAGCTCCACCCATGCTTCTTATTGGTGCTGCTCCCAAATGCGTACTTTTTATTCGGAGGGAAGCATGTTTTGTTCCCTCCCTGTTTCCTGTTCGACTTGCCTGCCTGGACAGGACCTGTGCACGCGCCGGGACAGGAGATGTGTACGCGTATGGTGTATGGCGCTGCTCACGCGCCGGGACAGGAGATGTGTACGCGTATGGTGTATGGCGCTGCTCCCACATGGTGTCCACACACGCATGCTGGAGGTGCACTTACTGTGGTGTCCACACACGCACGCTTGCAGGAGGTGCACTAGCTTTTCCCGTTGCACACGGTGTGAAGAGGGACGCTTACTTTACATTAAGACCCGCCTCGTGGAGCAGACCCTGGTACCGCTTGTTCAAGTAGGTGAGGAGAGTTGGGGTCAGAGGAGGAATCAACACGTTATCGCGCGTTAGTTCAATTGGTCCGTTGGAGTAAAATTGCACTTGAGTAGTCACTTACGTCATCAACTAGGAGCACAGGACTCGGCGTGTGACACCTTGATGCCGTGGTTCGAGGAGTAAACTTAAAGGTATGACTGGAATACATTGCAAATGTATACATTTCCCTCTAGTTCCAACCCCATAGCACTTGTTAGATTGTCGTAAAACTCTACACCCCTATCTTGTAATATTCCCAAGATATTACTCATGTCAGTTGCAGATATTTCAGAGTATCCTGTTTTTGTTGCATACTAGTACTTGTTTTACTTTTGCTGTGTGCGTCCTTTCACTCACATTTTTGGGAGGTGCAGATGTTTGTTGGCAGACATCCATTTGCAGTGTTGGGTAAATGCCTGGCTTCTTAAAGTATTCAGTTTTAGGGTCCGCTACTTCTATTCGCTTAGAAGGTGCTCTGAAGTCTATCCTGCCGTAGTGCATGCTGGGAACAGCAGAGAGGATATGTTGCTCCAGATTGGCACAATGTGGTGGGTTGCACCTATCTTGTATAGCGAGAGGGTTAAATTCACTATTACCACTCCAGTGAGTGCAACAGTAGAGAAAACATTGGATAGCGTAGGGGTAAAAATGACTATTCCCACTCCAGAGAGTGCAACAGTAGGGAAAGCATTGGATGGCGTAGAGGTAAAAATTACTATTCCCACTTCAGAGAGTGCAACAGTAGGGAAAGCATTGGATAGCGTAGGGGTAAAAATTACTATTCCCACTCCAGTGAGTGCAACAGTAGGGAAAGTGTTGGATAGTGTAGGGGTAAAAATTACTACTCCCACTCCAGTGAGTGCAACAGTAGGGAAAGCGCTGGATAGCGTAAGGGTAAAAATTACTATTCCCACTCCAGAGAGTGCAACAGTAGGGAAAGCGTTTGATAGCATAGGAGTTAAAATTACTATTCCCACTCCAATGAGTGCAACAGTAGGGAAAGCGTTGGATAGCGTAGGGATAAAAATTACTATTCCCACTCCAATGAGTGCAACAGTAGGGAAAGCGTTGGATAGCGTAGGGGTAGAAATTACTATTACCACTCCAGTGAGTGCAACAGTAGGGAAAGCGCTGGATAGCGTAGGGGTAAAAATTACTATTCCCACTCCAGTGAGTGCAACAGTAGGGAAAGCGCTGGATAGCATAAGCGAAAAAATTACTACTCCCACTCCAGAGAGTGCAACAGTAGGGAAAGTTTTGGAGAGCGTAGGGGTAACAATTACTATTCCCACTCCAGTGAGTGCAACAGTAGGGAAAGCGTTGGATAGCGTAGGGGTAAAAAATACTACTCCCACTCCAGAGAGTGCAACAGTAGGGAAAGTTAATACGTCATATATGAATGAAAATTAATTAAATATTAATACCAATAAATATTTTTTTAAATATTTAATATTTTTTTATAATACATTAATTAATCAATTAAAAATACAAATAAAAAATAATTATTTAAAAAAATTACCTACTAATACAAAGTATTTAACAATTAACAATATATTAATTAACAATTACAAAATAATAGAAAATTAATACAAAAATAACCAATAAATAAATTACATGTTTTTATTATTTATAATTAACTTACTTTCCAACCTATTCCCCTATAAACCCACAACCCACTACTGATTTTTTTTTAAAATAATTAACATAATTAACATTTACTCAATTAATTAAAATTAATTACCATTTATATTTTATTTATTCACCAATTATAAATTAATTAACAATGAATTACCAATTATATTTTATTTAATTACCAATTAATCAATTTTAAAATAATTACCAATTAAATTTTAATTAATTTCCAAATAATAATTAATGAAACATTATTTCTAAATAAATACCAATAAATAAATTACCATATCTAATTAATTATCATTAAATTACTTCCCACCCTATTCCCCTATAAACCCACAACCCGCTACAGAAAATAAATTAATATAATTAACTTAATTACCAATTAATTAAAATGAATTACCAATTCAATTGTTATTAATTACCAATTAATAATTAATTAACAATTAATTCAAAATAAATACCAATAAATAAATTAACATTTAATGAATTATCATTAAATTACTTCCCACCCTATTCCCCTATAAACCCACAACCCGCTACTAATTTATATTACGCAAAAATAAAATACCACAAAATTAATTAATTAAAATTAATTATAAAATAAATATACTTTTCACACATATAGTAACATAAAAACACTTAGAAAATTGATATTAATTTACTTACCTCAAATTCGCTATTTTTGTTGTCTATATTCTGTCCAGTCTATATTTTGGAATTGATATTAATGCTGTTCTAGTCGATATTTGTGTAGTCTATATTCTGTCAATTCGATATTGTGTCCATTATATATTTTTGAATCGATATTAATGTTTTCGATATAAAAAACTCAATATTTTGACTGTACACCTTTTATACTGCCTACTTACACATGCTACCTTTCTGTACCTTTTCACACTGTGCACTTAGCCACATCTCATCCCCCCTCAGGTGCCCCCTTCCACTTGTTTCTCTAGGTCTCTCTCTCAAACTCTTTCTCAACCATCGCTTCCCCGTCATACCATCCACCGCTATTGTCCCACCCAAAAACCCTTTGCTCCTGCGTCCAACCACCAATACCCAAGCCAAGGCTCCCTCAGCCGCCCCCCTCCCCCCCCTTGCACATCCTTGTCCAACCCTTAACCCAACTCCGAATCAAAACTCTCCACCCGATCCTCTGTACGTCACCCCAGGCCAAACACCCAGTCTGGGGCACTCCAAGAAGACCAAATCATCTGCACAGGATCACAATACTTACCAAACTAATACAATGCCTATAGCTCAAACTTGTCTAAATGCAATAGGTCTGGCATTTACAAAAGTTTAAGCTATTGGCATTATAAATGACAATGCCATTTATTTATGTTTTAGAAAAGAAAAACAAAAAAAGCATTGTCATTTACAATGTGAAAAGCTCAAAATAATATAAATGTGAGATCTAGTGCATTGCAAATGCTTGTTCTAAAGTGGAATGTACTATTCATCAGTGTCCACAAATGGCATAATCACAATTTAATTGCTGTCTCCAACACCGTACTTGAATGTGAAATTATACCAACATTTGATGCCGCAGACCAATAATTAGATACATGTTATACTCTCTCCTCTCAATGTTCTCTATGTCTTTTGAGATGGATTTGAATGAAGTAAGCCATGTGAAAGAATTTGTTTTTAATTGACTGCTTTTTTCTTGGCTGCCTTTAATTCTTTTCGGTCTTTCACTGAGCACTGCACTGTCTCACCAACACACAGGATTGGTGGATGAAACAGTAAAAGTTTTAGATTAACCCTTTTCTCATCCCTACCTAAAATGCTTTTTCTCTGAATTTACAATATCTCTTACAAAAAACAATGAAGACAAAACAGCACCTCTGACAGTTACTTTTGTATAAATGTCTTTAATTAAGGTGGAGGTTTTACACGTTAGATTTAAATAATTCATTCAGGCTATGTGATTTGTGCTTTTCTTGGAAGGATGTGGGTTTATTTGACAGAGACAGAATGTGATCATGTGAACAAAGACCTTTGCAATGCTGATTGTACACCTGCTGATTTTCAAGGGCTCTTGATAAATACTGTTGTATACATTTGTGGCAGGTCAGAAATGAGTGCAGAACACCACTCAGCCACAGTCCTATTTATCTACAACCTAGGCCTGGTGCAGCCAACTGCTAGACCTGAAAGCTGTAAGGTGGTCTTCCCCAAACGTTTTGCCTGCCTCACTCCCTCTGTATTTGTGTACTTGTTTTTGCTGGTTTTAGGACTAAGAGACTTTACCACTGCTAACCAGTGCTAAAGTGCCTGTGCCCTCTCCCTTATGCTATGATTGTCTTACACCTGTTTGATATATTTAATTTACCTGTAAGTCCCTTGTCAAGGGGTAAACCATATACCCAGGGCCTGTAAATGAAATACTACTAGTGGGTCTGCAGCACTGATTGTGCCACCCACACAAGTAGCCTTTCACACGTGTCTCACGCCTGCAATTGCAGGGCCTGGGTGTGCAGTTTACTGCCACTTCTACATGGCACTTAAAACTACTTTCCAAGCCCTAAACTCCCCTTTTATTACATTATTGTCACCCCTAAGGAAGGCCATTGGTAACCCACAGGGCAGTTTGCTATTTAAGTAAAAGGTAGGACATGTACTTTATATTTCAAATGTCCTGGTAGTGACAAGCAGCCTATTTCATTTTTCAATACTGTGAGGCCTACTCCTCTCTTAGGCCAGCATTGGGAATTTGTTAATACCCTTTCAAGTTGTAATTCCTGATCAGAGAGGAGTAGCATGTTCATGTTTCATATGTTTGGAATGGTCTTGATAAACCCCCTTTATGGTGAAGTTGGATTTAACATTACTGTTTTAGAAATGCCACTTTAAGAAAGTGAAAATGTTTCTGCTGTTAACTCGTTTGTGTCTCACAGCCAGTCTCCAATACATGTCTGGGTTGGGTGACAACTACACTGTGTGCATTACTTCTAGACAGCCACAAACACAGGAAGGTTAGGCTCAACTGAAATTCTGAGCACTCATTCATCTGCATTCTGATTGGTCTTCCTGGGCAGTGAGGAATGGGAGGGGCTGACACTTACACTTCAATAGGTGGTGTCCAGGGTTAGCTTGGCAGACAGGACTGGGCTGAAAGGTTATATGTGCAATTCAGAGGCCAGCTTTTGATGTCACTCTGCTTCAAGGGAACTTTTGAGTATAAGTACTGGGTCCCTGACCCACACAAATCAGACAATGCTGGACCTACAAGGGGACTCTGTCAGAAGAACTACTGTGCTGCTCAAAGGACTCAACTGTACTGCTGACCTTGAAGGCCTGGTTTTCTGATTGCTACCCTGCTGCCTGTTGCTCTCTGACTCTGCTGAATGAGAGCTGGGCTCTGTCTTCTTCCGGGTGAACTCCATGGGCTTGTTGGATTACCTCCTGTTGCTTGAGACTCAGGGAAACCAAAGTCTCTAGCCCTGTTCCTTTTCCTGGCTCACTGGAAGTGCCCCAAGAACTTGCCACATGGATTTTGACGCATCTCCTGTTTGCGTGTAGCAGTACCGGCGCATTGCCCCGATTGCGGGAGAAAAATTGGCACATTGCTTGAGAACCAGTGACTTGCTTCCAGAGATCAACGCATGGGACAGCGTATAGCTGCCACTGCAGCTTGATGAGGTTGAAGCATCCTCTCAAATGTGTGGCAGAAAGTGGTGCATCGTTCAACGCCTCTCGATTTCGGCACCCATCTTTGAAACTCATGCATCACCTTCACTGAGTGGAGAAGATCGACACATCTTGCTGCTTGCTACCAGGAAAGGTGCTTTGTTCACCAGTGCCTGCATGTGTCCTGGAGTCGGCCGGTGCTCCATCATGGCTAGCACGAACTTTGACTTTCCCCCAGTCCAGTGCAACCTAAAGTAACTTTTAAGTGCTTCTTGTGTTTAAACATTTTACTGCATTTATTTCTTCAAAATTCACACACTGGATTGTTGCCATTTTGCTCTTAATTTACTCTGATAAATATTCTCTATTTTACTAAACTGTTGTGGAGTATTTTGTGGTGTTTTTACTGTGTTACTGTATTGCACAAAAAATGTACACATTGCCTGATCCGTGCCAAGCTACATGTTAAGTACAGGTTAATTTAGGATTGTGTTGTGACTTACCCTGGCTAGGAGTGCGGTTCCTACTTGGACGGGGTACCTACCTCTGCCAACTAGAGACCCAATTTCCAAACACCAACCTTTTATGAATAATACGAAGAGAGCAGGATTTGGGTAACTCCCCTTAAGTCATTGCTTTGCTATAATGTAATTCATAACTTAAATCAGCTGCCACGCTTATTGCTTAAAGCACAATATTGCTCAATCCAAATTGAAAGCTTGTGAAAATGTAAAATTACTTCCTGGAGCTGGACTTTGCAAAGGAAAAGGAGATTTTGTTTAAATAAAAGTCTTAAAGAATGTTGGTGTTGATTGTGGAGAAATGAATTGGGGGAACAAAGAAAGACTAAATTGCTGCTCGTCGTCATTAAGAAAGACTGGTTTGTATTGTGATAATGTAGTCAAATCACGCTAATTGAAAGACTTTGTGACATGTAGATATCCACCTGTTCTGACTGGTGGAGTTAACTTTTAGTTTGACGTTTGGAACAAAAGATGCTAACGCCATTACAGCTGGTCTTGAGGTATTTCTGTTATCTAAGACATTTCCGTTCTCATGTGAACAGGGCGCACTACTTGAGTGTGTTTGAGTTGAAATAACTACGCATACATACAAATGAGGTTATTGCGTTTAAGTTGAAGCATTCATATAATTCGTATTAATCACCTTTCATTACTTATGATAGATATTGTTCTTGAGAAAGGAAAGTGAAACAAATCGCGAAAAGCGATGAGCTGCTTATATGAAGACGCAAAATTAAGTAACTAATTGCTTGTGAATTAAAATCGAACAATATTTTGAAACACGAAGAGAATTAAGTAAATACAACCTTGGATCAATTCCAAACACGGCATGCCTTCTTTACTTTTCATGTTATGGCCAAAAGACAGTAGTACTATCTAAAAAGACAACATCCTTACCTTGCTCAACTTCTCTAAACATACAATTCTGAAAGTGAATGAAGTCTGACTATGCTCTCATAGGTCTTTAATGCTGCTTTCAGGCTTTCTGTCTGTATTTAACCTGTAACTCCTATCTGGGACCATATCGATGGTAGTCCAGTTCTATGAAGTGGCATAACACAAAATGTTGGGGAGACCCTGTAGATTGTGAGCCTCTGAGACACCTATGTTTCATAGATATCCATAGGATGTATACTGAATGTTGGCCCCCGAATGTTACACCCCCCCGCCCCCTCCACCCTTCACCCGCCCAGCAGGGACTGCAGGGGTCTGTGTTACACCCTTGGTCCTATGGACACTTTTCTACTCCCACCAAAGTTATAAAGGGGATAACATTGTATTCCCATCACTTTTCCAAGCTATTTTGCGTTCATGGATCACTGAACGAGATAGCACCCATTTGCTTCACATCCTGGCTACTGTAATATATAAAAACAATTATTGGATTAACAATTCAGTTTTTAAGGATCTATTGCCACACATTTGCCCCCTTGATTTCTCCGGTGGTCCTCCCCGATCTATAGGGCCTCCTATATTTTATTTTTTTAAAGTGAAATCATGGTACCTCTTCTCACATTTTGCAAACATCTATAATTTGGGAATATCTTTCTGCTCTTCTGTACCACTAATAAAAATACTAGAATAGAGATGATGAACTGGAGTTAGTAACACAGTACAATGGTATACCTAACCCAATTAAAAAAATACATATGAAAAACGAACTTCCACTGTAGATTTACTTGTAACTCAGTAGAAAGAAATGATGAGCCAGTGTTGCCCAGGCTACAGATGAGCAGATGTTGTTGAGCACTTTCAATATCATGTTCTCATAAAGTTCAAATCTAATAACCAAAGCACACACGTTCTGATATCTTGCAAGTCATTTTAATTACGTTTTTTCCAGGGGACAGTTAGAGAGAGCTTTCCCACTCGGTGAATAAAATGCAAAAATAATACTTTATAGTTGGAGCCTGTGTCCACACCCAGTTTCATAGCCAATGTATAGTTAACCCATAGCAATGACAGGAAGCAAAATACATAAAATAAGTCGAGTGAACCATAGTGGCACGTTCAAGGAATAGAAAACTACATAGGATGAAGCAGGAGATGTGGCCTAAAGGACACAGAAGGCGATTTAGGAACTGGGAACAATGCAAGAGTCCCGGCGTCCGATCAACATCCTGTGATTCTAGACAAATCACTTAACATCCTCGTGCCTAAAATAAAAAATAAATAAACTGACTTTGTTTAACTCTATAGTGCTCTTGAGCCAAATTCGCGCTACGAGAACACTGCAAGAAGAAAATACGATCCTACTTAGAGTAAAACTTGTATAGGCTGTGAGACTGTCAGATGCCTCATCGCCTTCCACAATCTCACTAACTTCAGATTATACTTCTCAGATGAAAACATATAGTCTGGCTAGTTATCACTGACAGTGTAGCTTAAAACAAAACCGGAAACTCAGCCTGCCATGTACTCACTTCGGACAGCTCTTCCTGAAACGTCCACCGTGATCCAACATCCGAGGAGAGGGGGGCGCAGCAGTTCACGGGCTTCCTCAGCTCCACTACCAGCTCCGAAGTCCTCGAACTCGCCCGAATTTGCAGGACCCAGAGACTAAAAGGTCAAAGGGCACGCGCCACACCTGCGAAGGCCCCCCGAAGGCGCTTTAAATACTGACGCTTGTCGCCCAATTCTCCGCGTTCAGGCTGCGCCGTGATTCAGTCAGCGAGCTCCGTGGGCTGGAGTTACTGGCAGCGAGGGATTTAGAAGGCAGGGGTGGAGGGTGGGCGGACTGCGAGGTTTTCATATCCCAGCAGAAGTTTGTGATTCTAGGCATAATTATATGTCAGCACCGCAGCTGAGTCGGCGTACAGCCAAAACAAACCCACCGATCACCTGGACCTCCTCCAGCACGGTCGCTCCCTCCATGCTCCCTGATCCCAGCTCCTGTTGACGATCTGGCCGAGACTACAGAGCTGTAACTGCATTAATTTAATTAATTCCGCCTTGCATTGTGCTTATTTATTTTCACTCCGCCTCGCGCTGCATTTATTTAATTAATTCCGCCTTGCATTGTGCTTATCTATTTTCACTCCGCCTCGCGCTGCTATTATTTCATTAATTCCGCCTTGCATTGTGTTTGTTTGTTTTCATTCCGCCTCGCGCTGCATTTATTTCATTAATTCCGCCTTGCATTGTGCTTATCTATTTTCACTCCGCCTCGCGCTGCTATTATTTCATTAATTCCGCCTTGCATTGTGTTTGTTTGTTTTCATTCCGCCTCGCGCTGCATTAATTTCATTAATTCCGCCTTGCATTGTGCTTATCTATTTTCACTCCGCCTCGCGCTGCATTTATTTCATTAATTCCGCCTTGCATTGTGTTTGTTTGTTGATTTCAGCCTCGCGCTGTGTTGGTTTAATAAGTTTTTCCTTTAGCCCCCGGTGCCCTGTGACCCTCCATCTTGTTGTGTGTCCCCTGGCCCGCCCCTCCTCCCTGCTACCGCCTCCCAGCTGCTGCCCCTCCCACCCACGAACAGAGTGCTCCCTACCTCCTCTGACGCGCTGTGATCACCTGGACCTCCTCCAGCACGGTCGCTCCCTCCATGCTCCCTGATCCCAGCTCCTGTTGACGATCTGGCCGAGACTACAGAGCTGTAACTGCATTAATTTAATTAATTCCGCCTTGCATTGTGCTTATTTATTTTCACTCCGCCTCGCGCTGCATTTATTTCATTAATTCCGCCTTGCATTGTGCTTATCTATTTTCACTCCGCCTCGCGCTGCTATTATTTCATTAATTCCGCCTTGCATTGTGTTTGTTTGTTTTCATTCCGCCTCGCGCTGCATTTATTTCATTAATTCCGCCTTGCATTGTGCTTATCTATTTTCACTCCGCCTCGCGCTGCTATTATTTCATTAATTCCGCCTTGCATTGTGTTTGTTTGTTTTCATTCCGCCTCGCGCTGCATTAATTTCATTAATTCCGCCTTGCATTGTGCTTATCTATTTTCACTCCGCCTCGCGCTGCATTTATTTCATTAATTCCGCCTTGCATTGTGTTTGTTTGTTGATTTCAGCCTCGCGCTGTGTTGGTTTAATAAGTTTTTCCTTTAGCCCCCGGTGCCCTGTGACCCTCCATCTTGTTGTGTGTCCCCTGGCCCGCCCCTCCTCCCTGCTACCGCCTCCCAGCTGCTGCCCCTCCCACGCTCCGCCCCCTCCACCATCCATTTATGGCCAATGCCCCCACGCGCAGCGTCCACGCGCTACGGCCTCGCCGAAGGTGCGCCAAAGGTAAGCCCGTCTACGCCCGTCCGCGCCTGGACCGCGCCCAGCGCCAGACCCCCTCCCCCTCGCGCTGCCCAGCCACCCCGCATTACCTACGATGCCGCCGCCCTCCTAGCCCTTAACTCCGGTCGCGCCCCCACTTGCGTCCAAGCCGCTCCTGGACACACCCATGGACCTTTCTCCTGCTTCTCCTGCAGATTCAGCGGCACCGACAACATCTCCGCCACGACCACACCACAGATCCCCGACCCCAACCACATACACTGCATCCTCCTCAACACCCGCTCGGTCCACAGACACGCCATTGACCTATGGAATCTACTAGACACCGTCTCTCCAGACGTCGCCTTCCTAACAGAAACATGGATGAACGCTTCCTCCGCCCCTGACATCGCCATCGCTATCCCTGATGACTATAAGATCACACGCAAGGACCGCACCGACCATACAGGAGGAGGAATCGCCATCGTCCATAAGAAATCCATCCGCATTTCCACCAGCTCCGACGCCAACCTCGCTAACTCCGAACACCTTCACTTCCAGATCCACATCGATCCCAAGACAACTCTTAGAGGCACCCTCCTCTACAGACCACCAGGACCCCGCGCAAAATTCAGTGAAGACATCACAGATTTCATCACCCCACACGCGCTCCCCTCCAAAGACTACATCCTTCTGGGAGACCTCAACTTCCACCTTGAAAAGATCAACGACCGCAACACCGCCACCCTCTTAGACAACCTCGCCAACCTCGGACTTAAACAACTGGTCACTTCCCCCACCCACATCGCAGGTCACACACTTGACCCCATCTTCACCTCCAGCAACCATGTCTCCTTCAGCCACACTACGGATCTCCTCTGGACTGACCACAGCTGCGTTCACTTCACCTACAACAAGCCAAAACCCATCATCCACCTCCAACCAACTCTACAAAGAAACTGGAACAAAATCACCACGGATCAGATCTCCACATCGCTCCTTCTAACCTCCCCAGCCCTCTCTTCTAACGCCAACGAAGCCGCCTCCAACCTCACCCTTTGGCTATCCAACACCGCTGACACCTTAGCACCACTGAAAAAACGTCAACACAAACTTGGAAACAAGAAGGCCTCATGGTTCAACGATGATCTCAAGAAGTCCAAGAAACTGTGCCGCTCCCTTGAAAAGGCCTGGAAAAAAGACCCATCCGCCAGCAACAAGGACACCTTCAAAAGCGCCACCCGTACTCACCACCAACTTATCCGAAAAGCCAAGAAAACAGCATTCAAGGACCGACTTGACAACAACGCCCACAACAGCAAGGAACTTTTCAACATCGTCAAGGAATTTTCCAACCCCTCAGCCAACTCCAACGACATCACCCCCTCTCAAACCCTCTGCGACTCCCTAGCCTCTTTTTTCCACAACAAGATTGCTGACATCCACAACAGCTTTGACAACCATTCCGGAAGCCAACCCACCCTACCATCTGCTGACCATCTTCCCCCCGTAAACACCCTTAACGCCTGGAACCCAATCTCCACTGAGGACACCACCCGCCTGATGAATTCCATCCACTCTGGATCCCCCACAGACCCATGCCCTCACCACATCTTCAACAAAGCAGACTCCGTTATAGCTCCACACCTCCGAGACGTCATCAACTGCTCCTTCAACTCCGCTACCTTCCCAGAAGACTGGAAACACGCTGAACTCACCGCCCTTCTGAAAAAACCAACAGCAGACCCCACTGAACTCAAGAACTACCGCCCCATCTCGCTTCTTCCATTCCCGGCCAAAGTCATCGAGAAAGCCGTCAACAACCAGCTCGCCGCCTTCCTCGAAGCCAACAAATCACTCGACCCCTCACAATCTGGCTTCCGAGCCAAACACAGCACTGAGACCGCCCTCATCGCAGCAACAGACGACATTCGAACACTACTGGACAACGGAGACACAGTCGCCCTCATCCTCCTCGACCTTTCTGCAGCCTTCGACACAGTCTGCCACAGCACCCTTCTACAACGCCTCAGAAACATCGGAATCCAAGGAAAAGCACTGGATTGGATCACCTCGTTCCTCACCGGAAGAACCCAGAGAGTCCGCCTCCCACCATTCAAGTCAGAGGCCACTGAAGTCATCTGCGGTGTACCTCAAGGATCCTCACTCAGTCCCACCCTCTTCAACGTATACATGAGCCCCCTCGCAGCCATCGCCCGCCAACACAACCTCAACATAATCTCTTACGCGGATGACACTCAACTGATCCTCTCTCTCACCAAGGACCCCAGCACCGCCAAAACTAACTTACACGAAGGAATGAAAGAAGTCGCCGAATGGATGAAACAAAGCCGTCTGAAACTGAACTCAGACAAAACAGAAGTCCTCATCTTAGGTACATCCCCCTCTGCATGGGACGACTCCTGGTGGCCGGAAGCCCTCGGAAAAGCACCCATCCCGACAGACCACGCACGGAACCTTGGCGTCATCCTGGATTCTTCACTCTCAATGAACAGACAAGTCAACGCCGTATCCTCTTCCTGCTTTAACATTCTTCGCATGCTCAGAAAAACATTTCGCTGGATCCCCTCCGAAACAAGGAAAACAGTCACCCACGCTCTAGTCACGAGCCGACTGGACTACGGAAACACCCTCTACGCAGGGACCACCGCTAAACTCCAGAAGAAACTACAACGAATCCAAAACTCCTCAACCAGGCTTATATTAGACATCCCACGCAACGAACACATCTCTGGTCACCTCAAAGACCTCCACTGGCTACCCGTCAATAAGAGGATCACTTTCCGACTGCTCACCCACGCACACAAATCACTCTACGACGTCGGACCAGATTGCCTCAACTCCCGACTGTCCTTCTACACCCCCTCCCGCCAACTTCGCTCTTCCAGCCAAGCCTTCGCCACTGTACCTCGCATCAACAAGACCACCATGGGAGGCAGATCCTTCTCATTCCTGGCTGCTAAAACATGGAACTCACTTCCCGCTTACCTTCGCCTCACCCAGAATCACCTAGCATTCAGAAAGCAGCTTAAAACGTGGATATTTGACAAATAATCCTCCTCCCCTTCCTAAGCGCCTTGAAACCCTCTGGGTATGTAGTGCGCTATACAAATCTCTCTTGACTTGACCGAAGGACTTGCGCAATCTCGCGCACCGCTTCTCGAGAAGGGTGCGACCGGCGCGCAGGTCTCCAGAGGAGCCAAGTTACGAATGAGGAATTCACGGCGTGTTCCTGTCTGTGGAACTCTCCTCACGGGAAAAGGAAAGCGAAAGGTGAAAGTGGACATTCCTTAGGCAAGACCTTTAAGCTGACGACATGTTTGTTTACAACCCTAATGGGCACGTGCGCTCTCACCTCTCTGGCATCAACAATGATGGCTGCCTGGAGTATTATTAATTAGCACTGCTTCCATTTCATTAGCCTCTGTTCTGAACATTGCACCAGCCGCCAACCTATTCAGCTAATTCGTTCTCTGCTGCACCTTACATTGTAACTCAATGTTAATGTACTGGTTAATTACCAGTAAACTTTATTACTAAGTGTCCAGGTCTTCCTCGTCACAGTCTTTACAGAACGCAGCAGCAGCTCAGTGCAGAAATGAAAAATAAAATGAGGCGAGTGTTGTGTGTGTGCCAGTGGTGTAACGAAACTTGAGGGGGCCCCCCTGCAAGGTTCGTGGAGGGGGCCCCTCCGAACTCAATCAGGAGCTCTCCGGCCGGGGTACTGTGCTGAGGGAAGGCCTCTCACAGTGAGGGCTGCGGGGTCCTATGTTACGCTACTGGACAGGCCCTTCAAGGGTTTGGGGCCACCCTATGCCGCAGGGGCCTGCATTAAGTCCTATTTTGGGGGTCGTGAACTCCACTGCTTTATAATCTTGATTCCAACCCCATGCCTCTTTCATTCACCCCCAGAAACTCCCTACCCATGTATCTCACTCTTTCAGGTTCTTTGTCCGTATCAGCTTTCTTTTTTGTCACTGTTTTTTTGTCTTTTTCCTTTCTCCTTCTTTCCCCCTTTTTTGGTTTTCTCTCTTTTGCTCTGGATCAAAGACTGATGGAGAAAAATAAGTGCTGGTCCCCAAAAATTAATACCTGTGGGCCCCATTGATTCATATTAAGAACTAGAAATATACTTCTATTTTTCTATCCCTTTTAGGTGACATTTAGGCACCAATATGTCTCATATTTGTACCTAAAATTAGCATTTAGCATGTGTACACTTGCATTGAATTTTTTTATGTATCTTGTAAAATCCTTTTATAGGTTTTTGTTCTCCGGGGTTGATTTTTATCTCAGGCTACGAGACAATAGCAAAGCTGCTATCCAGAATAAGTATCTCTTTCAAATTAGATTTTGTTTTTAATATAATTTGGAGAGATCTGATAATTTGTATCAAGAGATATTACATTTATCTTAAAATGTACCTGATGGCTTTATGGACATTTTATTGTTAATATCCAAAATAAAACTTTCTGAACAAACCTTTGTTGCCTTTCAGTTAGGTTAGTACTATGAAAACAGCAAATACATACATATATACCAGGCCATCCATAAGGGGGCTGTAGGGATCCTCATCCATTAGGCCACAATTTAGGGCCCCATGATCTTTTGCAACAATTAATTATAAAGTTTAAAGCTAGCCTGCCCTGTTTAATGTTGAGGGCGCTAACATGTCTAACACCACAGGAAGGCTCTATGTCTATCACCACAGGATGGCGCCATGTGTAACACCACAGGATGGCACCCAGTGCTAGATCTGTTGTGCTTTATCTTTCCCTGCAGAACATTTTTTTTTAAAGATTGAAACAGATCTTCATGCTGCTAGGGCCCCAATCCAGGGAGAGGTGTGGCGCAGCAACAAGAGTGGCGGACTCCGGAGCAAGGGGATCACCGGCGCAAGCTCAGCATCATGTGACTCTGGGCAATAGCTCACTTAATCTCCCCAGTACCTTGAAACCCTTAAGGAGGCGATATGCTTGCGCTTTACAAATATGGATTATCTTCATTGTCCCAGGTCCCGCAGTAACTCCTGACATGCCTGATTATATACATGCAAGACATTTTCCATTAAAGCTCACTGTACCAGAAAGGTACTATTAAGATAAATTGCATGTGATGCCATGGAGGAGTATTTTATTTACATGTGTGCATAACAGGCCAACATTCTGCAAAGATCCACCTGAGTGAAAGGAAAGAACCCGCCCCAACAGAACCTAGGCAAGTTTCAATATTCCCCTCTCTAGTTTTAGAACCCTTTCACAATATTTCTGTGATGCGACCAGGCAGGCAGGCACACATTACAGCCAAAGCTTTGGGAGGAGGGTACAGGGTAGCCTACCCAACAGGTCTTCACTAGATCATTGACAGGAGGGAGACTATCTGCTTGAGCTATCTGCTAGTGCTGGTGGAATAAATTGCCTTTTCGAGCGGTCAAGTAAAACCTTCCATTTTTAATCTCGCCTGCTTCAGCCAATTGTGGTGAGACGCACATGGAAGGTTAGTTTAGTGCTTTCAGGTGTCAAGGGATGAAGCTGGTGATCAGGGCCAGCCCAAGGACCTTTGCTGCACTAAATGACGTACTGCTTCTGGTCGTTACCCACAGTGGTGGTCCTTTTAGCTGACAGCTCTTTGGTGAGGGTGACCTAGGTTGTTAACTTGTCATAGTTTATCAGTGGACCAACCCTGGCTTTCAAGTGTCTTGAAACGTACCCGCAGATCGGGGGCTGCAGTCTAGATCACTCACGGTTTGTCACTGAAAAAACGAAAATGCAATCAGTTTTCAATTTTTTAAACTGTTATCAGACCCTTACGGCCCTATTGGGAACTGGGCATTTTCCAGAGAGGCAGGAAAGGTGGGGGCTCCTGTTGATGCTGGGGAGCAGGACAGCTTCTGCCATGACTACAGCAAGCCCCCCATCCTCTCAGCATCCCCCAGGTGCATGTGTTGACTTGGAACTGGGGTGGCCTGGTGGTGTCGCGTCCCCTCCTTACAGAAGCCTGCATGCTACAGTTAGGCCTGCTGGCTGTTGTCAGGGGAAGAGTAGGGCACTCTGAAGTCCGTCGGCACTGCACTACATCACCAGGCAGAGTCTTTGCTGAAGAGGCTTTCGGGTGGTGGCCGAGGTGTGGGCCTGCCCGTGCTGCAGAGGACGGTGTACCAGTGACCAGCTCCACCTGCAACTACTGCATTTCTTGCCTCCCGTGCAGTTAAACACATGCTTTTAAAGCTTGCACAGTCAGATCGCCAACGCTTTAAACAGCATTTGTTGCTTACATTTTGCTTTAAAGTTCCGCAGGAGGAGGGATGACTACCACCCAACTCCCGCAGCGCCGCAATGAGGCCACGAGAAGTGCGGGCCACAGCGCATGGATGCCTTCATGAGATAAGTTTGGCACTTGCCAAAGTCCAGCAAGCTGTCTCAAGTCCTAACCTGGGGCCTGCAGGATTCAAACACCCTGAGGAAACTTGCAGCGTTATTCACAAACCTGGTGAAATAATATTTTTCGTACTCACTTTGAAACTGTTGCCCCCACCATGCAAGTCTCCGTCGGTCCCTCTCAGCAGCCTCCTCACCTCACATGCACTTTTATTGCGCAAAGGGGCATGCGCATGAGAATCTCCGGCCCCACCCTATGCTCCACCCTAAGGGTCAAGATTTTGCATTTAGGATGAGGCTGCGCGTGCAACTACGGCGAGCGTTATGTAAGTTACGTAACTTCAATCTTCAATTTTCGACCTGTGGCTCCCTTGACATAATTGGCAGTTGGCCGTGGCTCCCCATCATGTCACTTTTTTTTACTGGTAGGGATTTTTTTATTGGAAGATTCATTCTGGGGAGGCTGGGTTATGTCAGGGTACCCTGCTGCAAGAAGGGGCTGTGTTGGGTGGAGTGTGAGGGCGCAGCAGTGTGCGAACGTGCTGGTCTGGGCAAGATCTAAGGATACTGCAGTACCAGACAGGTAATAGCCGAGGGCGGCAGTAGCCAGAGGTGCTGGGGCACTAGAGGGGTGCTAGATGGCGAGGGCTCAGGATACTGCAGTGCCAGAGAGGTGCCACCCTTGAAGGTGACCATAGCTTTTTCAATACTAGAGAGATTCTGCTTTGCTGGATTAGATGGGACCTCAGAGTCCTGAGGCTGTGTAGAGCGGTGCAAGCTTAGGTGAGGGGTTTGGGTGCTACAGTGCCTGAGAAGTGCCAACCTGGGTGAGGGTTTGGGGTACTGCAGTGCTAGAGAGGGCCTGGATAATGTGATGATTAGGGTAGGGAGGTGCTGTCTTGGGTGAAAGTTCAGAGTGCTGCAGTGCCAGGGAGGTGTCACACACGATGATTTCTAGGAGGGCTGCAGCACTAGAGAAGTGCTGGCACGGTTGTGATGTCAGGATGCAGCAGTGCAAGAGGTTCCGGCCTGGGTGGGTATTGATCAGGGCTGCTGCAGCACTAGAGATGTTGAGGGCCTGGTTTTGGGTCTGGTAGGTTGCTCCAGCGGTGAAGAGATAACAGCCAGGGTGGGAGCTAGGGGTGCCATAGTGTCAGTCAGACCAGTGCTGCCTCGTGTTGAGGGCTCGGAGAGCTGCAGCACCAGAGGTCCAGAGAGAAGCTGGGTGGGCGAGAGCACGCAGGGCTGCAGCACCAGAGAGGTGCTGGGTGGGCGAGAGCATGGAGTGCTGCAGCGCCAGAGAGGTGCTGGGTGGGTGAGGGCTCGGAGTGCTGCAGAGCTGGGGTCGCTCTGCCGGTATTGAGGTCTGAGTCAGTGCATGGAGTGGTAAAAGACGCTCCTGTTTTTCTCCGCTGTGGTAATCAGGATTCAGCCATCACAAGTTACCGGCTAAATGTGGATTGCAACTTCCACAGAATAATCACTTGTTGGTGTTTACCCATCCCCCAGCATTTTTACTCACTAAAAGTGGTTTAATCTCTGGGTGAGAGATCCGATGAAAATGGAGAATTGCCACACAAATGTGTGTGCAGCAGTAATAACAATTCCTGAAGAAAATCCCCCCTTTTCAAAGACCATGCAAGGTCAATGTCAAAATAACAATAGTTCCCAAAATTACAACTAATTATTTGCAATAATAATAATTTTATACCACATCAGCCTCCTTGCCCTCCTCGTTATGCGGGTTATAGAGCTTTGCAAAGGTGGTACAAAACAATGAAGCTGGTAACAAATATCCACGGAGTGATAAGTTACACATCAAGAATAAATACACCAGATGTCACTTCTGGCTAAGATTTAAATGTGTTTCTGTCCATGGGAAAGAAGTGAAAACATGTAAATAGCACAGAAGCAGCATGATTTGAAGTCGGGTATTCTGTCAGCCCTGTATTGCTGTTTGAAGCCTGCAGGACAGCAAGTGTTGAAAGACCCCTGAATCCATCACCCCACCTTCAGATCCAGACACATGCAGGCAAGTGCAAAAGTTCTGACTCAAGTGACGGTCAGGACGTATTCTGCTGAGAATACATAGTCTGTGAACTGATGGAATTGAGGCTGTTTAGAGAGAGCTCAAATATTAAACCAGGCGAGGAGCATCACTAAACTTCATGCCCTCTCTCTGTCCCATGTGGGACCTGGGCCCCAAACTATAAGCCATAAATTAATTATTCAGCTGACTCCGGCCACCGCAGTTTGCACATGTGTAATATCATGAGATTGCTGGTGAAGCTGTAGGAGAGCCTGTGAGGCACACATAGCGCTCACAGTCAGGCAGGCTGCCTATTATTTCAAATATTGTTTAAAAAATATGACAGCAGTATAATTAAGTGAGCTGCCTTGGTGTCTGGTGCGTCGCCTGCTACTGCTGCGAGTTCAGATAGTTAAGTTAACACTTACTTGCAACAGTTAATTAAGTAAAGAACAACGAGTATTCTGTAGCAAACAGAAAGCCTTTATGTAATTTTAAAAACACACACTTAGGGGCCGATTATGATGGCGAACGGACCTGAGTCCGTCCGCCACCATAGAGAAGGAGGGACCGTCCGCAGGGGCAGCGGCGGTCCCTCCATGCAGATTAGGATGTGACCGCCAGGGTGGCGGTCACATCCTCTATTTTTAACATTGCGGCGGGTGCAGCTTCAAGCTGCACCCGCCGCAATGTTAAAAATGCATGTATTACATTTACATGCACAAAGAGGCAGGCACCGCGCGGTGCCTGCCGCTTTGTGCATGTAAATGTTGGGGGGTACCATAGGTACCCCCCATGTGCACCCCCACACCCCCCGACACCCTGGGGACCCGCAACGGGCCCCCAAAAGCCAAAGTCCACATGCTTTTCCACGGCGGAAAAGCCGCCGCGGAAAAGCAAGTCTCCGTGCAAATCCTAATTTGGCTGACGGTGTCTTGCAGACACCGTCACCAAATAGCCCTCCCCACCCCGCGGATCAGTGGCGGACGGACCTGCAGTCCGCCGCTGGTCCATCTGCAATCCCACCGCCATCCTAATCTGGCGGTGGGTGTTCTATGTGGCTGCAGCGGTGAATCCGCATACTCCGGGACGGCGGTGGCTTCCGCCGGCCCGGAGTATGCGGATTCACCGCAATCATAATGAGGCCCTAACTGTATATATGCTGCTTTGCCATTTCACCCATCAGTGGAGCCACTCCAGTCGATACTGTCAGACTTATGAGGTTTCTCTTCAAGTGAGAGAAACTATTTCAAACTTGTTTAATCTTTTTGTTTGTTATATGAGGCAGCTTGCAAACCAGCTAGCGCGGAGCCGCGCCGATCCTTCCTCAAAGCTTCCCGCTTTCCGGCAGCAGGATGTGTGACGTCCCCCTTGAGTCGACACCTGACTGGCTGTGTCATTAACTACTTCGGCTCATGGGGTCATCGCAGCGAGGAATCTGATGAAGGAAAGTGAAGTTTCTTTATCCATGATCCCGACACAGCCAGTATCACAAAGACTGCTGAGGGAATACAGGCCCTGCACCATGTCGAAATGGATGCAAGTGGTTTCAGGCTGTGCGGCCGCGGACGGGGCCCCTGGAGCGCCGAGGCCCCCCCGCACTGCGGGGGCTGCAGGGGCCTGTGTTACGCCCCTGGTGTGTGCGCAAGGGAATAGCGCCGACACAGTAGGGGTCTGTGGTACGCTCAGGGGCTGAAGGCCTACACTTTAATAATTACAGGAGACTGTCTGAGGTATGGTATAACTAATGGGTCTCGTCTCCGTCGCCAACTGGCCGACGTGAGCATGACCCTTCATTTAATAACCTCGGGTCACATGACCCTAACGTCGTGACGCAATACAAGCGTCACTTATCGCGACATTAAATTCCTTGCTAACAAGGTTTAAAACAACATAATAATGCAAAGCTTCATCAGCAACCAATCAATTTATCATAGTCCAACTTTAGACTGTCCACCCCACCAGGGCACAGGTACTCAGCATACACTATAACATTCATGGAACAGTCTTACGTGATATAGGGCCACATGCATCAACCTATTTAGGAAGTGCAAACGGTGCGAATCGCAAAATTCGGCCGTTTGCGATTCCTAAATAGGTTTCTAGGATGAATCAAGCATTTTTGGTAAAATCGCTATATTTAGCGAATTCCAAAAATGCGATTGCTTTTAAGGAATCGCAAATTTACGATTCCTTAAAAGCAATGCATGATTAATTTTAAAATTGCGAATTCGCAATTAGGGGGTGCAAAATACCACGAGGTTGAACTTCGTGGTAATTTGCGAAAATGTGTCAAAATGCCCAAAGATGCATTTTAAAACACAGTCATGTTACAGACACACATGTCCTTAGGACATGTGTGTGTGAAACATGCACTTCAAAATACATTTCAGGGGTGCAGGGGGGGGGTCCTTTGGACCCCCCCTGCACCCATGGAATGCATTAACATTTTGCAAAA
The DNA here is from genome assembly GCF_964263255.1 of Lissotriton vulgaris. Taxonomy (NCBI): domain Eukaryota; kingdom Metazoa; phylum Chordata; class Amphibia; order Caudata; family Salamandridae; genus Lissotriton; species Lissotriton vulgaris. Next base: position 349,090,349 of record NC_141689.1, on the reverse strand, counting down.
TTCCAATTTGCGAATTCGCAATTCCCATTGATTCCTATGGCATAATATTTGCGATTCGGTAAAAATTGCGATTTTTACTGAATCGCAAATTTTATGCAATTTCAATCATGCATCCCGTTTTGCGATTCCTTATTTGCGATTCCCTAAAAATCGCAAATAAGGAATCGCAAAAACGGACTTTGATGCATGTGGTCAATAGTCCCTCAGTCTGGACGATGGCTCGGGATTTCTTCGGAGCTGACAAGCCTCGACCCGAAAAGGAAGAACTTGCCACTTCCGGAACCACCTTGGACTGAGGATCTCCCCGCAGACTTGGGGTGGCAGCATCGTTCTCATTATTAGTGCCACCGACCTCAGCTTCATCCAGATCAGCATTCCCTGACACGCCACTGTCAGGAGCAGGGACTGTGGCTTCTCCGCTAGCATATTCCACTCCTGAAGGTGCATCCACACAGGCAGCCGGGGTGGCTGGAGTCATAGGATCAGCAAAGGACGGTTTGAAATGAGACACATTGCGGGTCACAGTCTCCCGACCCCGAGCGGCAATGATTCTGGTTCCTCTGACCTTCACTACTGTCCAGGGGGCTTTCTCATAGGGGAGTTGGAACTTGCCAACATGAAAGCGATTTCTGAGCGGGACCAAGTCCCCTTCCTTGATTCGGCTCTGACTGACTGAAGTATTTATTAAGCGCACTTATGCCGTGACGTCTTGGCGCTGCAAGGAGGGTGAGGCTACTACTGGGTGACTAGGGCGTAATGAAAAGCCAGGTCTTTAATGCCTTTCTGAAACAGCTCTTATTAGATTGTAGGCAAAACTTAATGGGCATGGTGTTCCATAGCTTAGCTGCCTGATGAGAGAAAAACTTGACTCCCCAGCGTGCTCTCTTTATTCCTGCGATGGTAATCAGGCCCAGGCCGGCAGATGTTAGTGTTCGGCTTGGGACATAGCGCGGAAAAAGAGCTTTCAAGTCCTCGGCTCCTCCTCCAACTACTGTTTAGTGAACTAGACAGAAGGCTTTGAACTTTAATCTCTGATGGACTGGAAGCCAATGGAGCTGGTGTATGGCCTTAGATGTTGGGTGGCGCTTTGGGAGGTCCAGCAGTACTCATGCCGCGGCATTTTGCAGTGACTGTAGGCTCTCCTTGGCATGCCGTCTGTGACTCACATGAGCGTGGGCCTTCTTCTGTCGAGCATCAATCCGAGGGTTATCGGGGTCCTTCGGCTGCCACCGGGGATGATGGGGTATGGAATCGGTGACGACCCGGCCCATCAGCAGGTGAGATGGGGCTACCCCCGTAGGGGTATGGGGGGTCTGCCTGTCGCTTCAAAGGAACGTGAAGATAGCTAATTCAATGGATTGTCTCTTATCATGAGCAATGCGAATTACCTTGTTGAGAGTCCTCATGAATCGCTCTGCCTCACCATTGGCTCGAGGCCAACGAGGCGTGATTCAACGGTGTTGTACACCCAGGGCAGTAAGGTATTCAGATAGCTCTTGTCCCTTAAATGGGGGCCCATTGTCGGTGCACAATTCTTGTATCAAACCGTGGGTTGCTATTATCTTTTCTATCTTGGGTATCACCTCGGCGGCACTGGGGGACCCCACGACTTCCACCTCCGTATACTTCGAATAGTCATCGATGGCTACCAATGAGTGATGACCATCTGGTAGGCTGCCAAAGTCCATGCTCACACACGACCAAGGTGACTGTGGTCTAGGCTCCGTGATGACCGGGGCAGGGTGAGGCAACTCTCCAGTAGCTTGACAGGCAGGAAACGACCGAACCATACTCTCCACCAGCTCGTCCATGAGGGGAACCACACCTTCATGCGAAGACGTGATTTGGTCTTGCCATGCCCTGATGTCCCACGTGGGCCAGTTGCGCACATCGGACAATGAGTGCCGTAGGGATGACCAGACGATGCCCTCTCAATAAACATCCTATAGGATCTTCCGTGAGTTCATCATTCACATGATGCAGACTTTCCATAATCCTCTGAGCCTCAGGGGTTAATATCTTCCAGTCTTCTTTGGCCTTGTGCCAGTTTCCATGCTGGAGAATTTGCTTTGCCCTTTGGAGACACTCATCTCTGGCGGTTGCCTCGGAGAGATCCTGCATGGACAAAGGAATGGGACAGGACCTGGCGGTGATACATTTGACGTATTCCTCGGTGTCAGCGGCGTCCTCCATTTTTTCGTCAGTGGCTGCTCGAGGATGTCTTGATAGGTAATCCGCTGGATTGCGGGACCCCGGTTGATACTCCACCCGACAGTTGTAGTCTTGGAGTTGTAACATCCATTTCTCAATTTGTGGCAGAGGTTTTGTAGAAGTCCCTGCAAACAAGGCCACGAGGGGCTTGTGATCCGTTGTGACCACAAACGGTTTCCCATACGTTCCCTGACGTTGATGACTCCTGGGATGTCTGCGATGAGCTCCTGTATCACATTTTGGAACACCTCTGCGGCACTGGAAACCCCGAAACTTAGCCGGGTGTAACGTTGTCGCCCCACATGGATCGAGAATTTGGTTATATTCCGTGACTCCTCATCAAGGACCAGTTGATGGTAACCAGATCGTAAGTCGAGCTTGGAAAACCAACTGGCTCCCGCCATCTCTCCGATGAGGTCATCGATGGTCGGGGTGATGTGGCGCTCGCGTTTTATGGCAGCGTTGGGGAGGCGCATGTCGACACAAATGCGCACTGCTCCAGGCTGCTTGGGCTTCCGCGTGACTACAATGGGGGAAACCCATGGCATGGGGCCCGTAACCCTTTCGATGATCCCAGCAGCCTCCAGCTTCTTCAGCTCCTGCTCAACCTGTTGTCTCAAGTGGAAGGCAATCCTTCGATGTCGCAATGCAACGGGTTGAACCGTAGGGTCTATTTGAAGATGCACTTCTTTCCCCTTGAACCTTCCGATACCTTCAAATACTTCCGCAAATTCCTCCAATAGGTGTTGTATGGACTCCTGATGTACGCTGAAGGCGAACGAAACCACGCCTAGGTCTTCAGCTGCCCGACACCCTAGGAGCATGCCTTGGCCATCTTCGGTGATGTATATGTTGGTGTGGACCATCCGATCTCCATGAGTCACCAACATTTTGAAACGCTCCAATATCTTCAATGGCGTGTCCTGGCCATAAGCGAACACTACAATTGCGGAGGGCTGCAGTAGGGGTTGGGGTCGCAACGTGCGGTGTAGGGCCACCGCCATGAGGTTAATGGTGGCCCCAGTGTCTACCACAGCCATGACTTCCTGGTACCCCACCTGGATGTTGCATTGGGGAAGGCGTCGCGCTTTGCGGGTGGCGGCACCAATCATGTGCACCTTATGCACCACTCTCTCTTCCTCCTCGTCATCATCCATGTCGCTGGGTGACCTCTAACCCTCCGGCACCACGTTGACCCTCTGTCGTGGTCTTCGGTACTTCTTGGCCCTGCATACTTTTTCGAAGTGATTGAATCGGCCACAGCCGAAGCATCGTTTTCCTTTTGTGGGGCAGTCGGCTTGCTGGTGTGGTGGTCCACCACAATATCCACATCTGGTGGCTGATGCCGCTGGAGCGTAGCGTGGCCCTTTCTTGTTCCATTTTGTCTCGGGTTTGGTGGTTCCTTCGTTGATTGGCTCCGTCTTTACAGGGGCTTGAAGGGCCACTTCCATGTGAGCTGGCAGAGCTTTGGACAGCTCTTTGGTACGCCCCAAAGTCAGGATTTCAGCCAGGGGTTTGCCAGACTCCTCTAGGATCCTTTCCCTCAGTTTGGCGGAAGCACACCCTTGTATTATTTGTCCCCTTATTTCCTCTGTGTCGTCCAGGAACCCACACGTGGTGGCCAGATTTTTTAGCCGTGCATGATAGGTATCCAACGATTCCTCTGGAAGTTGTCGTGCCTGACGAAATATAAATCGCTCCCAGTCCTGGTTAGCCATCGGCTCGAAGTGAGCATTGAGCGCATTTATCAGGGTGTGATGGTTTTTTGGCGTTGCTTCCACAATCGTTTTGGCGATATTGTGTATGTCCTTCCCTCCAAGGTGGAGCATCATCGCCCTTTTTTGATCCTTGTGTACCTTGGTGGCCTCGAAGAAGATCTGTAGTTGGTCCACCCAGTCCTTCCATTTGGATGCAAGAGAGGTTGGCGACCCTTCTACTATGGAGGGCTCTATTGGAGGTATCTGCGACATTCTGAGGAGCTACGCACGGGCGCCTGGGGTCTGCTTACGCTCTAGCGATGATTGGGCCTCCCTATGCAGACTGTCCAGCCGAGACGGGCGAGGCGCTGTGGGTGGGGGTAGCAACTGTCTCCTAACGTGTTGGAGTACGGCCGCCACGCAGCTCAGGTGCTGGCTCGCCTGTGCACCACTGTAGGCTCTTGCGACAGTATTGCCCAGAGCGTTATGTGTATTTCTGCCGTTCTCCCTGTATGCGATGTTATGACCCTTTTCCTCGGGAGGTGAAGAATTCCTGGGAGGTCCCCTTGCTCCGCCTTGTGGTATTGAACTGATATTTCCCGCTTTGTGTGAGTGCTTGGGTGCCGAGCGGCCACGTGTGTGCAGAGCTGTGTGTTTGGGAAACGGGGGGGGGGGGCAGCCGTCCATAGCGCTCCTTTCCAGCGCGGGAAGCACCTGGAGAAAAAAGGGCCAGGCACTCTCCCGCGTTCGGTCTCTCCCTGAGACCACAGCACTCCTCACTCCACAGGCAGCTGCCTGCGTACCCCTTGATGGCCCAGAGCGAGCCACGCGGCCGGCAGGAGGGGATGGGGCCGCACCAATCAACTAGCGCCACACGGGGCACAGCGGGCGCACCACCCCCAGCCACCGGGGTCGCGCCAGCGACCAGCGGCACCCCGGGGCCTCGCGACAGAAGGCTCACCTGACTGCCGCGCGGGCCTCTTGACAGGCAATCGGGAGCTCCACGGGGGGGCGAAGCACAGGGCGCCTGACCAGGGCGGCGCTGGCAGAGGGGCACAAGCGCCGTGAGCTCCAAGACACACTCGCGGCCGCCACACCACTCAACGAGGGCACAACCACCCTCGTCGCCAATTGTTGTGTCGGGCGCAAGGGAATAGCGCCGACACAGTCGGGGTCTATGGTCCGCTCAGGGGCTGAGGGCCTACACTTTAATAATTACAGGAGACGGAGGTTTGGTAAAACTAATGGGTCTCCGTCACCAACTGGCTGACGTGAGCACGCCCCTTCATTTATTAACCTCGGGTCACATGACCCTAACGTCGTGACGCAATACACGCGCCACTTATCGCGACATTACAGTTTGTGTACAAAAGTGTGCATGATGGTTTGACCGTAGTTTGAGCCGGCCAAACAGACATTTCAAAGTTGAAGTTCAAAGTTGATTATTGTTTATTGTTTTTAGTTAATAAAAACGATCACAATACAAATACAGGTTAAATACTTGTTAAAAAGATGTCACTCCGTTTTCATTAAAACATTAATAAATATTGGCATATCACATAACATGGATGATAAAATACTATTTTTTAAGATATATTCAGGGCAAAATTACAGGGACTTTGCAGTTGTCACCAAACAGACATGTAATCTTAGCATTTTTCCGGCCGGCTGTATTGCACAGCCTGGTGGAGAACATATACAGGCTCCCATGGAGTCCCTGTCTGAGTGCCGAACCAGGCTGCTCAGACCAATCATGGCATTGCTGTCATGCTGGTGACAGCAGCGTCGTGATTGGCTTAATGGAGTCTGGGATCCTGTGTGCTTCCGTGCGCAAACAGAAGAGGATCGGTGAAAGGCAACGGCCGGCAGCAAGGTATGTGAGATTTTATTTATTTTTTGTACACCCTACCCCACCCGCACTATTTCATGGCATTCGTCACTGTGAATGAGAGAATCGTCCGTCGTCATAGATATCGGAAACCTACCCAGACAAAAAAATACACCCAAGATGACAGCCCTCTCTCAACATGCCATAAGAGAGGAACTTACCCAAGTAATTTCCTCTTATAACCCAGCTAATATCAATAAATAAAAGGAATCAAAACAAACTATGATCTACCAGATTTGGGGATAGAGGGTAAAGGAACCAGCACTGCGATGAGGAAGACCCGGACTCAGAGGAATGAAGAATACCAGTAAGTAACTGGGACATTACCCCCTTGTCCGCCTTCCTCTCACAGTCCTTACGAGTAAGTACCCAAGCAGAAAGTTGGAGTTTGATTCCAAAGATCCAAAGAAACACGCAAAATAAATGAGACTGAAAACATGATGTAATACATGAAAATAAGGCAATTAATGTCATGCGCTGCTGACAAGTAATGTGAACTAAAAATACCTGAATATGGACCCCCAAGCTATAACCAATAATGCAGCATAAAGTTGAATGCTGAAGACCAAGTGCCTGGGCAAAATATGTCTCTGAGGAAAGCCCCTTTAAACTCTGTAATTTCAATCAATAAGAACTAGCTATGTGTGGTCTTTTTTATGTGTGTCTGTCTGGGAAACCATTTAGGTTTTTATGAAGGCCCTCACCCACCAACCTGGTTGGTGGCATGCTTCATCATCTGGCCCCACCCAAGGTACCGAGTGTGCCTCAGGTGTGCTTCGACGCCAGGTTACTGCGGAGCGGGTTCAGTGTGGTGTGTGAGAGTGCTGTGGGTGTGCTCTGTGTGAGGTTTAAAATACTATCCTTGGGGTCACGAAAGACTACTTTATTACTGGGCCCCAGGCAGTCGTTAAAAACAAAGGCTTAGGACGTGCACGGCTGACTTATGGTCACTGACGTCCTGTGCGGTCAACTAGTTTTAGCCAGGCCTTTTATTCTACTGGCTTTCTTCAGGACATTGTATGTGAAGGGGTGTTTACAGGGATCTAGAAGTTTTTCAGTACCCTGTGTGTAAAGCACGCGCTAAGGTGCTTTTATGTGTAAGAGGGGTTTCCTCTCATTAAACTCTGCCCATAAAGTTGCAACCCCTCTCATGCATCTACCTTGAATTAATGATGGCAGATCCTGACCTGCTATTTCATAAGACTTTGTAATGGCCAACGTGATTCACCTCAACAGTGTAGAAGAAGAATGACCCAACCCCCTTCCTGAAAGGCCATAAGTGACAAAAAAGGGAGTCAACTTTATGAAGAGAGGAGATTCTAGATAACTATGCCGAGAGCACTCTATTGAGATCTAGAGTATGGAAAGCAGGCTCCTTCTCTGAAGAAGGGTTTGGGGAAAAATAGGCAGGACAAAGTCCACAGAACAGCAAAAAGGGGTTAGAACGTTTGGTAGAAATGAAGATCCTAGCCTTAGGACTACCTTGTCTGGGAGGAACTCTAAGAATGGAGGGGAAGCGAGTAAAATACTTATGTCACCCATCCTTCTGCCACAGCAGATGAAAACTAGGAAAATAACCTTAGCAAAAGGCTTGAATAGCCACCCACTGGTTTCTAGCTGTTGACACTGATAGCTCCAATAAAGAGAAATCCCTCAAAAAATCAAGAATTTTGTATGGTTGATAAGAGAAGGTAGAGAGAGCTTTGGAATGACAACATGATTAAAACTGAGCGAGCTGGAGATGACTCAGAGGAGATAGGAATAGAGGAAACTACCAGTGGTGTTGCACTGGCAACTGGAGGGGAATCAAATACCATGGTCTTCTGTGCCAGGCTGGGTCCACCAAGAGCACTTTTGCTTGATCATCACAGATCTTGCTCACTGCCTCTGGGATTAACTCAAATGGATGGAAGCAGTACAGAAGGCCCTTTCACTAAGGGATAGAAAAGGCATTGAATAGGCATCTATCACCCTAGCCTTCTGTGATGTATGTAGAGTGTTGAAGACCACAATAAGATCATTCTTTTCGTGGTGAAAAGGTCGATCCACCGGATCCCAGACTTTCTGTTAATCTGATGAAACAGCCAAGGACAGAGATCGTGTTGTAAGGAATAGCTGGCCCAGGAGGTCGACAGGCTTAGTCTTCTTCTCTGGAAGATGCACTACCATAAGAGAACAGAAAGTCTATTCTGCCCACAGGCAGATCTACAGGATAAGGGAAGTCAGACTCTCAGAACCCATATCCCTTGGTGATTTATATACAGCCTGACAACCTGGTTGTTCGCCTGTATACACACCGGCTGAAAGTGGATTAGAGGGAAAAAGAAGAGGACAGCCTTGTTCACTGCCACCAACTCGCTCCAATTTGAAGATTGGGCTGCTTTTTGAAATTATCACCCACCTTGAGGTTTGTGCTCTCAGAGACCTGCACCCCAACCCTTCTTGCTGGTATCCATTATTTTGAGAGAGAAAGAATTCAAGTTATAACCCCTGTCCGGATTGGGTGGTTTCAGCCACCAGAGAAGCTGTTGCCTTATCTCCTCTTTTACACAAATTAAAGTCTCATACTCCCCTGAAGCTGGATCCTAGAATTGAAGAAGGAAATGCACCAGGGAATACAGATGGTGCTGGCTCCAAGGGATCAGACTTAAGGTAAGGCTGTCTCCCCCTGACTTCTCAGTGAGGTTCTTGCAGAAGATTAAGATTTCCTCAGTAGCAATGATAGATGGGAAACAAGGTTTTGATTTCCTTCTTGCGTTAGTATGACTTGTCCGAGGTCAACCTGAAGAAGAGCTCTATAAACTTCAGGTTCTATGTTGGAGAGAGGTGGGATTTTGTCAGTTGCAACAGAAACCCACGCTCCTGGAAAATGTTGCAGATCCTCTTGGTATCAATCTCCACCATAGATGGTGACGAGAAGATATGTGTTCAGAATATCGATACAGCAGAGTAAGTCTCCTTGATTGATAAGGGGCAGAATGGTTTGAATGGAAATCATCTTGAAAGTCTGATGTGGAACCCCTTAAAATTGGGGACTGGGTGAAAGTCTCCTGATTGTTTCTGCACCAGAAATAGGACCGAGTAGTAACCCTAAAATCTTTCTTGAGGAGGAACGTGTGTTATGGCCATATTGTCCAGTAGGAGTTGTATTCCTCGTAGCAGAACTTGCTGGTGTACTTGACATTGAAAGAGATGTCTGTTAAAAGTGTTGTTTTACTCTGTTAAGTAATTATACAGCTCTCAAACAGTAGTAAAGTGTAAACAAAACAAAAGAAAATTCCTAAAACTATTTTTAAAATAGTATACATTTTCATAAATAAAATGATACCAAAACAAGTGAAATCCAATCAGTAGACTTGTAGTTATGAATTTTTTAAGTTTTAATTGAAAAATATCACCCAAAAAGATCTAAGCACAAACCGTGGGTTATCTGTTGGAGCGAGACCGGGGCAAAGTCAAAGTCAAGGCCGACAATGGAGCATGGTTCGGCTACACAAAGTAGATTGGGCCCAGTCACAGATTACCTTCAGACTTAGAAGAAATTTCAAATCAAAGTTTCTGAGAAGGTAATGTTAATTTGGGCAAGGCAGCCAATGGTCCGAGTCATAAAGGAGCCACTGGACGGAGTGGCAGTGAAGATTTCCACCTTCAGGCTACTGAAAATCTGCAGCAGGTCGAAATTACAGGTTGTAAATGATGAGGGTTCCACGAGGCCAGATACCTTTGCGGAGAGGCTCAGCTGAACAGGAACTGCTGCTGTGGAGAACACAGCGGGCGCTGCCACAAAATCCGGCTGACAGGCAAGAGGCAGGACCTGGTCTTCTGTCGATTCTCAGGCCACTTATAAGTGAAAATATTTTTAAGTCTCAACTTTTAAGGTTAGTCAAGAGCAGTACCTTCAGCACGACTGCTGCTGTAGCATTTACTAGATGCTTTTACTCAGGCGGGAGACTAGAGACAAATTTGGAGGGGGGGGCCTGAAAAATATGGGGGGGAGGGGGTAATTCTTCCAACCATAGACAGAGTGACTGAAAGAAGGGGTGAAAACACAACAAACTCCTAATTTACAAGTAAATGGTCTTTAAAAGACCTGTTAAGTACTTGGGTGCGGCTGCAATTAAATGGTCGCCAGCCGGCAAAGCTGTGTCATCCCAGGCTGACACACACGACCGGGGTGGCTGAAGCCCCGTGAGCCCAATGGGTGTGCGCGCCTGCTTATACTTATTTCTCACTCAACTCAATTTGTCCTCTGATGGATCTTCCTCTGTTCTGAGAGGGGTAGGATATTTTAGGAAACTGCCAGTTACCCAATGAGGACTAGGATTAGGACAGCTGTATTTACATACTTGAGATTAAGATCATATAGATAATTCTCTTGATAATACCATAGACATAAAATATGACCACGGCAAACCCAAGTCTCCTAAAGAAATGTAGGAGAGCAATAATCATACAAACCAGGGGTTCCATTATACCAAAAAAGAAAATGAGCATCAGGATTTGATGTTCAGAAGTTCAGACACTGTAACAGCCAGGGTAACAGCAACGCGTATGGAACTCTCCGCTCTTGCGCTCTCCTTTCCCTCGATGACAGAACTGAACCCTCAGTCTCTCCGAGTCTCAGAGAATCTCCACACCAAAAAACCTTTGGGATGGGCAATAATACTCTATCAGTTCCAGGGTGACACTTCCTGGCTTAACTTCAATTTGTCAGACCACTTAGTCCATTGGCCAGTTCATGTAGGGTGAGTGTAATGCAGAAATAAAGAAGACACAAAATCCGGAATAATAGGTGGCTCAATTACGCAGGACCCGATTCACAGAACTAACTTAAGACAAAATCCTAAACTTACTACCATTTTGGTATTCACAGAAGGCACTTACTCATTTTGGTATTCACAGAAGACACTTACTCATTTCGGTATTCACAGAAGTTAGGAGTCCTAACTTTAGGACTCCTAAATGCCTTCTGTGAATACCGAAAGTCTTAAAATTAGGATTTTTCTCAGTTTAGTAGTAGTAAAGTTAGGACTCTTAACTTTAGGACTCCTAAATGCCTTCTGTGAATACCGAAAGTCTTAAAATTAGGATTTTTCTCAATTTAGTAGTAGTAAAGTTAGGACTCCTAACTTTAGGACTCCTAAATGCCTTCTGTGAATACCGAAAGTCTCAAAATTCGGATTTTACTCAGTTTAGTAGTAGTAAAGTTGCGAAAAAACCTAATTTTAAGACTTTCGGTATTCACAGAAGGCATTTAGGAGTCCGAAAGTTAGGAGTCCTAACTTTACTACTACTAAATTGAGAAAAATCCAAATTTTAAGACTTTGGGTATTCACAGAAGGCATTTAGGAGTTCTAAAGTTAGGAGTCCTAACTTTACTACTACTAAACTGAGAAAAATCCTAATTTAAAGACTTTCGGTATTCACAGAAGGCATTTAGGAGTCTGAAAGTTAGGACTCCTAACTTCTGTGGATACCGAAATGAGTAAGTGCCTTCTGTGAATACCAAAATGAGTAAGTGCCTTCTGTGAATTCCAAAATGGTAGTAAGTTTAGGATTTTGTCTTAAGTTAGTTCTGTGAATCGGGCCCGCAGTTCCTTAGGTTATTAAACATGTGACACATTGAGCAATGCCACATTGAGGAAAAGAGAGCGCAAGCTCGTAAGGGCACTTTCACAGGCAGCTGTTTCTAAAAAATTGTAACAAGTGCTCTGCGCAGTACAAGAGAAGTCAAAGAAACAATTAGAATTTCAATACTACTCCCAATAGTAAAGAATGTCCCTGTAGGCTTTGGTTCCTCCAGTCAACAGTTTTTACTTCAAGAATGTGGCCTACATGAATTTAAGCTAAAACGCAGAAAAAATCATATTAATAGTGAATCATGTATTCAAAGAATATAGAAGTATACAAGTTCAAATTTATCATTGATGCTCTAATAATCCTTTCAGTATGATTAAAATCAACACATGTACTCATACAAAAGTTTAAAAACACCAACATGTTAATATTTTGTCTAAACATGTCCATTTATAATCTAAATCATTAATATACATATGAAATACTTACTAGAGATGTTTCATGAAAGGACGGTTAATTATGACTGTGCAACACCTACTTTTCTTTAGTCATTTTTAGTGTACATTGTATTACAAGCAATGTCACTTACATAAATCAAATCAAATAAAGTTAATTCATATTGTTTCATTTAGTCTTATTGATGTTCACACTCATATATGAACATACAGTTGATTATCAATAAACTCCATAACGTGAAAATTTACCATTTTACACATTTCTAGCACATTGTTAATAAAATTATATATTTTCATTAATAGAATCACAACTGTATTAGTTGAATGAATAATATATGTCTAAACTACCTTTCGTATGCATGCTTTTGCCATGCAGTAACTAATTTTCGTGTATTTTGTGTCGTTTCTTTCAACGTATCATTTTCAAATGTTGCCAATCTTCTCTCGAGAAGGTATCATAAATAATTTATTTTGTCATAAATGTTTTTGATGTAATCTCTGCTCTATCACCACCAACAGTCCAGGACTGGAGGGACACCATCTGGAGCTTCAGGACTCACTCCAGCAGAGGGTAGATGCAGGGTTCAAGGCCTCTGGAGCATGTTATGTCTCTTTAGCTCACACAGGTGGCCAGACAACAAGCCCTTGCAGTCATTCTGGCAACCCTGGTTTCAAGCAGTAAGAAAGGCCTCAAGTAGCAGGATAGTCCTCTGGGGGTACAGATCAAGCCTCGAGCAGCAGGGCAGTCCTCCAGTAACCGCGAAGCAGTCCTCTAAGGTACAAGGCAGGCCACAAGCAGCAGGGCAGTTCTCTCGGGGCCCAAGACAGTCCGTTTGATGTTCTCTGCAGGTTCAGGAGTGTATTGAAGAGTGGCTCAGGGGTCCAATATTTATACCTAGTGCCATCCTTTGAAGTGAGGGAACACCCTGGCTACCCCCACATATGGTTTTGTGAAGTTCCTTCCTTCCCTTGTTAAAGCTCCAAGAAGTCTGGGGTGACAAAAGACTAGTGGCAGATTCCTTTGTGTGTTCTGAAGGCAACCCAATTGAAATGTAAGTAGGGCTTGGAACAGCGCTGCCCTAATCATCTGGTAGATGGCCCATTCTTCCCACACCTAGCCCCCTATCGTTCACTGTCTGGGCACATTATGCATTTTTAATAGGGGAGCCATTAACAGGCCCAGGCAGCTGGAAACCCACAGAAGCTCTTAGAAACTTTTGAGTAGTAAAATGCCAAATTTCTGAAAGTGCCATTTTCAAAATTGTTATCTAAAATCCAACGTTACCATTAAAGATTATTCTGAAAATTAACCTAACATTTCTACCTGCTCCCAATCAGAAGGTAGCACCTATTAAATATAATAAGGCAACCCAATGTTACCCAAAAAACAGCCCAGGAACTGTATTACCTTACTCTCATGACCATTTTTTCTGGATACCACAAAGTATCTGTCTCCCAGAACACTTATGGATGCTAGAATATATGTGCAAGTGCAAGGTTATTTCTCCTCTATTGATGAGCCTGCCATGCCTCGCCTGTCAGTACAATACGTTTATAAGGTAGGCCCATTTGGTTCCCCAACATCCTCCTTCTTGTAGTGTTTTGCAATGTTTTATGAGGGAACCCCTTTGGCTCATAATGGCCACCGTAGAGTTGTGATATAGGTATCAGAGCGCAATGCCATAAGAGCTTGTTTTAGAATGTTGCGTTCACAGTTACATGCAGCAGAATTAGGATGTGTTTTAGTAAGCTCTGTGTGTGGTGTCGTTATTGGCGGGTACCCAGGCTGGAGGACACTACAAATGGCGACAATATAGGGGACAAGTAACCCGAACAAAGACTGTGCGCTCCCAGAGAGTTTGCCATGGTCCAAGCAAACTGCTCATTTGTTTCACGTCTGTTGCTGTTGAAGAATGGAATCAACGCTTCATGTATGTGGATCAAAGCGCAATTCCGGCCACTATAAAGCAGGTAAAGCTAACAGAAGCGTTGAAACAAATCTACGCGTCGATGGTCGAGAACTTGTTAGTCAAGCCATACATAAAGGTACTGCACTACCACGCAGGATAAAGGTGCATATCTTATAAAGTGTGAATGCTGAAAGTGGAGTTAACCTGGTTTATGAAGCACAGCCAGGGGTAATCATAACTTGCACAATAACAGGAGCAGAATCGCTGCAAGGAGGAGATCAGACAGGTATTAGAAAATGCAAATTGACATTTAGAAAACAAGAAATAAATAACTTACTGAATACATTAACGCATTAAAGAGAGTTGGCATACTACAATGCTCAGTGAAGTTGGCTTAAGGAGAAGAGTTCGGGGTTGTGCTTACAGAGTCATCTATACCCGAAGAGGTTCATTCAAAGAGTTTCATAGTAGGGCTCAGAACTAAGCATGGGTGAATTTTGCGAATCTGACGTTCGCGAATTTGCGTATTTGCGAACTCACAATCCGCAAAAGCCGCGATTTCTTGCGAATTTGCGGATTTTTTTGTGTTCGCAAGGGTTTCTGCCAGTTTGCGAGGGTTTTGTACCAGTTCGCAATTGCGAACTTACTTGTCGGCTCGCAACGGTCGCGACTATGTTGTTTCTACGTCTGGTTCATTATCACAGGTTCCCAGCACCCTCTGTTTCACCACTGCCACCCTCTGTTTCACCCATGCCTCCCTCTGGTACATCAATGCCACCCTCTGGTTCATCATCACTGTAGATGATGGGGGGAAAAGCAAGCACACCTGCCCAGCTTCAACTGACATGAATTAATTTGGGGTTGATTTATTAATGTGTCACTGTTTTAAAATTCCAGTCTGGCACCTGCTTCCTTATCTGTAATTTGCTTTCTGTTGCAGTGCAATTTTTTTTTCCAGGACCTTTGTGGCCTACTTGTAGCTATTCTATGAGCCTGCTGTGAGGGTCAGAGCAGGGTCATACAATTGTTGCAACTAGCAACTGAACTCTGGAGGGGCTCTAGTCAGGAAGCACTACAGGGAATGGTTACTAATGATGAGTTTGAACTTTTGCACCTGCTGAGGGCTTTCAGTTTTGTAAAACTCGTTTTTCTGCAATTTCGCGAACGTGCGCGAGATCGAATTCGGAAGCCGCGAATTCGTGCGAATATGCGATTTGTTTTTTTGCGGCGTGTTAGTTTGCAAGGTTTTGTACGTTTTAGCGAGCCGCTTGTAGCGCACCGGCGCAAAGTTACCCTCACAGTCGTTCACAGGCGCGGCCATCTTGTTTGCATGACCTATTTCCGTTTCCGGGCGCGATGTGTAATCTCGCAAAGTGTGCGGCTCGCTAGTACCATTTTGCGTATGTTCGCAAGGAAAATCTCGCGCGAAATTACCCACGCGGTCGTGAACGGGCGTGGCCATCTTGTTTCTAATTCATTGCTATGGTTCTGGGGATGCTTTTTCTATCCTCTCTGAATCTCTGCCATCCTTTGCTTGTTTGAAGTTTTTTTTTAATCTATTTTACTTATTATCTATCCCTTTATTTTTCTAGCTCTATATTTTTGTGTTTTCTGCTACTTTTGGTTAATTTTAAACTACTTTTTTAAACTCTTTTCTTTTCTTCTTTCCTATTCTATTTTCTTTATTATTTAGCTTCCTTTCTGTCCATACCATGGTAAAGGGAGCCGGGAAGCATCCCGAGAAGGGGAAGGGTCCCGCACCCCGTGCCAGGCTCCCGTGTGGGCGTTTGAGGGGGGAGCAGGTCGCACCCGGGAGATCTTCAGCCGGAGGAGGTGGCCGCACTAGTTTATTATGTTCAGCGCCGCCTCCCCAGGACCATCATGGCAGGCGGCAAGATCGCTCGTGGGTACCGGATCCAGGAGCGCCGGAAGCGGTGGGAGAAGGTGTGCAGGCCATGTACCAACACTCTCGGGTCCGGCGCACCTACAACCAGGCCACCCACCGTTGGACGGATCTCTTGGACCGGGAACGCGATCTGCTCGACCTGCTTGGCCTTGAGATCCCCGGGCTTGGTGAGTAGTAGTAGCTATTTCTTACTACTCTGTTTTCTCCTGCTCTGTGTGATTAATGCTGCTGATTACATTGTAGGTAAATTATATTTCAAAATGTTCTGTGCATTTCAGGTGCACTGCTCTCCTTCTCAGTAGCGTTGCTACTATGCTTATTTGTTTTCGATTTTGTGTTCATTTCATTGGCCTGTGAAATTATGTATGAGTGTAGTTTAAAGAACTGCGTAATGCTAGACACTAAGGGTAAGATTTTTAATTACCGGCGCATCAAAGTAGCAGGGATGCGCCAGTAATTGTGCGCCACGCCACCACCACCCATGGTGCACCGTATTTACAATGCGGCGCACCATGGGCCCAAAACGTCACCAAAGCGTTACGCATCTGTGCTGTAAAGGCGGCGCATTGCTGGAGTTGCATCGCAACAATGGTGCAGCTCCAGCAATGCTCTGAGGTGCCCTATCTCCCTAATGCTGCATCAAGCCATACGTCTGCTTCAAGCAGGCGCAGGGTTTGAGTCACGCATCATTGTCCTCAAAGTGACTGATTGAAATCTTGTAGATTTCCCTCAGCCACTTTTAGGATGCGTTCCTGCGCAGGAACGCCCTCCCTTGCGCCAGAACGCCCCCTGATGGCGCAGGGCTTTACAACGTGATGCATCTCCCATATGCGTCACGTTGTTAATATACGCCGCACCATGGCGCCTCTTTTGTTCTGCCGCTGCGTCACAAAAGTCACGCAACAATGGAGCAAAAGAGCCGAAAGGGGCTTCTAAATCAGCCCCTACAGACTCAAGTCCAGTCCTTCCTTTGTACACATGGCGATAAGAAGAAATAGTGGTGGAGGATTGATAGTTTGAGTATTTTAATGACTGGTTAATGTAGTAGGAAACTTTTTAGTGTTGTCGCTGATCTGCAATCACGATGGACTTTGTCTGTCACTTCGCGTGCTGCGGACTGCTGCCTGCCAGTCCTAGGCGAACCTTTATAGTATTTTGTTTAGTGAGTTACATAAGAACTTTCCAAGTCGACGGTCCGCAAATCAAGCAATACTAATAACGTAGTAGACCACATGAGATCGGTCAATATATCCCGTGGAATAGTTGTCTATTTGCTATTTCAACAAAATATTTTGTTATTGTTCTTTTGAAATGTTTGATTTGGTTGACAAATATCATCCATGTTTTCTGGTCTTTCTTTCTTTCATGTTGTACATCAGCTCCCCCCAGGGGACAGAGGACACAGGAGGAGGAGGCTGCTGTTCAACAGGATGCAGGCCAGGATCGGGCAGGCGAGGGCTCCTTCGCTGGCCCCGGTAAGTTTTAATTTTAATATAGAGTACCTATTTTTTCCTAGCGTTCCTCATTCGATTTTTTCTAAATCGTCTTTGATCTTCTTGTAGACTGTATCTAAATTCTTATCCTGCCTCGACTATGACTCCCTGTGGTATTACTAGATCATTCTTATTAGTCTGTCTGTGTAGCTAACTAAGATTGCCCATTTGGACTCCCATTCTAGTCAGCAATAGCTCTATGCACTGAGTGCAGTTCTCTGGGATTGTCCATAATGTCTTTTCAAGTCTTCTAAATGTTTATGCTTTGACAATTGCCAACAATAAAAAGGTGAATGACCATCAAGAAAGAATAGGATACTACTTTACTTTTGGTTTGGATAGGAGGACAATCCATTCTACTACTGTTGCAGGGACAAATCTGCACAAACAGAACTATGGACACTAAATAATGCATTACTTAGCTTATCAATTATAATAAGCGCTGTTAGACTTTCCACATACCTCAGTGATAACAGACTTTGTAATTGAACCCCCAATCTCCTTACTGACTAGATAGTGTGGCAGAGTCATTTAGCTCCCAAAGTCACCGATGATTGATCCCCAATGATGATTATCCAATGCAGGACAAGAGTACGGAGTCAAGAAGTGTCAGAGGCACGGACTCATGCTTGCAAAAATTGCAAAACCTTTAGCTCAGCCACTCTAGTCTGGAGGACCAAAAACCATAGAGTCTATTTAAGTTTAAAAGCTTTATTAAAAGTAAACACATTTATTAAAATAAAGTTTGTCATAAAACTAAACGTTTAACTGAAAATGGAAAAGTGCTTAGTGCTGGCGATTAATTGAACACATTTCTTGTGGTCGAGCCGAGTGTCATGCCTCGAGCCTCCTACAACACTGTCCCTTTAAATTTCGCGCTATTTAGGACACCATGACCCATGGAACGACGCTTCATGTTCTTGCGTCTAGCTCCGTCTGGTTCCGTGTCCGCCTTGTTCCGGATTGCCTGACTTCCGCTTTGTGAACTTCCTGCTTTGTTGTATCGGAGTGAGCTTCCCCGGCCCCTGCGTTCCTCTGCGGGCTCCGGGTTTCTCTCCCTTCCAGCATCTGCCAGCTCTCTGTGGGCGTTCTTTCATTGTCGCCTATTTGTTCTGAGTGCTGTTCGTTTGCGGGATCTCCCGTGAACGTTATCCCCTGCCCTTGAGTCCCGCCCGGCGGCCGGGTTTTTTCCCCGTCTTCCGGCTGGGCTCTGCCCTGTGCTTCATTCTCACTGTATGTGCTCCGCCTGACAGCCGGGCTCGTTCTCCGCTGTCCGGCCGGGCTTCTTTCTGGCACCTCCTCCCTTGGGTTGCTCCACCCGGCAGCCGGGCTTGTTCTCCGCTGCCCGGTTGGGTTTTCCTTTTTATTCTTTAGATAGTTAGTTAGTTCTTTTTACCCCTTCCCCCCTTTGTTGCTCATCCCCTTGATTGGATTCTTGAACGGGGATTAGCGCCTCGTATTTGTTGGATAACTTGCGTGGACCAAAGTGGGTGCAGCTTCATCTACACTACGTGGAATCACGGTAAGAGCGCTTTTTGCGCTGCACAATCTGTTATCTAAAGGGTCCTGTAATAACACAAAGCTGATTACATGTCTTGTTCTTTATAGAGAATCATACAAACAACAGTGGTGTTGGCAATAGGTTCATTGTATTCCATTATACGAGTGGATATTTCCTCAAGCCTTCTACAACATTCAAAGTGAGAAGTGTAACAAGTCAGAAAACATTGCATTTTCTTGTAGAGAAGTAATAGTTACTCACTGATATGTTATGTCATCTTTGCCACAGCTCCAGACAAGATTCTTTAAATAAGATCCTACATATCACTTCTGCGACATTTCAGAAAACCCTTTGGTATGTAATGTTAATATGCATAAAGGAGTCAATGGGATTGTATGTTTAATATTTTCATTAGATAAGGTTGCTTACTTACCTTTTCTTACAGCCTACCTGTTGTCCAGTTCCCCCATTGGAGTTACCGCGCATCCATTCAGAAGACCACCATCAAGCACATTTTTTTCCCCCAACCTTTCCTTGTTTTTTTCTCCCTGTTTTCCCCTGGCGTGTCTCTCGTACTCTAGTGTTTGATGTTTTATGAGGGAACCCCTTTGGCTCATAATGGCCTCCGTAGAGTTGTGATATAGGTATCAGAGCGCAATGCCATAAGAGCTTGTTTTAGAATGTTGCGTTCACAGTTACATGCAGCAGAATTAGGATGTGTTTTAGTAAGCTCTGTGTGTGGTGTCGTTATTGGCGGGTACCCAGGCTGGAGGACACTACAAATGGCGACAATATAGGGGACAAGTAACCCGAACAAAGAATGTGCGCTCCCAGAGAGTTTCTTGGCTGATCGTCCAGGCTATCGGATGCAGAAAGGACCGAGAGGGGAGCAGGGAGGCTGGTTACAAGTCAAAAGGTTGGATTTAGGAACAACCGTGATCGACACTACTCCACGCTGCGGACATAACTGAAGGCATCCAGTGGCGCGTTTTAAATTCAAAAGGAAGGATTATAAATAATCCTAAGTATAGTGGTCTCCACATACAACACGGTGGCCCCCCTCCGGTACCCTCTACAATACAGAGCTCTTAATAGAAGCAGGTATTGCTAACTGGAATTTAAGACACCAGAAGCTCTACATATCTGATTTCGAATGAGAAAATTCCTCTAAATTGAATAAGAGAGGAATCTGAAGAAGTTACACACAGAATTGTTTGTCCTGAAGAAGGTGTTATCACTGATTCACCGAAACGCTGCGTCGACAACAACAACAAACTGTGAACCCTGGCATTCATTGTTTTAAACAAAATTGTGATGTTTTAATGTTTTTAATACTATATGTGTCTATGGGCACTATTATTGTATAAACTGTTTTTAACCTTTTGAATTGTAATAAATTGTATATTTTTCATAACAAACACACTATCTAAGGTTCTTGTTTCTGTTTAAATATCTGTCTATATCCAATAGGGTACATATTTTAAGTTAAAGTCTGGCATTTTGAGGTATATGAGAACTATATTTGGGTTTCTTATACGCTGAATGGTTCAGGGACCTTCCTTGTTCTTCCAACCTCCCAGAGAGTTTGCCATGGTCCAAGCAAACTGCTCATTTGTTTCACGTCTGTTGCTGTTGAAGAATGGAATCAACGCTTCATGTATGTGGATCAAAGCGCAATTCCGGCCACTATAAAGCAGGTAAAGCTAACAGAAGCGTTGAAACAAATCTACGCGTCGATGGTCGAGAACTTGTTAGTCAAGCCATACATAAAGGTACTGCACTACCACGCAGGATAAAGGTGCATATCTTATAAAGTGTTAATGCTGAAAATGTAGTCAACCTGGTTTATGAAGCACAGCCAGGGGTAATCATAACTTGCACAATAACAGGAACAGAATCGCTGCAAGGAGGAGATCAGACAGGTATTAGAAAATGCAAATTGACATTTAGAAGACAAGAAATAAATAACTTACTGACTACATTAACGCATTAAAGAGAGTTGGCATACTACAATGCTCAGTGAAGTTGGCTTAAGGAGAAGAGTTCGGGGTTGTGCTTACAGAGTCATCTATACCCGAAGAGGTTCATTCAATGAGTTTCAGAGTAGGGCTCAGAACTAAGCATGGGCGAATTTAGCGAATCTGGCGTTCGCGAATTTGCGTATTTGCGAACTCGCAATCCGCAAAAGTCGCGATTTCTTGCGAATTTGCAGATTTTTTTTGTGTTCGCAAGGGTTTCTGCCAGTTCGCGAGGGTTGTGTACCTGTTCGCAATTGCGAACTTACTTGTCGGCTCGCAACGGTCGCGACTATGTTGTTTCTACGTCTGGTTCATCATCACAGGTTCCCAGCACCCTCTGTTTCACCACTGCCACCCTCTGTTTCACCCATGCCACCCTCTGGTACATCAATGCCACCCTCTGGTTCATCATCACTGTAGATGATGGGGGGGGGGGAAAGCAAGCACACCTGCCCTGCTTCAACTGACATGAATTAATTTGGGGTTGATTTATTAATGTGTCACTGTTTTAAAATTCCAGTCTGGCACCTGCTTCCTTATCTGTAATTTGCTTTCTGTTGCAGTGCAATTTTTTTTCCAGGACCTTTGTGGCCTACTTGTAGCTATTCTATGAGCCTGCTGTGAGGGTCAGAGCAGGGTCATACAATTGTTGCAACTAGCAACTGAACTCTGGAGGGGCCCCAGTCAGGAAGCACTACAGGGAATGGTTACTAATGATGAGTTTGAAGTTTTGCACCTGCTGAGTGGTTTCAGTTTTGCAAAACTCGTTTTTCTGCAATTTCGCGAACGTGCGCGAGATCGAATTCGGAAGCCGCGAATTTGTGCGAATATGCGATTTGTTTTTTTGCGGCGTGTTAGTTTGCAAGGTTTTGTACGTTTTAGCGAGCCGCTTGTAGCGCACCGGCGCAAAGTTACCCTCACGGTCGTTCACGGGCGCGGCCATCTTGTTTGCATGACCTATTTTCGTTTCCGGGCGCGATGTGTAATCTCGCAAAGTGTGCGGCTCGCTAGTACAATTTCGCGTATGTTCGCGAGGAAAATCTCGCGCGAACTTACCCACGCGGTCATGAACGGGCGCGGCCATCTTGTTTCTAATTCATTGCTATGGTTCTGGGGATACTTTTTCTATCCTCTCTGAATCTCTGCCATCCTTTGCTTGTTTGAAGTTTTTTTTTAATCTATTTTACTTATTATCTATCCCTCTATTTTTCTAGCTCTATATTTTTGTGTTTTCTGCTACTTTTGGTTAATTTTAAACTACTTTTTTAAACTCTTTTCTTTTCTTCTTCCCTATTCTATTTTCTTTATTATTTAGCTTCCTTTCTGCCCAGACCATGGTAAAGGGAGCCGGGAAGCATCCCGAGAATGGTAAGGGTCCCGCAGCCCTGCCCGGCTCCCGTGTGGGCGTTTGAGGGGGGAGCAGGTCGCACCCCGGGAGATCTTCAGCCCGGAGGAGGTGGCCGCACTAGTTTATTATGTTCAGTGCCGCCTCCCCAGGACCATCATGGCAGGCGGCAAGATCTCTCGTGGGTACGGGATCCAGGAGCGCCGGAAGCGGTGGGAGAAGGTGTGCGGGCCATGTACCAACACTGTCGGGTCCGGCGCACCTACAACCAGGCCACCCACCGTTGGACGGATCTCCTGGACCGGGAACGCGATCTGCTCGACCTGCTTGGCCTTGAGATCCCCGGGCTTGGTGAGTAGTAGTAGCTATTTCTTTACTACTCTGTTTTCTCCTGCTCTGTGTGTTATTATATTGCAAATTTTTGTTTTTTACCAAGAGCATTAATGCTGCTGATTACATTGTAGGTAAATTATATTTCAAAATGTTCTGTGCATTTCAGGTGCACTGCTCTCCTCAGTAGCGTTGCTACTATGCTTATTTGTTTTCGATTTTGTGTTCATTTCATTGGCCTGTGAAATTATGTATGAGTGTAGTTTAAAGAACTGCGTAATGCTAGACACTAAGGGTCAGATTTTTAATTACCGGCGCATCCCTGCAAAGTAGCAGGGATGCGCCAGTAATTGTGCGCCATGCCACCACCACCCATGGTGCACCGTATTTACAATGCGGCGCACCATGGGCCCAAAACTTCACCAAAGCGTTACGCATCTGTGCCGTAAAGGCGGCGCATTGCTGGAGTTGCATCGCAACAATGGTGCAGCTCCAGCAATGCTCTGAGGTGCCCTATCTCCCCAATGCTGCGTCAAGCCGTACGTCTGCTTCAAGCAGGCGCGGGGTTTGAGTCAAGCATCATTGTCCTCAAAGTGACTGATTGAAATCTTGTAGATTTCCCTCAGCCACTTTTAGGATGCGTTCCTGCGCAGGAACGCCCTCCCTTGCGCCAGAACGCCCCCTGATGGCGCAGGGCTTTACAACGTGATGCATCTCCCATATGCGTCACGTTGTTAATATACGCCGCACCATGGCGCCTCTTTTGTTCTGCCGATGCGTCACAAAAGTCATGCAACAATGGAGCAAAAGAGCCGCAAGGGGCTTCTAAATCAACCCCTACAGACTCAAGTCCAGTCCTTCCTTTGTACACATGGCGATAAGAAGAAATAGTGGTGGTGGATTGATAGTTTGAGTATTTTAATGACTGGTTAATGTAGTAGGAAACTTTTTAGTGTTGTCGCTGATCTGCAATCACGATGGACTTTGTCTGTCACTTCGCGTGCTGCGGACTGCTGCCTGCCAGTCCTAGGCGAACCTTTATAGTATTTTGTTTAGTGAGTTACATAAGAACTTTCCAAGTCGACGGTCCGCAAATCAAGCAATACTAATAACGTAGTAGACCACATGAGATCGGTCAATATATCCCGTGGAATAGTTGTCTATTTGCTATTTCGCCAAAATATTTTGTTATTGTTCTTTTGAAATGTTTGATTTGGTTGACAAATATCATCCATGTTTTCTGGTCTTTCTTTCTTTCATGTTGTACATCAGCTCCCCCCATGGGCAAGAGGACACAAGAGGAGGAGGCTGCTGTTCAACAGGATGCAGGCCAGGATCGGGCAGGCGAGGGCTCCTTTGCTGGCCCCGTAAGTTTTAATTTTAATATAGAGTACCTATTTTTTCCTAGCGTTCCTCATTCGATTTTTTCTAAATCGTCTTTGATCTTCTTGTAGACTGTATCTAAATTCTTATCCTGCCTCGACTATGACTCCCTGTGGTATTACTAGATTATTCTTATTAGTCTGTCTGTGTAGCTAACTAAGATTGCCCATTTGGACTCCCATTCTAGTCAGCAATAGCTCTATGCACTGAGTGCAGTTCTCTGGGATTGTCCATAATGTCTTTTCAAGTCTTCTAAATGTTTATGCTTTGACAATTGCCAACAATAAAAAGGTGAATGACCATCAAGAAAGAATAGGATACTACTTTACTTTTGGTTTGGATAGGAGGACAATCCATTCTACTACTGTTCCAGGGACAAATCTGCACAAACAGAACTGTGGACACTAAATAATGCATTGCTTAGCTTATCAATTATAATAAGCGCTGTTAGACTTTCCACATACCTCAGTGATAACAGACTTTGTAATTGAACCCCCAATCTCCTTACTGACTAGATAGTGTGGCAGAGTCATTTAGCTCCCAAAGTCACCGATGATTGATCCCCAATGATGATTATCCAATGCAGGACAAGAGTACGGAGTCAGAGTCAAGAAGTGTCAGAGGCACAGACTCATGCTTGCAAAAATTGCAAAACCTTTAGCTCAGCCACTCTAGTCTGGAGGACCAAAAACCACAGAGTCTATTTAAGTTTAAAAGCTTTATTAAAAGTAAACACATTTAATAAAATCAAGTTTGTCATAAAACTAAACGTTTAACTGAAAATGGAAAAGTGCTTAGTGCTGACGATTAATTGAACACATTTCTTGTGGTAGAGCCGAGTGTCATGCCTCGAGCCTCCTACAACACTGTCCCTTTAAATTTTGCGCTATTTAGGACACCATGACCCATGGAGCGATGCTTCACGTTCTTGCGTCTAGCTCCGTCTGGTTCCGTGTCCGTCTTGTTCCGGATTGCCTGACTTCCGCTTTGTGTACTTCCTGCTTTGTTGTATCGGAGTGAGCTTCCCCGGCCCGCGCGTTCCTCTGCGGGATCCGGGTTTCTCTCCCTTCCAGCATCTGCCAGCTCTCTGTGGGCGTTCTTTCATTGTCGCCTATTTGTTCTGAGTGCTGTTCGTTTGCGGGATCTCCCGTGAACGTTATCCCCCGCCCTTGAGCCCGTCGACCGGGTTTTTTCCCCGTCTTCCGGCTGGGCTCTGCCCCGTGCTTCAGTCTCACTGTATGTGCTCCGCCTGACAGCCAGGCTCGTTCTCCGCTGTCCGGCCGGGCTTCTTTCTGGCACCTCCTCCCTTGGATTGCTCCACCCGGCAGCCGGGCTTGTTCTCCGCTGCCCGGTTGGGTTTTCCTTTTTATCCTTTAGATAGTTAGTTAGTTCTTTTTACCCCTTCCCCCCTTTGTTGCTCATCCCCTTGATTGGATTCTTGAACGGGGATTAGCGCCTCGTATTTGTTGGATAACTTGCGTGGACCAGAGTGGGTGCAGCTTCATCTACACTACGTGGAATCACGGTAACAGCGCTTTTTGCGCTGCACAATCTATTATCTAAAGGGTCCTGTAATAACACATAGCTGATTACATGTCTTGTTCTTTATAGAGAATCATACAAACAACAGTGGTGTTGGCAATAGGTTCATTGTATTCCATTATACGAGTGGATATTTCCTCAAGCCTTCTACAACATTCAAAGTGAGAAGTGTAACAAGTCAGAAAACATTGCATTTTCTTGTAGAGAAGTAATAGTTACTCACTGATATGTTATGTCATCTTTGCCACAGCTCCAGACAAGATTCTTTAAATAAGATCCTACATATCACTTCTGCGACATTTCAGAAAACCCTTTGGTATGTAATGTTAATATGCATAAAGGAGTCAATGGGATTGTATGTTTAATATTTTCATTAGATAAGGTTGCTTACTTACCTTTTCTTGCAGCCTACCTGTTGTCCAGTTCCCCCATTGGAGTTACCGCGCATCCATTCAGAAGACCACCATCAAGAACATTTTTTTCCCCCAACCTTTCCTTGTTTTGTCTCCCTGTTTTCCCCTGGCGTGTCTCTCGTACTCTAGTGTTTGATAGAGTCGGAAGGCCGTAGGGGAAGGCTGTGGAATATTCTTCGGATTCCTGACGCTCCTGTGGAACCTACTTGCAATCCTTACACCGAGTTCTCACCTGGTTTGAACTTGATCTTGCTCGTGTTCTTAGAAGTCAAGCTTCTGTCTGTTAGGAGAAAAAGTGGTGCGTGTTAAAAATAAAAAGCAAGCATTTATCAGTTGTGCCAAAAAGTGCAGCAAGACAACAGCCTTCCCTGGAAAAAGAGACATTTTTACTTTAGAGTAGACAGTCACAAATTATTACATTGTTTTCTGTTTTTTTTACATTTCTTTATTCCTAGACCAAATATTATATAGTAGTGAGTGGTGTATTCTAACATTCTTAAATGTACTTTGTAGGTGGAACATCTGGTGGCGGGGCCAGCGCGGAGGTGGCGGTGCAAGTGCCGGACGATACCAATGTGCCTGTGAGGGTTCACACGGTGGTGGCGGGCAGAGGTAAGCTATATATTCCTTACTTATTGAGATAGAAGACTGCAGATTGTGCTATCTGCACAGGTGTATTATAAATCAACCAGGTAGTAGCCTCCTCTAAATGTACTTCGACTTAGCTGTGAAGTTTTTGGCGAGAAGAATCCCAATCAGATCTGAGATGAACTTGATGGATGAGATGAACGAAAAGCGAAAGAAGGGTATAAGTAAGTGTGGAAGGACGAGAAATTTAATGATGACTGGCAAAGAAGAATGATATGTGTTTGCTTGGTCCCCGAGGTGGCTGGGAAGGAAAGAATATGGTATGGTGCATGGCTGTGTGAATGATGAAGCAAGGATGGGTGGAAGGAGAACAGCCTGGGTGGGTGAAACAGAAACTGTATGTGTGCATATACTTTGAATGGATGGATGCCTGGATCATGGTACTATCTGACTCTTAGATAGCATATGTGTACGTCATTCTTGTGTGGGTGTATCACTGTTCACTCAATAAAAAGCAAAGCACCTAAAGTCATCCCATATGTAATCAAATACATCCCATGTGAAGTGATAGATAATAAGATTATTTAGCTTCTTCATTTTCCTTTTCTAGTACTCATTTGCACTGTAGGGTGAAAGTTAAATTAATTAAGCAGTAGCCCTTTTAACAGAGTATTCTCAGTGCCACCCGTAATAGAAAAGTTAAAGCTTCACCACCTGCATGTACTAGACCGGTACAGTAACGCAAGTCTGTCTCACTCATCATGGTGTGCGTCTGTTTTTCTCGGGTGCAAGTTCACTGCGCTGGCATTATGCCGGCTTGCATAAGATAGCGTACCAATTTTCCTAAACAAGAGAGAGGAAGAAGAATAAGACTGGTGTACTGTCATAGTCGACTGTAATGGAAGTCCATAGTGCTCGTAGAATTTGTTCCTTAAACTCCCACTAATGTTAGAACAAGGATGAAGAAGTGGGAGGTTAGATAGATACTGGCCTCAATAGTTATGTACTGTGCTTTCAAGTTGCTAGTTGTACTGTGACACAACTTTCTGCTCAATCATTTTGTGTTAATCTTAAGGAGCATTGGTTACAGACTATGTCTTTCTTTCTTCATATAGTTGCTCCTTCCAAATCAACAACACCAACAAGGAAGGAGCGGGCTCGAATGGCCCGGCAACGGAGGCTGGATGCCAATGTCGCTGAATATCGGCGGCTGGTGGCCCTGGAGGAGGAGGACACGCAGTCTACTGGTACAACATCCACTGGAACAGCTGCATCCTCCTCCGGGCCCCCACGGCTGCCAGCCAGCGCAGTGCTCCAGCGGTACGGAGCCGGGCTGCCAAAGCCAACCGCCACCGCCGAGCAGCAAAGACAGCAGCTGCCCCCCACAGGAGTTGCAAGGCACACCAGCACCGCTTATGCCTCAGAGTGTCCTACCTGGAGCAGGAGGTCCTAACATATAAGACCTTGGTGGAGGGCCTCCGCTCCGACCAGGCCACCCTCCGCAAGGAGTATGATGCCCTGGCCGCTAAAGTGAACAGCATCCTGCCGTAGTGTACCTTGCCCCTTTTTTAGAGACTTTTGGGGGGTGGGAATTGGGAGTTGGGTTGTTTTTGGGACTTTTGAAGGACAATCGTTGGGGTTAGGGAGGGTCTTGCAGGAGATTATTTTGTTAGGGCTACACAAATATACTTTTTGAAACTTTATCTGAGCATACCTGTTTTTTACTGCTTTTGAGTGTGGTGGGTGGGGGTTTAACAGTAAGTTTGTTTTCCTGAAACTTAAGTCTGTGTCATTTTCTTCCTTTAAGTGTAAATGGCTAAATGTTTTTAACACTAAGTGCCTCTCACAGAGTAAGTGAATTCAAGAGTGCTAGGACTTCAGTAGTACTACCGTCAATCTCTCGTCTCTCCTAATACTCCATTACACTAACTCCCACCAAACGCTTATCTTACCTGTAATTTGTGTTTGAAAGTAGGGCTAGGCCCAGGGCTTGCTCCACGGGAAATGGCGATTAAGGTTGGCAATCCTTGGCGGATGAAATGTCCTCATTACGGTGGTACTAGTGGTGTGACACAGTGGCAGTTGCATGCCTATGGAAAAAAAGAAAATGAAACCTGGTTTGTCTCTTTACTGGAGCATTACAACGGTACGATAGAGAATATAGCAGGTGACAGTACACTAGAACAGTGCCACAATGTAGCCTAACAAATGGTTAAGTATTGAAAGTATAACTAGTACTTGCGTTGAATTTCTTTGACATTGGCTACTACTACAAGAAATAGTACTGAAGCTGAGTAAGTCTAGAATATATCCTCGGATTCCTTCACCAGCCTGTTGCTATGACCTTATCCTCCCCAGCAAGTGTGTGGAATTATTGATACCATTTAGTCACACATCAATCAAAACCACACAGCCCGGGGGAAGAATGTTTGGGTTTGGAAAATGGATGGGAATGGGGGTTTCTTTTTGGGTAGGTTTTGTTGAGAGAAGAAAAAAAAGCACAGCATGGACAAACAATAATTGAAGATAAAGAAATCTTTGGGTACAAAGCTAACAATAAATCTTTTAAGTGACATAAAGGAAGTGCATACACTACTGCATGCATTGTTACTGAAAAGTAAGTAGTACTTTCGACAACCGTGAATGACAGAATGCGACAGTACAGGGCTGCAGCGTTTTCACTTGCCTATCTCTGCACTCAGAGAAACACTTCTTACATTAAATTAGGTTTAAAAAATAACCGAAGTAAAACCTATAGAATGGCTGTAGGGATCAATTTAGAAGCAGAGAGAGATCCAAGAAATGCAGAGTCACACTCATAGAAGTTCACAGCAATAACATTACTTAAAAAAACATTACAAAAGAATGGATACTGTATCTGTATGTTGTTGTAGTTGTCCTGTTAATTTAGTAAGTAAGTTGCACGCATAAAACCATTCCTCTTATTAGCGGCACTCCTTCATTCCAGCTGACGCTCCGTCCATCAATGTTGGTGACCAGAAGACACCCTGTCCACTGCCTGCCTGGCGGATGCTGAATTGCGGCTCGCTAATGTGAAGCCTGACTTCATCCTTTTTTCCCCATTGCACAGACTGAAACCCGGCCTGTAATTATTGATGGAAAAACAGGAAGTGATATTAGAACACCACTGACAAATAAATATAAGGTATGTACGCTGTATAGTGCAAAAAGTCACACTTTGAGTTTCCTAATAGACAGTACAATATTTTTGAAAGTGCGTACTCTGTCTGAGTCTCCTTTTGAAGGATAAGTATTGGCAAATTAATTTAGCGGATCTTTCCCCTCAAGCTAGGTGTACTGTAAACTGTGTTTTAGAACAAAATTAGACCTTCCCAGCAGTGCTCCCACACAGACCCTTACTAAAGCCAGTTGCAAAAATGTAGAAGACCCCCAATCAGATCTCAAAAAACGAGGCCTAGCAGAAAACTGGTGACAAAACGTACTTCGAAAGTAAAAGTAGGCCCAAATACCCCCTTACCCACCGTGGATTGTATTCAAACCACTTGCAAGCAAGCAAAAGTATCCATACCCAGCATCGCTCCAAGACTCGCAAACCCCCCCACAAACAGCCCCCACCCAAACACATGCAATACAAATACTGCTAACCCTAACTAGCCCTAAGTTAAGAATAGTGGAAAACGCTTTCTTTAACTATGCCAAATCCCCCCTTTCCCACCATGAATTTTCTTCAAATCACTTGCAACCAAAATTACACATTCCCACGAGTGCTCTAAGAAGACCCCAGAACTCAGTTGCAAAAATCTAGAACACCCCGAAACACATGCAATCCTGCTGCTAGGGCTAACCCTAACGAACCCTAAGTTACAAAAAGTGCCAAAAGGCTTTTCTGCATGGATTGTGTCCAAACCACTTCAAAATGTCAGAAATAGCAAAAAAAAATTCAGCATGGATTTTGTCCAAACCACTTCTATCCGGTATTAGACCTTCCCAGCAATGCCCCAAGACGCGCCAACCCACCCGCAAAAAAGCACAACACCCCCAAACAGCCAAAAAGGGAAATATCATACTTACAATATTTATCGGCCTTCGGTCCAAACGCGCTGTGCAGCTAGGTCATAACTCCCGTTTTCCACCACGGATTTCCTGAAAAGCAAGTGCAATCAAGATTAGACTGTCCCAGCAGTGCTCCCAGACCCCAAAACTCACCCACAAACACCCGGAACCCCCCCAAAGAGCACCTCAAAGGCAAGCAAGTCAGCAAAAACGCAAAACAATTCTCGCCTCCGATTTGGTCCAAACCACTTTAATCCGGTATTAGAGCTTCCCAGCAATGGCC
Organism: Lissotriton vulgaris; assembly: GCF_964263255.1. Taxonomy (NCBI): domain Eukaryota; kingdom Metazoa; phylum Chordata; class Amphibia; order Caudata; family Salamandridae; genus Lissotriton; species Lissotriton vulgaris. The sequence continues at coordinate 349,059,774 of NC_141689.1, read as the reverse complement.
CCAAGACCCGCCAACTCACCCGAAAAGAAGTAGAAGACCCCCACAAGTGCAGAGTCTTTCTTCATTGGGCGTAATGCAGCCCTCTGCTTTGAGGGAAATAGGAGTCTGGAGGAGGAGGATCGAGGAGCATGTTCTTGTGAACTTGTGAACCTGAGGAATGCAGACTGCGTCACCTTCAACTCAATAAGCAAACAAGTGAAGACAGTTCTGCTGATGGGCTTGTTTTTGTGATTAGGTGATTAAAGTTTTAATTATATTAACTGTGCAAAACAAAGAAAGACAGACACACAGGAATAAAAGTGAATAAGGACGAAAAAGAAAGTTATTGATTCATTGGCTCATTTTCAGGGCTCGGTGTCAGGGAATAAGAATAAGAGTTCGTCCTCATACTCTGCGAATTCAGGCAGGGGTAGGTCAGTGTCACCTAACTGAGAAGAAATTCCCTCATCTAAGTTGCTGTTCTCCTCGTCTTCATCCGGCGTGTGTTCTCGTACTTTGTAATCTGGTGGTATGAGGTGCTGATTCATCTTGATCATTGTTAACCTCTCCACATTTGTGGGCGAGAGGCGGGTCTGTTTGGAAGTTACAATGCCACCAGCAGCACTGAAAACACGTTCAGAAGACACGCTTGCGAGTGGGCAAGACAAGTAGATTATAGCCAGGTTGGAGAGCTGTGCCCACAATTCTTTTTTCCCATGCCAATACGCCAATGGGTCAGCATTAACATAGACCTCTGTTGAGTCATTCAGATAGTCCTGCACCATCGACTCAAGGTTCTCCAAGGTTCCTCCACTTTGCTTACTTTTTGCTGGGACCTTTTGAGAACCCAAGCCAAGTTAGCCAATCCTCTTCTTCACCCAATGTTACTGTTGTGTCTGGTGCAGATGATCCGGTTGCCGGTGTCTTTAACGGCTGAGATGTCACTTGTGCCACAGCCACAGGTGCAGAAGTGGATTCTTTTGACTGGGGATGGCCTGCTGATGCTGATGTACTGCCTTTTCCTTCAATTTGCTGCCGTTCTCTTTCAAACCTCATGGCTGACAAGGCTAGCCAACGTTTGTAATTTGTAACATCTTCATCATCAAAAGGAAAGAATGCTCGGCCTGCCAGCGCCTTTTTGTAGCGTGGATCCAGAATAGTAGCACAAATGTAATGCTGTTCTGAGTGGATCATTTTAAGACGTTCATCGCCAAGTAGGCGCTCTAATAATTTCTCCGCCAAAACAAAAGCGTCATGCTTTTTAAAATCTTTTTGAAACATAGAAGACACCGCCTTCAGTTGGTGCTCCAGCATGCGCAACAATGGGATAGCTTTTCCAAATTACAGTCCTCCTTGCTGACTGCACGCGTGAAGACCTCAAAAGGACGAAGCATGTCTGTCAGGCTTTTAACTAGGTTCCATTGCGCCGCATCTAGCCTCAGGTCCTTCTGAGCTGTACCCAGTGTTAAGAAATAGTGATCGAGTACCGTATACTGCTCATACAGACGCTCAAGCATGTAGAAGGTTGAGTTCCAACGTGTTGGCACCTCCTGGATGAGTGCTTTCACTGGCATTCGACGTTCATGTAGCAGGCTCCCCAGATGCTTCCGGGCCTTAAAAAAATGGCTGAAATGGTTGCACATTCTTCGGCAGGTGGCCACTAACTCGCACGCTGGACTTTCTTCATCACTCAAGAATTTTTTAACAACCAGGTTTATACAGTGCGCCAAACACGGCACTCTGAAATAGTGACCCTGATCCATGGCTTTAACTACATTGGCGCCATTATCCGTGGAAACATAACCAATCTGGCGGTTTTTTGGGGACAGCCAGTGAAAGACCTTTGTGTTAAACTCATTCAAAATGTTTTCTGCTGTATGACGTTTCTCCAAGCCAAACATGGCTAGTGTTGCATGTTTCCGAGCAGCTTTAAAAACTTGGTCCGGGTCAACACCTGCGTTTAGCTTTGCTTTAACCCCTGAAAAAGAGACCCAGTGTGCAGTGATGCACATGTAATCAGCGCCTGCGCCACTGGTCCACATGTCTGTTGTCAGATGTATAGTGTGAACAGCACTATTCTGCAAAGCTGCCCCAATCACCTCCAGCACATCTTCATGTAGTGCTGGAACCACAACCATTTCGGGCAGAGAGCTGCCACTAATTCTAGAAAACCAACCCCTTCTACAAAAGAAAATGGGAGAAGGTCCAGAGCTAGCATTTTAGCCAGCTTAGTGTTATACAGACGCGTCAGTAGGTGGTTGCGATCATATGGTGCGTCTCAAAACAACATGGTTCTAATGTTGCCCTTGACCATGCTTTTACGGGATGATGATGATGATGACTTCTTCGACCCAGTTACGCTCGCTGATGAACTTTTTCGCATTGGTGTCTCACTCTCTCCCACACTCTTAGTGTGGCTCACAGGGGGTGTGCTGCTGACAGGGGTAAAGGGTGTAAGTGAAGTGTTTGACACTTCTTCCTCCTCGTCATCATCAGCGTTTTCTTGACTTGCAATTCGGGCTTCCTTGATCTCCTTTAGGTGCGCAAACCATTGGACAGCATGCTGTCTCTTAAGATGACCTCTCTGGCCTCCGGTACCATAGTTGGTACCAAACTTACCACGACTAACTGCAACCTTACAAATGCTACAAATGGCGAAGTTTTCCTTCTTTGGGCAAACCCTAAAGAAGTCCCAAACTGCGGACTTGAAATGTCTGTCGGGCCGGAGGAGGCGGCGATACTGGTGGTGGTCACGCTGCTAATGCCAGATGAAGTGGAGGATGTTTATTGCCGAACTTTACTACGTTGTGCACTTTCACCACCACTAATTGAGGTCGAGGTGGATGGAGGTCCCTTCTGGCGAGGAAGAAATATGGAAGCGGTAGGTGTTGGTGTACTAGTTAACTCCAATGATTGTGGTGTTTTCATTGCCTCCTCATCGACAACATCATCATGCTCAGCAGCTTCTCGGGCTAGGGTCAAAATGTCTGTTTGCTGCATGCCCGCTGGGGCAGCAGTGACCTTTATGATGACTGGGTCGTCGTCGTGAGAGTCTTCATCAACAGGAGTATCAGCCACTTCTTGTTGAGCCTCATCACATTCCATAACTATGAGACTTTCGACGACCTTCCTTTTACGCTTAACTACCTTTGACAGATCATGGTGTGCCTCACTCTCAGACGGCAGTGATGGTTCCCAATTTAGATCCGTATCATCAGAAGGAGGTGGGCTTGAAGAAGATGTAGACACCACCCTTGATCTTTTCCTTGCTAGGGATTTGGAAGACAATGAATGATCATCAGGAGGAGTGACTTCCTCAAATGATACCTCGGCTTGATTGTCGATTTCCTGATGTGCCCCTACTTCAGGAGGAACAACTATTGTGGGCACTTGTGACCCTCCATGCACCTCTGTTTGCGCATCTCCTTGCGCTGCCTCTCCTTCCACATGTACTTGGGCTTGTACTTGCACATGTAGTTGTTGTTGCGGCTGTGGTTGTTCAACAATCGTCAGATGAGTTAAAACAACCTGTGTTGATTGAGGAACATTGCTGCTACTTTCTTGCGATGAGCCAACATCACTGGTCGATGGTGATTGAACAACTAGACTAAGTGCCTCTGCATCACTCAAGGGCTTGGACTTAAGTTGGCGTGGTGATGGTAGCACTGAGCCCAATGGTGCGGGGGTGCTGCTCCCAACTTGGTCCCCAGCAGATTCTGCTGCTGCTGCAGGCGTACTTTTTTTTTTAACTCCCAAAAAATGTGGCGGGCGGCACACCAGTCTCCTTGGTAACTTGCTTCTTCTGCTCCTTACTGGCAACTTTCTTGCTAGAGGAGCTACGGGGAACTTTTATTTGGGGCCATCTTCTTCAGAGGTCAGAACAGCAGGCCGCAGTTGCACGAGTTGCAGAGTTGTCTGTGGCCAGACGTGACGTCGCGTCACGTTATGCTGCACACACACCGCTGCAGGACTTCTTCCTGGCACTGGTGGTTCTCTTGAGTCTTGTGCACCTAAAAGCAATGGAAGACAGAGGAACATCAGTTCAGTTATACACCGCAAAAACTCGAAAACCACATAAAAATCAGCACAATCCCATGCCATCCAAGCCCTCCATGATGTTTAAATTCAAGACACCCCACAGAAAGACTAGGCCCATGCACCACTCACTACCCCTGGTCAAAAGGCCCCAACAACAGCCCAAAAAATCGGAAAACACAGAAAAATCAGCACAATCCCATGCCATCCATGCCCTCCATGATGTTTAAATTCAAGACACCCCACAGAAAGACTAGGCCCACGCACCACTCACTACCCCTGGTCAAAAGGCCCCAACAAAAGCCCAAAAATCGAAAAACACTGAAAAATCAGCACAATCCCATGCCATCCATGCCCTCCATGATGTTTAAATTCAAGACACCCCACAGAAAGACTAGGCCCATGCACCACTCACTACCCCTGGTCAAAAGGCCCCAACAACAGCCCAAAAATAAAAAAACAGTGAAACATCAGCACAATCCCATGCCATCCATGCCCTCCATGATGTTTAAATTCAAGACACCCCACAGAAAGACTAGGCCCATGCACCACTCACTACCCCTGGTCAAACGGCCCCAACAACAGCCCAAAAACCGAAAAACACTGAAAAATCTGCACGATCCCATGCCATCCATGCCCTCCATGATGTTTAAATTCAAGACACCCCACAGAAAGACTAGGCCCATGCACCACTCACTACCCCTGGGCCTAATGTATGAAAGCTAGGCAAAATGGGTGCAGGCCTGAGAACACTGCCTGCATTCAAAATGGCCCCTTGCCTCCCAGCACATGGCCAGGGCCTGCCTGTACCAGCACTCAAAATGGCCCCCACCCACATGGCCAGTCCCCATGAACACCCCAAAAAATCGAAAAACACAGAAAAATCAGCACAATCCCATGCCATCCATGCCCTCCATGATGTTTAAATTCAAGACACCCCACAGAAAGACTAGGCCCATGCACCACTCACTACCCCTGGTCAAAAGGCCCCAACAACAGCCCAAAAATCGAAAACACTGAAAAATCAGCACAATCCCATGCCATCCATGCCCTCCATGATGTTTAAATTCAAGACACCCCACAGAAAGACTAGGCCCATGCACCACTCACTACCCCTGGGCCTAATGTATGAAAGGTAGGCAAAATGGGTGCAGGCCTGAGAACACTGCCTGCATTCAAAATGGCCCATTGCCTCCCAGCACATGCCCAGGGCCTGCCTGCACCAGCACTCAAAATGGCCCCCACCCACATGGCCTGTCCTCATGAACACCCCCAAAAATCGAAAAACACAGAAAAATCAGCACAATCCCATGCCCTACATGATGTTTAAATTCAAGACACCCCACAGAAAGACTAGGCCCATGCACCACTCAGTACCCCTGGTCAAAAGGACCCAACAACAGCCCAAAAATAAAAAAACACTGAAAAATCAGCACAATCCCATGCCATTCATGCCCTCCATGATGTTTAAATTCAAGACTCCACAGCCAGTACAAAATTCAAATGGATCATATACCAACATTGGTCATTATTGAATTTGGAACCCGATTTCAAAAAAACACAGAAAAATCAGAACAATCCCATGCCACCCATGCCCTCCATGATGTTTAAATTCAAGACACCCCACAGAAAGACTAGGCCCATGCACCACTCACTACCCCTGGTCAAAAGGCCCCAACAACAACCCAAAAATCAAAAAACACTGAAAAATCAGCACAATCCCATGCCATCCATGCCCTCCATGATGTTTAAATTCAAGACTCCACAGCCAGTACAAAATTCAAATGGATCATATACCAACATTGGTCATTATTGAATTTGGAACCCGATTTCAATCAGATATTCAAGGAACCTCCACTATTTGCATTTACCAGAGCACGTAACCTTGGAGAACTGGTCCAACACAAACCCGCCATCACGACTAAATACACAGGCACCAAACCATGCCTGAATTGCGGAAACTGCAACAGCATCATTAGAGGAAACACAATTGACCACCCTATGAAAGGCCACAAGATAAAATTGAAGGTTAATGCTACATGTGATACCAGCAATGTCATCTACGTCTTAAAATGCTCATGTGGCAAACTGTACATAGGCAAGACGGAACGCAAGATCAAAACAAGAGTTACTGAACATAAATCTAATATCCGTCTCAAAAACACCAAATCTTCAATAGCAGTACACTTTCATGAAGAAAAACACAATATTTCCCAAATGAAATTCACCATAGTAGAAGTGATTCCGGAAATCGAAGGTAGAGACAATACTAAATTTCTACTTCAAAGGGAAAACACTTGGATTCAAAAACTTTCAACACAGAAGCCATTTGGCTTAAATGCCACACCACCAATTGAACTCTCTTGTTACCTATAAGGTTGCTCCTGGACCGATCAAGTAATTCCTGTGTGAATTCATTATATTTTATGTTTAGTTACCATTTGTATCTCATTTTTGTAATCATTTGTTATCATATACACTGTCAATCGTGCAATACCGCCTAAGAGCCACACACCCAACACGCCACTCTCTGATATATTCATTCACGAACAATATTCTCTTTTACATATCTTCTTGTCACATGGACACACCTAGATTTATCTTATCGTGGGAACTTATCTTATTTCATTTTGCAACGTAACACTCATTATACTTTTCATCACCGTGCCCCCTTAACTCCACATGAGTCTATTTTCACTTTTCACTTTTCACTAATCACGTGACCGCGACTTTTTGAAAACAAGGAAACGTGGCCAGAGGCGTCTCTGTCCTGACCGGCGTACTCTAACGGATCGGCACGAACTTCTCCACTACCTTCCAGGTTAGTTTAACAACCCAAGTACCGTTATGGTACGCATGTTATGAGCCAAACTCGTTTTTTAAGGCGCAACCTCAATAACACGGTTTTTTAACTTTGTACCCACAGAGCCAGGTTAAACCGAACAAGCAAAACACGTAAGACATGTTTTAACACGGTCGACTTTTTTCACGGGATTCTGGCTTTATTAAGGTGATCCCACTAAACGACATCTAGTTTCTCCTACCCTGTCCCCTCGCTCCCCCACCCACTGAACTAACATATGATAAACACGATATGACTGACAGGTTGTTTTATTTTCGTTTTTTGTTATAGTGTCCTTTCCCTGATGAAGGGGTACACAATAGCCCCGAAATGCATTGGATGTATTTAAAGGATTGTGTTATGTGACGATAATGAATTGAAAACGAATATCATTGATTTATTGTGGAAATAACTTTTGGAAACTTTGAAGAATAAACAAGTCATGAAACCACAGTAAAAAAAGCGTGAATCCTCTGTCTCACTAGAGAAGATGCAGTGTGCATACAAGGATGGGACCAGTGGCTCACTGGCCCCACAACTTCAATAAATTCAAGACACCCCACTCGCGAAATGCAGAATTGCAAATTCTGCATTTCGCGAGTGCAAGATTGTTGCTGCCCGCCGCATCTACGTGTTCGCAATTGCGAACTCTCGCGATGCGTGCTGTGCAAGGTGGCAAGCCGCGATTATGTAATCGCGGTCGCCAAACTCCCGCGGGATCCAGCAGCAAGATCCAAAATGGCGCAGTACTCGCAAAATATCGAGAAAAACACCTCGGCAAACGCTGAATGACGGTAAGTGAACGCCGCACGCCGCAATATTGTTATCACCAAGAAAAAAAATCCGCTGCGTGCGAATTTGCAGATTTTCGGTAAATTCGCGAGAGATCGCGGATTGCGAATTTACCAAAAATCCGCAAAATCCGCGAGCGGAACGGATTTTCCGCCCATGCTTATAAGGGATCTCACTGTGAAAACCCATAGAAACCTTTTAAAGCCACGCTGATAACATGAGAATAGCCCTGTTATTAAATGACTGAAAATGCAAAAAAATCATACACATCTATGTCATGGGAAGGTGGATGTATAATCCTGCATTCTCCATTCGACTTTTGTATACATTAATAATTCATACTTTTGTGGGTATAAAAATGCACATTGCTATCACGAATTGAATTCGTCATACTTCGTTAATCATAAGTATTTACTTTTTCCCTAGTGTAGCACTTCATTTTATTAGTTGCAACTCTCCAAACACACATTACTTTTTTGGTTGGAGAAAACTGTCATACTTTTAATTAAAAATAAAAATAATAATTATGTTTTATTTCATATCTTTTATTCTTTTAAAGTGAGTTATTTACCTGTTTTCCTCTTTGCTCTTTTAGTGTTGTTGCTTACCTTCATTGATTAATATGAGTTTTCCGTACAGTACCAGGAAGTGACCATAGGTGGTGCATGACTTACTCAAACGATTATTATCTACTAAAGTGAAATGTTTGCCTGTGAGTGGGCCATCCACCTGTTTTGTACTATCCAGATCTTGTATCTTTACTAACTCTTTCTCTACTTTCACCTGCATGTCTAACCTGATCTTCAAGTGGCATAGGGCAATAGATTGTACAAGCTCAACAGGGTGTATTTCATAGTGTTCACGCCTGAGCCAAAGCTGTAGTAGAAGGTCACCCTGACCAGTGTCTAATTATAAGTAAGAAATGTAGGCAACATGATTAGGTCATGGCTCTCAGCCATGGTCTAACTCACAAGTGCGTCAAAGCCTTATTATCCGTTATAGTGTCTCTAAATAACACCTTGGTAAGGAATTAGAGTGCAGATTTACAAGCCCCTTTGCCATCAGTACATCACTTTTTTGGACGTACTGGTGGCGCATGCTACTGCTCCATATTTACAAAGGCAGGAAAAACACCTTGGTAAGGAATCAGAGTGCAGATTTACAAGCCCCCTTTGCCACTAGTACACCACTTTTTGTGACGCACTGGTGGTGCATGCTACTGCTCCCCATTTACAAGGACAGGAAAAACCATCCTGTGTGAATATGGCCCCTTTACAGGCAGAACTTTGCGTGAAAGGGGCGTTCCATGGGTGTTGCTGTGGGTGTTCTCACACAACACCCATGGAACAAGACACATTTCCAGATTTACGAGAAATCTTATATCTGGAAATGCATCTGAATGCTACGCCACCCTGGTGGCATAGTGAGGCGCAACGAGGAGAAATGTTTTCTGTGCTGGTGACCCTGAAAGTACATCCTGAGTTGGACTGAAACGCTAATCTCTTTAAGTGGCAATCACATCTTGGCTTTCATTTTTTTTAACTCCCAATACCTTCTGCCTAAAAATGTGACTGCATGAACGCACATAGCATTACTGGCACGATGTGTTCTAAGTATATTGCACTTAGGGAGACTACTTCCTGCCAGTCACCATGACCGCATCTGTACTTATCAGCCCATGCCCTACAGACCTTCGTCTGTAACTCTACCCTCTCCGGTTCCCCCTGCCACAATGGTAAATAGCAACAGTTACAAATGTATATTTGATTCACTGGGATAGGCAGAAATTGTGTAAAAAGAGAAAGAAAAATATGCACTCTAGCTCGTTGGGTAGGTCACTCACTGTGGCAGATGAGTCAATATTCTGTGATGGTGCAGGCGACCAATAGTGTTAAAACTGCATATGCTTAGTTCAAGTCCCTTGAAGTCCAACTCAAAAAGTCATACTGCTACATCAAAAATAATATTCTACCTTATACATTTATTACATAAGCACTTCTAACACTGATTTGGATTTTCGGTACCCTACTAAAACATTAGCCACTGAGCAACACATGGAGGACAACCTGATGATCACTGCCTCAAGTGAGGTGGTACACTCGTGACTGGAAAATAAATAGTATGGAAGAGGCCACTTTAATGAGAAAGGTCTGTGCTAACAATAGGCATAATTTGTCCACCTCCTCACCAAATAAAACCTAGACCTCACTAATCCAGCATTAACACCAATAATCTAACCACCCTTAAACATCCCTTGCAATCCTGAGCCCAATATTCATTCAACTTACACCACGTACCCTAACAAAAAGACGCAAAAGCTAACTGTGCTAACATCATTTACCATTAAAATTGCCCCTATCCCTCACTTGTCTCTAATCCCTCCTATTATTGCTCTTAAATCATTCATTAATTGAGCATCACAGCTCCACTAGGGCCCCCAAACTAAAGCCCCACCTCATTTATTCAGGGTCTACATCAACCCTCCTACAACCGCTAAAAAGTGTAACTAAACCTCATATAGGAAAAACCTTTTCATTAGAGTGTCCTACGCCACCTTCTGCCCACCATCATTCACTTCTCAATCCGCAAATAACCTTTCTCAGAATAATTGTGCTATTACATGCCTTGTTTCTAAGATGTAATGTTTTCTTTCTGAAGAATGACAAGTGTACTGTATCCTATCTAAACAACCTTAAATGTACCCCTCAGTCTTATTGTCTCTGAGCCTTATCCTTTCAAACCCTTTGAAATCAAAAAACCATACATCTCCCATTTACTTTCCTCATCACCTTGTCTTTCATAGGTGGTTTTAGCACACCTTTTCAAACCAGACACTCTACTATACTGTGCAGGTGCTGGCCAACCCACTATCTTCTAAAATCTCTGAGACCAGCTTTTATCTGTTTTAACGGCACCACCCAAGTAAGCTAACTTAAGTTGTTCTCTCCAGGTGCATCTCCAGCATATTTGTACTCCCTGCCCCTTTGTGCTACTCAGCAGGCATGAGTAGCAACTGTCCACATTATATTCCTTTTCCTCACCACTCCCTGAACTCTCTCATCTCTTCTCCACTTGCTTGGTTGCCCACTTTGAATCAATATCTGCTGATACATACTTGTGTACTTCCTTTGAGCGGTCCTAGTACTCAAAATTCTTAAAAATACAGTAAAGTGAAGAAGTTAGAAAAAACAACATCCACAAAATGTGCAATTGTTGAACGAGGTGAGCATATCTTCTACTATGATTGGACCCACAATAGCCTCTACCCTTGATCCGTTAATCTCACAGCTCATATAGCTGTCTATTCTGTAAATTAATGTGCCTTCTATTCTCAGCTTGAGTTTGGCCAACTAAACTTTGCCAAATATAAGATTGAAAATGCTCAGCAAGAGAAACTTGCCAATGGCAGCCACTTTGGATGCATGAATAAATACACTTCCATTACCCCCCTAAGTATTAAAATCTTGCAATGTCTTCCAAGGGAATATCAGCCTGTCCCACGACCTCCAAGTATCATATCCTTACTCCACTTTGTCGGCTTTTTTACCTCCCGGACTTAATCACTGATAACCAGTGACCTTTCATCTCCTCAATCAACCCTCCCTCTGCTGCCCAGCAATTCTGGAAAATATTAAGTCCTCAAAAAACCTTCAGGCCACATAAAGTATAGACAACACCGCCCCCCACTTCAAGAAATAAAATCTGCCCATCACTCACAATACTTCTTTTAAGATATTCATTGTTACTAGCCTTATTTCCTGCCCCAAAGCTTCCTTCTCATTCACCTACCATCCTTCAACCCAACCTGCCAGTTTTCCTACAATTGTGACTGGTGACAAAACTTTATTGATCAAATCCAGTATATAACTAACCACATTATCTTTCCATTGCACTTTGCCTATTTGCATTTCTGTCACAATGCCCTGCACCTGCAACAAACTACTTCAATCTGCAGAAATTCCTACCAGGCCTGCTGGTATGTTTTTAGATTTGGCCTGCACAGCGCTTGCACTGTGCTTGAGAAATAAATAGTTTTTAATATAAACTTAGAAAGGATTTACATCCCACCCCCTCTCTTTCCTGGCTTCTCGTTGGTTCCTGTGTGTGCTACTTATCTTTCCTCAATTTCTATTGGCTGTAGAATATTTTCCCACATTTACCAATGCTTGTTCTTTGTCTGCTTCTTTTATCAGTTTCCTGTAGCCAAAATACTGTTAACATCGGTTTTGGTGGAACTATATTTTCATAAAGTTTTGCATTTTACTCTTGAGCATATTTATATAACAATGTAAGACTCGAACAGGGATCCCCAGCCTAGTGTCTGCAGCTCTGGTCATTGCGCCACATCCTCTCCACTCCTGTGTTATCGCTCAATGAGCTCTTCCCATCTCCCAGAAGATAATTGATGAAAACAGCTTGTTATTCATTACATAGGCAAAACCCATGAAATAACCAATACTTGTTCCTATTGATACCGTTTTTAAACCTTCAAGCATCCATTGCTATCCTACTGTGGCTCTCAAAATTCTAGCACCATTACCATCTTCACCAAATATGCTACTGGCACCAGCCCACAAAATATCTGCCACTGCGAATGAGGCAATGCACCTGCAATTTCAATATTCACAAACGGGCTGCATCTCACCCTATAAATTATGTTACGTATCATACACACAACACAAACTCCTTCAGAAGTCTCAAAACGTTCTCCTCCCTCACTGTTCACTTGTGAAACACGCACCTCATTGCCTGCATTGAAATTCAGTTTTTTGTTTGACAGAATCCCGACCACTCCACTGGTATCACTACTATTGGGACGACTTCCCAAAATGCTTCCTGCTTCTTTTCGAGCTCCTATCAGGTCCTTTCTCAAAGCACACCGCATGCCCATGTCAAACTAATGCAACTCTGCCTATCTCAGCCGCACCTATCCCGAAGTCCAAAACGGTTTTCTATTACCCACCCCCTTCAAATATTCCCTGTTATGCAGCTGAACTACTCCACACACAACATAATCTATACTCTTTCAGAAAGTTCTCCCTCCTCATGCCACTCAATCCAAATTCAAATGCCCTAACTGGGCATGCATCTTCTTCAGCTGCATCTTGCTTCTGATGCACCCTCAATTAACTGAAGAACAACCTCTACATTCTCCTCTGACAGTCTTGCCTCTATCTTTTAGAATCCAAGCATCTAGTAGTAGCTAGTCCTTTGGTCTTCTCTTGTGCTGGTGGCTCCCACAAAGCATCTATCAAAACCTAAATCCTCTGATACACTTCCTTACATGCCTCTCTCTTTCTTGCCCCTGCAAAAAATGAAATCCTCCAAATAGTGACATACATTCTCATACCCTCCTACTGTTGAAAACACCCTCTTCAAAAATGACTGAAGCACTTAAACAACTCACAAAATATTGAAAAAATGCCAACCAGTCTTTTAGCATTCCATTCTTGCTGAAAGTGCTCGAAGACTTTCTTTAAATGATCTATTCGCTGCCACGGTGGGGCAGGGGATTCCTAAATGTGTTAGGGATGGCAGGGTCTCTGCCGCATTGGCAGATTGATTAGCATTCTCAGAGCCTTAAATGAACTTATACGATTGCCTTGGCAGTGAGTGGTGACTATACTTTTCATCGTGAATAAGAGTTTCACTGCCTACATTCATACCACCCAACAGACAGACCCATTACTAAGGAACCCATCTCTATTTATGTTAATACATGGAGTTACAGAAGGCACGGCTAAAACATCTCTGGTAAAAAAGACAGACAAGGATTATTTGCTCAAATAATTAAAGTCCAGAAATGCATAAGCCTGTCCATCAGATAAGATAGTCAATAAGCTTACAAATCAATAAAGAAAACAACAAAGAACTCAGTAAAGTTCTAACAGAAATCCAGCATAGATTCACTTTCTAATACCGGGGAAAGGGGCTCCTCCTAAAATGGAGAAACCACGCTCTTTTATGGTGTTTCAAACAAAAAGTTCATACATGTACTACATCAGTGCATGGTTTAAATGCTCTTAAACAATAGAAAACAAGCAAAGGAGCAACAATTGCAACAGAATACATTTGAAGATTTCTCACTAATCAACTACATGGCGTTCTTCTGTACCCCGCATCTGTTCTCAAAGCATGAAATGATACATTACCTCCTAGTTAGTCTTCCTCGCCACATGACTTACATAGTGAGCTTCAGCTCCACAACAGAACCCTGCAAAGCAAAAAGTTAGCCTCCCGTGCCTCCCATCCCTTCCCAAGATGGCGGACCCATTACCACCTGACCTCTATAAGAGGCGGGCCGGCCCAACCCATCAGCCTGTTTTTTTAGTTCTGCGCGTCATTCTCTCCAGATGCGTCTTCAGGTAAGTGTGTTCCTGCTGTAGCGGGAGCGTGGGTCCTTGGTTGGCGGTCCTGTTCTAGCGGACTCTGGGACTTTTGGACCTCCGCCCTTCCTTCCCCCGGTCTCTTTTTGGGCCCGGTTAGTCTCTGCTTTAGCGGGCCAGGAGTCAATAGGGGGGGCGAGCGGGGTTTGGGCTCTGCTAGTTTGGCCCCTTTCTGCCCCTCGCCTCGCACTTTCATGGGCTGATGTCCGCTTCGGGACTCTACGGCTCCTGCTTCCTTCGGGGTGCTGCGTCATCTCAGGTTTGATGGGTTCATGTCCTGTCATATTGCCCTAGGTTGGCTGGTGCTATCGGTGCCCGGTTGTCCCTGGGGCTCTGGGGGCGAGGACGGACATTTTTCCGGCAGTTTTCTGCCGTTTTCGGCCCCGTGGGGGCCGCACACTTCCTCCTGCGGCTCTGTTGTTTCCTTGCTGACCCCCTCCCCCGGCTGGGTCCCGCTCTCGCGGGCTTACCTTTGGCCGTACTCGGCGAGTGCCGCTCTGCCGGATTCCGCCCGGCGGGTGCTGGCGTTGCCCCGGGGTCTGCTCCCGCCTTCTTTCTCTTGCATTCCCGGCGGGTTTTGGTGGCGGCGGGCGCGGCCAGTTACCTCTTTTTCCCGGCTTCTTATTTTTGGCTCCTCGCGTCCTTCTAGGGGGGCAGGGCCGGGCTCCTCCGGCTTCTCTTGGTCATTCGGGAGCCGCATGGTCACGTGGGCCTCAGATGGGTGGTTCAGTGGGCGGAATGTTTCTGTCCTTGGGCTACGTGGCACGGGTTCGTTCCGTTTTCGGGGTCAGGTCTGTTCTTGTTTTCTTGATGTCCTGTGCTCATTATTATGTTTCTTGTGCCGGGGGCTCGCACTTCCCTCACATTTCTCGCATAGAGCGTCAGTCCTTTTCCGTGGGTCTAGCCCGGGACCGGGGTTCTTCCCCGCCTCAGCGGGTCTTGGGCTATTTTTTCCACAGACCTGATCATTTAGTGTCACTCTGGCTCGTCTTCATCCTGCCCTTCTGTTCTTCACGCCTTTGGTGTGTTGCTGCCGCACTCCTTTGCCTGTCGGTTCTTCTTTGTCTCGCTGGGCTGGGCCTGGCTTTCTGTTTGCCCGCCTGGGTGCTCTCTTCGGCGGCTCGCTCCCTTCTTGTGTTTCTTCCTGAGCCGGTTGCTTGGTCCCTGTGCAGGGTGTTCCCGTGCCTGGCCGGTTGGCTACTTTCTGCCTCTTCTTCTCCCTTCTGGCAGTGGGCGGGCCTGTGGGTTTTTCAATTTTTCGCCTTTGCCCGGTTGGTTCTCCTCCGGGTCTCTTCGGTGTCGTTTCCGGCTCCTTCCTGGATTTGTTTTCCCTGGTGCCTGCCTGGGTTCTGTCCTTGGAGTCGCGGTCCCTTCCGGGGTCCTTTGTGTGGCGGGGGTTGTTCCCCTTCTGTTTCTTTTCGGGACCCTTTTCCATTCTTCCGGCTCTTGCCTGTCTGTTGCTTGGCTCTGGTGCCGCTTCCCAGTTTTTTCTGGTTCGGCTCTCTCGCGGGTTGTGGTCGCCCTTGCGGTATTGCTGTGTTGAACGGACTGGTTGCCTCTTTCCACTGTTGATTTTTTGTTAGGTCGCTGTGGTAGGGTTGTCCTCTGTTCGTTCGATTCCTCTCTGGTCTTTTGCTCCCCTCTCACTTTGTGCTGCCTGTTGGGCGGCCCTGGTGTGTTGTTCGGGCCTGCTCATTCTGTTCTGGCCTGGTTGCTGTTGCCTTTTTTTGGCTCCGTGCGGTCCGGTCCCGTGTCTTTCTCTGCCTTCTTTCGGTTGGGGCGGTTTTCCTGTCGACTCTTGGTGTCTCTGGGGTCCGGTTTGTTTTTCGGCCTTCCTGGTGTCTTCGGTCCCGGGTTGGTTCTCCTACTCGTGGTTGCCTCTCTCCGGGGTGGTCCTTCCACTCGTACTGGTTTGTTGGGTTTGACCTCTTTCGTGGTCTTCCCCTTCTGGTCTGTTGGTTTCTTGTGAGTTTCCATGAAGCCGCTTGGCTTTGGTATGTGCTCACTATGTAAGTCATGTGGCGAGGAAGACTAACGAGGAGGTAATGCCCCGGTTACTTACCGGTAATCTTCATTACTCCGAGTATAGTCTTCCTCGCCACATGAGTTCCCATCCCTCCCTCCCTGTCTGGCTATCGGCTTCATGTTTGTGCTTGGTGGTTTCAGGCTGATGGGTTGGGCCGGCCCGCCTCTTATAGAGGTCAGGTGGTAATGTGTCGGCCATCTTGGGAAGGGATGGGAGGCATGGGAGGCTAACTTTTTGCTTTGGAGGGTTCTGGTGTGGAGCTGAAGCTCACTATGTAAGTCATGTGGCGAGGAAGACTATACTCGGAGTAATGAAGATTACCTGTAAGTAACCGGGGCATTATGCGTTATTCAGTCTGGGACAGTCTTTGCACCTACTTTACCTAGCGACGGATTCGCTCTCTCGTCTAGGAAAATTTACAAATCGCTTATTATGCCTAGGAATAAAGCAGCAGCTCGAGTCTTGTGTTCGACTGCTGTGTCGCAAAGCCTAAATTGTTCTTAGTTTAGCTAAATCCTCCATTCTTACTTGGACCTGCTTCAGGACGGTCGCTCCACCACGCTCCTCCTGTGCTTCTGCTGTGACGCTGTGACGCTTCCTAAGTTAGACGCTTCCTGGTATCGTTGTAACTCGCTGAACTGCTGCTGCCTGTGTATTTTGGCGCCTCACACGCGTAGCGCTTCTGCAGATTATCAGCCTCCTCCAGCGCTATTGCGATCTGTATTGCTTGTCTGCGCATTGGATTTCAGGATTGCTGCTCACTCGATAGCTTGCTGTGGCATTTAATTTTGTCAGCGCTTTGTTTACATTGTGCTCACTCGCTGTTTTTCTGTGTTTACTACCCCCGTGTCCTCTGCCCTCGGACCCTCCATTTTGTTGTTGTTGTTCTCCCCAGGCCCGCCCCTCAGCCACACTACCGCCTCCCTGCTGCCCCTCCCACCCACGTTCATCGAGCCTTCCTCTCTCCCAGCCTAACTGTGACCACCTGGACCTGCTTCAGGACGGTCGCTCCACCACGCTCCTCCTGTGCTTCTGCTGTGATGCTGTGACGCTTCCTAAGTTAGACGCTTCCTGGTATCGTTGTAACTCGCTGAACTGCTGCTGCATGTGTATTTTGATGCCTCACACGCGTAGCGCTTCTGCAGATTATCAGCCTCCTCCAGCGCTATTGCGATCTGTATTGCTTGTCTGCGCATTGGATTTCAGGATTGGTGCTCACTCGATAGCTTGCTGTGGCATTTAATTTTGTCAGCGCTTTGTTTACATTGTGCTCACTCGCTGTTTTTCTGTGTTTACTACCCCCGTGTCCTCTGCCCTCGGACCCTCCATTTTGTTGTTGTTGTTCTCCCCAGGCCCGCCCCTCAGCCACACTACCGCCTCCCTGCTGCCCCTCCCACGCTCCGCCCCCTCCACTGTCCACATATGTCAGATGGTCCCACGCGCTACGGCCGCGCCGAAGGTGCGCCAAAGGTAAGCCCGTCTACGCCCGTCCGCGCCTGGACCGCGCCCAGCGCCAGACCCCCTGGCCCTCGCAATGCCCAGCCCTCCCGCATTACTTACGACACCTCCACCCTCCTAGCCCTTAACCCCGGCCGCTCGCCCAACTGCGTCCAAGCCGCTCCTGGACTCACCCATGGACCCTTCTCCTGCAACTCCTGCAAGTTCGACGGCACCAAAACCAGCTCCTCTTCCACCAACACCTATCGGAGACCTGACACCAACCACCTAAAATGCATCCTGCTCAACACCCGCTCGGTCCACAGACACGCCATCGACCTCTGGAATCTACTCGACACCATCTCTCCGGACGTCGCCTTCCTAACAGAAACATGGATGAATGCCTCATCAGCCCCAGACATCACCATTGCCATCCCGGAAGGCTATAAGATCATTCGCAAGGACCGTACCGGCCACACAGGAGGAGGCATCGCTATCGTCCATAAGAAATCCATCCGCATCTCAACCAGCTCAGACGTCAATCTCGCCAACTCTGAACACCTTCACTTCCAGATCCACATCGACCCCAAGACCACACTCAGAGGCACCCTCCTTTACAGGCCACCAGGATCCCGCGCACAATTTAGTGAAGACATCACGGACTTCATCACTCCACACGCACTCCCCTCCGAGGACTACATCCTTTTGGGAGACCTCAACTTTCACCTTGAAAAGAACAACGACCGCAACACCACCACCCTTTTGGACAACCTCGCAAACCTCGGACTTAAACAACTTGTCTCTACCTCCACCCACATCGCAGGTCACACACTCGACCCTATCTTCACCTCCAGCAAACATGTCTCCTTCAGCCACACCACAGCTCTCCTTTGGACTGACCACAGCTGTGTTCACTTCACCTACAACAAGCCCACATCCAACAACCACCACCATCCCACTCTGCAAAGAAACTGGAACAAAATCACCATCGACCAGATCTCCTCATCGCTTCTTCAAAACCCCCCCGCCCACTCCTCAAACCCAGACCAAGCAGCCACTAACCTCACCCAATGGTTATCCAACAGCACCGACACCCTAGCACCACTGAAAAAACGACAAATAAAACCAGGCAGCAAGAAGGCCTCCTGGTTCAACAATGACCTTAAGAAATCCAAGAAACTCTGTCGCTCCCTCGAGAAGGCCTGGAAAAAAGACCCAACCACCAGCACCAAAGACGCCTTCAAAAACGCCACCCGCATACACCACCAACTAATCCGAAACGCCAAGAAAACAGCCTTCAAGGACCGTCTAGATAACAACGCTCACAACAGCAAGGAATTATTCAACATCGTCAAGGAATTTACCAACCCCTCAGCCAACTCCAACGACATCACCCCCTCTCAAGCCCTCTGCGACTCCCTAGCCTCATTCTTCCACAACAAAATTGCAGACATCCACAACAGCTTTGACAACCAACCCGGAGACCAACCCACCCAATCCACTGCAGGACCCCCACCCCCCCTGAACATCCTCAATGACTGGAAGCCAATCTCCACTGAGGACACCATCCGTCTGATGAACTCTATCCATTCAGGATCCCCCACAGACCCTTGCCCTCACCACATCTTTAACAAAGCAGACTCCATTATTGCACCGCACCTCCGAGATGTCATCAACTGCTCACTCAACTCCGCAACCTTCCCGGAAAGTTGGAAGCATGCCGAACTCCGCGCCCTCCTGAAGAAACCCACAGCTGACCCCACCGAACTCAAAAACTACCGCCCTATCTCGCTCCTTCCATTCCCAGCCAAAGTCATTGAGAAAGCTATCAACAACCAGCTTGCCGCATTCCTCGAAACCAACAAATCCCTCGACTCTTCACAATCCGGCTTCCGAGCCAAGCACAGCACCGAAACTGCCCTCATCGCAGCAACAGACGACATTCGAACTTTACTGGACAATGGAGACACAGTCGCCCTCATCCTCCTCGACCTCTCCGCAGCCTTCGACACGGTCTGCCATAGCACCCTTCTACAGCGCCTCAAAAACATCGGAATCCAAGGAAAAGCACTGGAATGGATCACCTCGTTCCTCTCCGGAAGAACACAGAGAGTCCGCCTTCCACCATTCAAATCTGAGGCCACTGAAGTCATCTGCGGCGTACCCCAAGGGTCCTCACTCAGTCCCACCCTCTTCAACGTTTACATGAGCCCCCTCGCGACCATCGCACGCCAACATAACCTCAACATCATCTCCTACGCCGACGACACTCAACTGATCCTATCACTCACCAGAGACCCTAACATGGCCAAAACCAACCTACACGAAGGAATGAAAGAAGTAGCCGAATGGATGAAGCTCAGCCGTCTGAAACTGAACTCAGACAAAACAGAAGTCCTCATCTTAGGTACCTCCCCCTCCGCCTGGGACGGCTCTTGGTGGCCAGAGGCCCTTGGAAAAGCACCCATCCCGACGGACCACGCACGGAACCTGGGCGTCATCCTGGATGCCTCACTCTCGATGAACAGACAAGTCAACGCCGTTTCTTCATCTTGCTTCAACATTCTCGCATGCTCAAAAAAACATTTCGCTGGATCCCTACCGAAACTAGAAAAACAGTCACCCACGCTCTGGTCACAAGCCGACTGGACTACGGAAACACCCTCTACGCCGGCATCACCGCAAAACTCCAGAAAAAACTACAACGCATCCAGAACGCCTCAGCCAGGCTCATATTAGACATCCCGCGTAAAGAACACATCTCTGATCACCTGAAAAACCTCCACTGGCTCCCCGTCAATAAGAGGATTACTTTCCGGCTCCTAACCCACGCACACAAAGCACTCTACGAAATAGGACCCGAATGCCTCAACACACGACTATCCTTCTACACCCCCTCCCGCCAGCTACGATCCTCCAACCAAGCCCTTGCCACTGTACCTCGCATCAACAAAACCACCATGGGAGGTAGATCCTTCTCCTACCTAGCAGCTAAAACTTGGAACTCACTTCCGACTCACCTTCGCCGTATTCAGAACCACCTAGCATTCAGAAAGCAACTCAAAACATGGATATTTGACAAGTAACTCCCCACCCTTCTTCAAGCGCCTTGAGACCCTCTGGGTATGTAGCGCGCTATATAAATCTATTGACTTGACTTGACTTGACTAAGCATTACATGTCAAACAATCTGCTCTTACACTCCTACTCAATCTCCACTCACAAAGCTGCAAATACTCTACGTTGTTTCTATAGTTGCATGTATTCGCTGTGCCTGTGTCCCACAAAGTACATCAGATGGCCGGCAGTGGTGGTCAGCCACCGCGTTTATTTTTACCTTCTTGAGAATATTTTCCACAACGAATCCCGCAGGAAGGCATCGGCTTCCCAAAATAGCCTTCGTAGAAATAACAGGCCTCTATATTTTGGCTGAAATATGCAGAATAGCAAACTGGCAGTCCGGTTGCTTGTGGGCCCCCTCGGGGTCTGCAACAAATGGTACTTTTAAATGTGTTTGTTTATCTCCGCCTCTTCTAAGTCTAATGTTTGTCTCCATCCCTCTTGGCTTATCTGTCTCTTTCTCGCTCTTTTTCCCCATAGAATATTTAAGACGGAAAATACATAGTGGCGGGTCCGGGGCCCAGCAGAGACCCCTTTCACTGCAAATTCCATAGGCTGTTCAATGTACAGTTATTAGTTAAGCCCTTAGTTTGACCTCCCAAAGACCAGCAGCATAGTTTTCCTTTGTGCATCATCCTCGTGCCCTTCACATTTTTCAACTGATTCCCACGGTAATGATCTTTGGTTGGAAATATTAAATAAACATGTAAATAATCAGTCTATCCAAATATGCAGAGAATATACACTCAGAAACACCGACTTTGTGGTAACTCATGAAAACAGATAAACTGCAAGGAAAGCCCCTAGATTGGGAGACTGGCTAGCAGTTACAAGATTCAAAATCAAACACATTCACATATACAGCTTACTTTAGACCATTCTGCAAACTTCTTTCATGTTCATCTCCCTTTCTAAAAGATTTAAGTTTTTAATTATAGTCACAATACTTTATTTTTTAGTTTTACAAAACAATTTAGTAAGACTAAGAGCAAAACAGCAGATAGTAGCTTGCACGATGACAGCTACAATACACATGACTGAAGACAATATAATGGTAAGGAATTCCTGGGTTACTGAAAAATCAACAATCCCACAAGTGGGGACTGAGTTCTCGCCCCAATAAGTCATATGGTGCAACTTCTGTTCAATGGCGTTAGGGAACCCCACCAGGGTTTCGCCCCCCTCGTCATCTGTGCCATCAGTGTCAATCAGGGCCCTTCAGCCAGATAGGTCATCATTCAACTTTTCGTCTGGTCTATTGAGCTGCATGTGAATCTCATCTGCTAAGGACCACACTGATACATCTTTATGCCACAGTGGGATCTCAGGCGCCCTCTGCCCCATCCAGGTGATAGGGACCCTCTGTTGTGCTAAGACCAGTACCAACTGTAAGAATTTGTATTGCATCTTCCTGACCTTCGGCCGCTTTACATTTCAAGCAGGAAGCATGGAGGGGAAAGCGTCATGTTTAAGTGCATTGCCCTAGTGATGTTGTCTGCCACGGGAAATTCCTGCACTCATCAGCACAGACAGGCTAAATGCCACAGCACAGTTAACTATCCGGGCATGTCGGGGTCGTTCCGTGTATGTCCCTGGGGGTAAGGTACATCCTATCAAGGAAGTTGTAATGTACTAATTTAAAGCAAGTGTTACAAGAGACAGTGTGGGTTAATTTGTTAACTCGTGTCCAATCCACGTCGTCCAATGGGGTGTCTAAGTCCAGGTCTCAGGCCCACCATGTCCACACGCATAGCCCTGCACAGCAGTGCAATCAAGTGATAGTCTGTACTGCAGCTTATGAGGTCCCAAGCATTTGTGAAGGACTGAGTGCTTCAGGGTATGTAGGACAAACCTCCCTGGCTATTTATGCCAGGCTGGCATAGTGAAAGAATTGGCTTATGAGGGCCATGTGTCGGACTAAGTAGGGGAGGTCCTGTGAAACCCTGGTGCCCCCTATCAACAATTCTGGCAAGCGGTCTAGCATGACTCTACCAGCCACAAGGCGTTTCATCTGGGTCGAGCCACGACCCGCATGTTGGAGGTGTGCTGCATTATAATACATGTCAAGGCGTGAAACTTCCAGCCTACAATCCTTGTACTATTTGGTCAATGTTGTCAGCGCCACCGTGCTACGACGTCCGACCCATAGAACAGAAATAAGAATAACTGCTTAAAGACCTTTGGTGGAAGAGGGCAAAGTGAATTCCTAGGAAGTAGGAACATTGTGGCTGTTGCCATTGTGCCCATTAAGGTGAGCTGCAACATGTTCCAGAAGGCCACCCATGACCTCAGTGCTTCTAAGACCCTATTTTGGATATTGCTGCGTGATCGCGCTAGAGTTTTTCGACCGCGAGTGCGTCATTGCGGCTCGCCATCTAGCACAGCGAGAGTTTGACAACGCAAGTACGTCATAAGGGCCCGCGATCACGCATCGCGGGAGTAAACAATTGCGAACACGTAGTTATTGTGCGCCGCAGACTTCCGGCAGGAGATTTGAACAGCTCGCTTTCCCGAACTTGCAAAAATTGCAATTCTGGACAAGAAATCCACCACAGGCAGCATAAACCTTCTGAAAATGATGATTTTGATCAGAATACCTCCTCAGATTGACATTTGGCTGCACTTTTTTGTGCAAGGAGTCCATTTTTGGGGGGGTGGGAGGAAGGAAGTGCCCCAGAGTCTCCA
This sequence comes from Lissotriton vulgaris, assembly GCF_964263255.1. Lineage (NCBI taxonomy): Eukaryota > Metazoa > Chordata > Amphibia > Caudata > Salamandridae > Lissotriton > Lissotriton vulgaris. Next base: position 349,036,472 of record NC_141689.1, on the reverse strand, counting down.
ACTTCCTGTTCCTGTCCAGCAGGCTCCTCCCAGTGCTTTGTCCATGTCCTGGTCACTTTTCATTTGGATTTGGAGCTGGAAGGATTACTTTTTGTGGGTGCTGATGGATATTTGTATTTGAGGACTTTTTGGACTTTGGATCACTTTTGGATTTGAGATTTTACAAGTAAGTTGGTGTTGTTGTTTGGGGCATTGCAGTTGCTGCAACTAGAATTTTAAAACTTTTTCACAACTTTAAAAAAAATATATTGTGGGTAGCCACAGTATCCAGTAGGCCCAGGGTTAGTCATGGGTGCATGATACAACTGTTTCTGTGAGTTTTGTTGAACTTAAATCTCATTTATGTCATGGAATTTTAGCTCACAGGTATATGTGGAATTAAAAAAAAAATTGGGTGCCTGTAAAGCCACACTAGCCAGTAGGCCTAGGGGTAGTGAGTGGTGCATGGACCCAGTCTTTCTGTGGGGTGTCTTGAAGTTAAGCATCATTGAAGGCATGGATGGCATTGGTTTGTGGCCTGGCCATGTGGGTGGGGGTCAAGGGGCCATTTTGAAGCCAGGCATTGTGCTCAGGCCTGCACCCAGTTTGCCTTGCTTTCATCCATTATGCCCAGGAGTACTCAGTGGTGCATGGACCAAGTCTTTCTGTGGGGTGTCTTGAATTTAAACATCATTGAGGGTATGGATGGCATTGGATTGTGGTGATTTTTGTGTGTTGTTTGACTTCTTGGGGTGTTGTTGGGGCCTGGCCATGTGGGTGGGGGCCATTTTGAGGCCTGGTCGAGGCAGGGCCTGGCCAAGCGGGTGGGAGTCAAGGGGCCATATTGAAGCCAGGCAGTGTGCTAAGGTATGCACCCAGTTTGCCTTGCTTTCATCCATTATGCCCAGGGGTTCTCAGTGGTGCATGGACCAAGTCTTTCTGTGGGGTGCCTTGAATTTAAACATCATTGAGGGCATGGATGGCATTGGATTGTGGTGATTTGTGTGTTTTTTTTACTTCTTGGGGTGTTATTGGGGCCTGGCCATGTGGGTGGGGGCCATTTTGAGGCCTGGTTCAGGCAGGGCCTGGCCATGTGGCTGGGGGTCAAAGGGCCATTTTGAAGCCAGGCAGTGTGCTCAGGCCTACAACCAGTTTGACTTGCTTTCATCCATTATGCCCAGGGGTAGTGAGTGGTGCATGAAACAACCCTCTCTGTGTGGTCTCTCTTCTATTAATGTAAACATCCATTTTTGATTAGAATTGCAATTTTTATTTTGGATCTTTGGGTGTGTTGTAATAATAATAAATGCCTAGTTGCAAATATTAATTGAAGCACGACATATGCAACATTTATTTAACTGATGTTCCTCTGGCCTCCTTTGCTTTTAGGTGCACAAGACAACCACATCAGTCATCGTTCACCATTCATCAGTGCCAGGAAGAAGTCCTGCAGTGGTGTGTGCAGCACAACGTCACGTGACGTCACCTGTGGCCACAAACAACTCTGCAACTCCTGCAACTGTGGCCTGCTGTTCTGATATCTGAAGAAGATGGGCCCAAAGAAAGGTGGCCGTAGCTCCTCTACCATGAAAGTTGCCAGTGCCACTGCCAGTAAGAAAGGAGCATAAGAAGCAAGTGGCGCCACTTATTAAGGAGACTTGTGTGCCCACAGACACTTTTTTCGGGGAAAAAAACTATGCCTGCAGCAGCGGAGTCCGCCGGGGACCAAGCTGGGAGCAGCACCTCCGCTTCATTGGGCTCAGTGCCACCACACCAAGTTAGGTCCAAGACCATGAGTGCTGCAGAGGCAGCCACTTTAATTGCTCAATCACCATTGACCAGTGATCTTGGCTCATCACAAGAAAGTAGCATCCAATCAACACAGGGTGTAACTCAGCTGACGAGTGTTCAACAACCACAGCCGCAACGACAACCACAGGTGCAACTAGTACAAGCGCAGGTACATGTGCAAGGAGAGGCGCAAGTAGAGGCTCAAGTAGAGGTGCAAGTAGATGCGCAAGTAGAGGCGCAAGTAGAGGCGCATGGAGAGGCGCATGGAAAGGCAAAAGGAGAGGTGCATGGAGAGGCGCAACTAGAGGCGCATGGAGCGGCACAACTGCCCACAATGCTTGTTCCTCCAGAAGTAGGGGCACATCAGGAAATCGAGATTCAAGCGGAGGTATCATCCGAGGAAGCATTCCTCCTGATGATGACCCATTGTCTTCCAGATCCCCAGCAAGAAAAAGATCAAGGAGGGCTACTACAAGTTCTTCTTCAAACCCCCTTCCTTCTGATGATCTTGATGTTGATTGGAACCCACCAATGCAGTCTGAGAGTGAGGCACGCTATGAGCCGACAAAGGTAGCTAAGCCTAAAAGGAAGATTCCAGCAAGGCTTTTCTTATGGGTGATGACGACGAACAAGAAGTGGTGTATTCTGCTGCTGATGAACAGTCTGACGACGACGACCCAGTCATCACAGTCGTCACTTCAGCCCCAGAGGGCATGCAGCAGACAGACATTTTTACCCTATCCCGAATTGCTGCTGAGCGGGATGTGGGCGGCTTTTACCGTATCCCGAATTGCTGCTGAGTGGGATGTGGGCGGCGTGGCACTGGTACCACCACCAACGCAGTTGCCTACTACACCAACATGACCTACAGCTTCCATATATTATCTCGTCAGAAGGGCCGGCAGGGACCTCCATCCAGGTCGACCTCCATTACCTCAAGTAAATACACAACAGAGTCAAATTCAGCCACGCCCATCCTCCACTTCATCTGGCATTGAAAGTAGCACCTCCACCACCAGCAGACATCTACAGTCCCCAGTTTGGGACTTCTTTAGTGTTAGCAAAAAGGTGGAAAACATGGCCGTTTGTTCGATTTGTAAAACTGTAGTTAGTCGGGGTAAGTTTGGTACCAACTAGGGTACCGGAGGCTAGAGAGGTCATCTTCAAAAACACCACACTATCATTAGGAAGGCGCACCTAAGGAAGATCCGGGAAGCCAAAAGTACAACAAATCCAAATGTATCCATTCATATTGCATCTGATAATGATGGCGAGAGGCTGATCGTGCAGGGGGAGTGAAAAAGTGACAGACATTTTTTCTGGTACACCCAGTACCCCTGGCAGCAGCACTGAAGTGGTAGCGCCCACACCATCTACCCCAGCAACATGTATGAGGCACACTAAGAGTCTGGGAGAGACACCAATGCGAAAACGTACATCAATAAGCCTAACTGGGTTGAAGAAGTCTGCATCATCATCATCATCATCACGTATGAAAACGGTCCAGACCACCATTAAAAGCATGTTTTGGTCGGATGCGCCATTTGAACGCAACCACCCCACGGCACGTCTTTATAATGCAATGCTGGCTAAAATGTTAGCACTGGACCTTCTCCCTTTTTCTTTCGTGGAAAGGGTGGGTTTTCTAGAATTTGTGGCAACAGTCTGCCCTAAATGGAAGGTTCCTAACCAGTCCTATTTTGCCAGAGTTGCGGTTCCAGCACTACATTAAGATGTGCTGGAGGTGATTGGGGCAGCTTTGCAGAAGAGTGCTGTTCACACTATCCACCTGACAACAGACATGTGGACCAGTTGCCAAGTCCTTGATTACATGTGCATCACTGCACACTGGGTCTCTTTTGCAGGGGTTAGAGACAAGTTATATGCAGGTGTTGACCCGGACACAGTTTTTCAAGCTACTCGGAAACATGCAACAGTAGCCTTGTTTGCCATGGAAAAAAACTCATACTGCACTAAACCTTTTGGATGAGTTTCAGAGTAAGGTGTATAAATGGCTGCATCCAAGAAAGCGCATGATTGGATATGTTTCCACGGACAATGGCAGTAATATAGTTAAGGCCATGCATGATGGTGGCTACTTCAGAGAGCAGTGTTTGTCGCACAGTATTAACATTGTTGTGCAAGAGTTCTTGAAAAAAGAAAACACAGTCAGCAAGTTACTGACCACCTGTAAAAGAATCTGCACGCATTTCAGCCATTCTTTTAAGGCCCGGAAGCAGCTGAGGAACATGCAACATGAACGTAGACTGCCAGTCAGAGGACTCATCCAGGAGGTGGTAACACGTTGGAACTCAACCTTCTACATGCTTGAGCGTTTGTCTGAGCAGTGCTTGGTAATCAATGAGTATGTCTTTGCACTGGGTTCTACTATGAAAGACATGAGCCTAGAGTTGGAGGAATGGAAGCTAGTTAAAAGCCTGACAGACATGCTTTGTCCTTTTGAGGTCTTCACGCGTGAAGTCAGCAGGGAGGACTGTACTTTGGGCAAAGCTATCCCATTGTTGCGCATGCTAGAGCACCAACTAAAGCCTGTGTCTTCAATGTTCAAAGGTGATACTGCCAAGCAAGGCGCACATCAGTTGGCGGAGAGCTTATTAACCCGCCTACTTGACAATGAAACGATTCAGAAAAGGGGGTGGTGATGAACAGAGTGTCTGAATTAAGCAGACCACTCTTACCCAGTCCAAAGATCAGGGCTTGATCCATCACCGTTATTTATCTCACTGCACCATCCCAGCTCAGAACCTGGCTATATGCAAATCAGTCTGTCCCTGGCCCAGTGCATCATGGGAACAGGGCAGACTAAACTACCAAGCCAATTCGTCACCAGAAAGGAGACAAGCTACCGGGGACCGGTTTCTGGCATTTCAGCTGTCTTCGGCCCGGCTTGCTTGAATCCTGATGGTGCAGTGAGAAAGGGACTCATGTCTGAGTATACCCTGCCACACCTATAGTGGCCAAAAACGATTCAGAAAAGGGGGTGGTGGTGATGGTAGTTTGGTCTGCCCTGTTCCCATGATGCACTGGGCCAGGGTCAGACTAATTTGCATATAGCCAAGTTCTGAGCTGGGATGGTGCAGTGAGCTAAAAAACGGTGATGGATTAAGCCCTGATCTTTGGACTGGGTAAGAGTGGTCTGCCTAATTCAGACACTCTGTTCATCACCACCCCCTTTTCTGAATCATTTTTGTCCACCATAAGCGTGGAAGGGTATACTCAGATGTGAGTCCCTAGCTCATTGCACCATCAGGATTCAAGCAAGCCGGGCCGAAGACGGCTGAAATGCCAGAAACCGGTCCCCGGTAGCTTGTTTCCTTCCCAGTATAAGAATTGGCTTGGTAGTTTGGTCTGCCCTGTTCCCATGATGCACTGGGCCAGGGTCAGACTAATTTGCATATAGCCAAGTTCTGAGCTGGGATGGTGCAGTGAGCTAAAAAACGGTGATGGATTAAGCCCTGATCTTTGGACTGGGTAAGAGTGGTCTGCTTAATTCAGACACTCTGTTTATCACCACCCCCTTTTCTGAATCATACCTGACAATGAAAGGCTTAAAAAAATACATACAGAACAACATTACATTTGTGCCATTATTCTGGATCCACAGTACAAAAAGACACTGGCCAGCAAAGCATTCATTCCTTTTAATGAAGCAGATGTTTCAAAGTACAAACATTGGCTAGCTCGGTCTGCCACTCGGTTAGAAAAAGAGCGGCAGGAAATTGAAGGAACCGGCAGAAGTACTACTAAATCAGCAGGCCATCTGGCGTCGAGGTCCACTTCTGTGGCCGAAGGCTGTCACTTTCCCTCAGAGCCGTTAAAGAAACCAGCAACCGGATCATCACCTGCACCAAGCCCAGCCATAATATTGTCGGAAGCGGATTGGATAACTCATCAAGGGTTTGCTTGTTCCAGTGTTGATGCAAAGGCAACAGATGGTACGCAAAGTGGAGCACCGCTGGAGGACCTTGAGCGGATGGGGCAGGCCTATCTGGATGACCCAACAGAGGTCTTCATTGATCATAACCCATTGCTGTATTGGTATGGGAAAAGGCCTCAATGGCCACTGATCACCAACCTGGATCTAAATTATTTGTCTTGCCCACTCGCAAGAGTGTCTTCTGAACGTGTTTTCAGTGCTGCTGGTGCCATTGTAACTTCAAAAATGACCCGCCTCTCGTCCATAAATGTGGAGAGGTTATAATAAGGATGAATCAGCACTTCATGCCACCAGATTACAAAATACGTGAATGCATGCAGGAAGAAGAGGACACCGACTTAGGTGACGGAAGCTCTTCTCTGTTAGCTGACCTACTCCCGTCTCAATTCACAGAGTTTGAGGACGAGCTCTACTTCCCTGAAACCGAGGCCTGAAAATGACTTCCTTTTTTTCCCTCCTTATTCACTTTTATTACTGTATGTCTTTCTTTGTTTTGCAACTTTTACCACAACAAAAATCTAATCACCTAATCACAACAAATCCATCAGCAGCACTGTCTTAATCTTATTTCCTTATTGATTTGAAGGTGCCGCTGTCCGCATTCCTGAAGTTCACAAGTTCACAACTCAGTCAGGCTCCTCTATCCTCCTCCTCCAGACTCCCTCTATCCATTTCCCTCAAGGCAGATGGCTGGATTACGCAGAATCAAGAAACCTTGGCTTCGTAGACGAGTGCCCTCAAGTGGGACTGGAATTACTGCCTACATGCTGATTGGTTACAGTTACTTCTGAAATTGACAGGAGAGAATGCCCCGTGGGCCTTAACTTTCAGAACAAGATGCGGACAAAAAGTGGAACAGGTAATGAATAATGAGAAGATGGCATGCAGTGGACAGCAATGGCTGTCTGGCTCTGATGAAAGCAATTGCTGTTTGTTTGTTTGTAGTGCATGAAATTAATCATATGTCTTCTGGTATTATTTAATCTTTTACACACTAAATGTAACTCAAGTCTACTCTGTTTTTTTTTTACCTTGTTTAATTCAAATAGTACTTCAACTGCAGAGGCCACTACGTTGCATTTTCCAATATGCAAAATGTCCTTGGACTCACTGTTTGCCAATATACCATGATGATCATGAGTGTTGATGATCAAAGTTAAATAATATATATTTTTTCTTTACAGTCACTCACTGGGATGGATGGATCATCATCGTCCGTTTACGGAAGAACTATGGCCAATTTGTGAGTGGCAAACAGGTAAACCAGTCAACAACAACTACTACAGCAGAACTACATGTCTGTCTAGTCGTGGTAGGGAGTAGTCGAGCCAGTGTAGTGTTATGCAAGAGTCCAGACAGCGGTTCATGTAAAATTGTGGCTATGTGGCTTGCTGTATAAAAGTAGATCTGCTTTGTCTGTCTGTGTCAAAGGGGTATGCTACATGGAGGTTTGTTCACTCAGTGCTGCCTGCCTTGCCCGTCTGCATGGCCCTGGCCTGCTGTGTGCTAATTATTATCCTGGAAACAGAGACTCAGAGTAGGCACCTTAGAAATGATGCATGTATGTAATAGATTGTTGCCTCTGAAAGTGAAAGTGTTATTTTTGCACTACACAGTGTACCGTATATTTTTTTCTCCGTGGTGTTTTAATATCACTTCCTGTTTTTCCATCAACAATTACAGGCCGGCTTTTACCCTGTGCGATGGGAAAAACGATTAAGTCAGGCTTACCATTAGCGATCCGCAATACCGCATTCGTCAGGCAGGCAGTGGACAGTATGTCTGGTCACCAAGATTGATCGACAGAGCGTCAGATGGAATGGAGGAGTACCGCGAATAGGAGGAATGGCTGGATGCATGCAACTTCCCAAATTCAACAGGACAACTACAACATACAGTTACAGCATCCTCTTCACTTCTCCTTATCTTTTAAATAATGTTAATGTTGTGAACTTCTATGAGTGTGACTGTGCATGTGTTTGCTCTCTGCTTCAAATTCATTCCTCCAGCCATTGTATATGTTTTTCTTTGCTATTTTTAAAACTAATTTAATGTACTAAGTGTTTATTCTCTCTGAGGGCAGATAAGCAAGTGAAATTGCGTAATTACTGCAGCCCTGTACTGTCACTTTGTTTCTTCATAGTTAGTAAGTTGTAGAAACTAAGTACTACTTAGTTTTCAGTAACCTAACCATCCATTTAGCAAACAACTTCATGATTGCTGTAGTGCATGCACTTCCTTTATGTCCCTTAAAAGATTTATGGATATCTTCGTATCCAAAGATTTGTTTATCTTCATTTATTGTTTGTCCATGCAGTGTTTTTTTTCCTCTCTCCATAAAACCTTCCCCAAAACCCCCATTCCCATCCAATTTTCAAACCCTAACCCTCTTCCCCCGGGCTGTGTGGTTTTCATTGAGGTGTGACTAAATGTCAACAATAATTCCACACACTTGCTGGGGAGGATAAGGTCAAAGAAACAGAAAAATCATTCAAATCAGAATTTTATGTGCGCCATCGTGGATTGATCATCAATAACATCCTCCTCCTACACGTGATGAATCGAATGCATCAGGGCCGGACTGGGAACTGAAAGCAGCCCTGGCAAATTTTGCCAGACCAGCCCCCGTCCGACGCGGCGGCCGTGGCAGGAGAAACCAAAGAGTTGCCTACAAAAGGGGGGGGTAGGTAGGACTACTAGCATGGAGGGAGGGATCAGAGCCAGTGCTAGGCATGTGGCCAGCTTCCCAGGGCCTTGCACTCTGCCTACCAGGATGCCCCCCCCCCCGGCACACTTGCAACACACCACCAGTCCTCGTGTACCCCTGCCAATCAAAGTGACAGAAATGAGTTTCTTTACAGTTGTGCTCATGGGAGGGGTCCCCCCTCTAAGGTCCTCTAAGGGATGGTGTGGGAAGACCTAGGGGAGGGGGACACCTCTCAGGCTGCCCATTCAGAGACTCCGCAGGGCGTCCATTGTCAGCACTTTAGCGACAGGTTTAACTCAGCCCCCAAGCAATTCTCACACCTTCATTCCAAAATGTACTGTGCTTGGGGTGGCTTAGAGGGGGAGATGTGACCCTGATGGAGTCTCCACAAAGCCGCTTGCACATTCCCTTTAGCCCAGGGCCCCGAACATCCGAGGACCGGCCCTGGGAGGGATGATGTATCTCCAAGGATCCACAACAACTACCAGGTGGAGACCATAACAGTAACACTAGAGTCAGTCTGTCAGCAAGGGGAAGCCTTCTCATGAGTAAGGCATCCGAGGAGTAAAAAAAGGAAGGAGGCAATCGGTTGTTAACAATTTATGGCATCACGTTGATCAGTGCTCAGAGACTTGGTTACTAGATACGTGCAAGTCTCAAGATGTGCGGGAATTTTGTTTTTAATGAACCCACTTTGCAGAGACTCTACATCCTAGATGAAGCTAAACAGGCTATTTTTACGAAAATTTGTTTAATCTGGAAACCTTTATTAGGAACTCATTTTTCAAATACTATAATTTACACAAGTTTAGCCACTAAGCCACATAATTACACATCATTTATTTCGGCAAATGATACCTCATGAAATATACAGGGCTGAGGAGCAGATTTGCGAACCTGTATTTATTAGTTGAGGTACAGTAATACAGCGAATTCTGGAATTTAACTGTTAATAATATATTATTAATAGGCAAAAACAACCGCTTGGTGATAGAAAAAAATCGCTCATTGATAGTGAGGATATAACCTTGTAGTTTGTTCTTTTGCTATTTGAATATAATGCATACACCAACACTAGCATAGCCGGACTCTTGCTTGCAGGCACAGGTAGACCAGGCAGCCTGCTGCCTGAGCCAGCCACCACCACCTTGCTCCAGACCGGCAGCAGTCAGCACGGCCGGGTTGACACCCCTGGCCCCTGCTCACCAACAGCCAGGAGGCCTGCTCAGTGCTTACAATTAAATAAATCCACACTGCAGGGGCAGCCCCAGGCCGCTAGTGCGCTGTGAACCGGGCCTTGGATTAAACAAAAAAGTATAGGCGGGAGGAGCTGTAGGCCATTACTTAGGCCAAGCTATAACCTTTGTTTAATCCCGGCCCGGCCCACAGTGCCAAATCATGATTAATCTGATGATAATTTGCAAAATACAAAGGACACATCACAGTGACTCACCTGCGGGCGGCGGGCGACAGTCAGTCAGCAGTGATGGAGGGACAGGCAGGCAGGGGCTAGAAATAATTAAATTATGGGGTGGCTTAGTTGTTCTGGAATGCTGCAGGTCCTCTCGACCTGGCCTCATGGCGGCAGCGGTCACGCACACTTTAATATGCATGCCCCCAATGCGCATGTCACCACCACGGCTGCCTCAACCTAAGTAGGGTGAACTAAGACCGCGCAGACGTGGTGGCGCCGGCGAGACATCTGCGCGCTGCGCAGGAGCGCGACCTGACTCACCACCTATTAAATGTGCGCCGCAATGCATTGTTTATACAGATGATGAAGATTGCAGCGCAGCAGTGTAGATAATCCAGAGAGAGTGATGATATAGTTGTGCAGTGCTTTTTTTTGCCCATGCACGGAGCGAGGAGAGACGCAGTCAGTGAAGCAGGGTAGGGAGTTCTCTGATTTATTTTCTGACTAACGCTATCGTCGGACATAATTATCGGCCCCAGCAGCAACAAAACCGGCCCCCTGCCAAAAAAACGGCCCCCACACCTGGCAGCCTACCGGGGGATTGCCCGGTGCCCGGCATTGCCAGTCCGGCCCTGGAATGCATAATGCTTACGCTGCTGTGTCCTTTACCTTCAATACTATTTCTTATAGCAGCCATACCCCACGCAACTAGTACTTATATTTTGAATACTTTAGCACTGCTTAGGCTACAATTATGGCACTGTTCTCTACCGTACTATCTATTGTACTGTTCTAATGCTACGCTCAGGCCACTCAATGTTTCATTTCCTTTTTTTTCATATGCTGCTACTGCCAGTGTGTACCACTACTACTACCAACACAACGATGACATTTCATCCGTCCAGGATTCCATACCTAACCTTAATCGCCATTTGCCATGCAGCCAGCCCTATGCCTAGCCCTATTCTCTAACACGAATCACAGGTAAGATAAGCATTTTGGGGAGGTTGAATAATGGGCTAGGACTCGGAGGAGAGGAGAGACTGACAGTAGTACTAGCAAAGTACTAGTAGGGCAATTAAATTCACTAACTCTGTTAGTGGCACTTTTGTACATTTTTGGGCATTTAGATAATTCATGGTGGTAAGTTTGAGGAAATCAAAGGTACAGTAACCCCCACCCATCACCACACAAAATAATATGAACGTGTATACTATGTTTAAGTATGTAAAATAAATAAATATATTTTCACTAACAAAAATAAACTATTCAAAAGACTCAACTCACCCCCCTCCCTAACCCCAACCAATGTCCAAATGTCCTCCCTTTAAATCCCCAACGCCCAATTCCCCCCCCCCCCCAACAGTCTTTAAAAAAGGGGTAGGGGACAGTCACTTCTTCCGGTGGTGTCATGTGGACAGGTGTCTCACATCTCTTTGTGGAGGTCCCGGAGCTGGCACTGGAGCTTCTCCACTATGCGCTCCAGGGAGTCCACTCTCCTGCGGAGGCGGCGCTGACGTGTCATCCAGGCTCTGAGGGGGGCAGCAGGTGTTTTGCTTGCTGCTGCTCGGCGGCGGCAGGAGGCTGTCGGACCACGGCTCCGTACAACTGGAGGCTGCTAGCCGGTGGTCCCGGGGACACTGGAGGAGGATGCAGTTGTTGCCACCTCCTCCTCCTGCGCCCAAGCCCACAGCCGCCGATATTCAGCACAAATGGCCTCCAGCTTCCGGGCCCCTGCCTGGACAACCAACTCCCTCCTGGTGAGCTTTTGTGGAGCATCTATATGAAGAAAGAAAGAAAAATACAGTAACCAATACTCTTTAACATTAACAAAAAATAATTCAACAGAAAGTTGTCTCACAGTAACACTAGCAACTTGCAAGCACAGTAAAACATTTTGGCATGTATCTTTCCGCCTTATTAGTGGGAGTTTCAGGGATTCTACTAGCAGCACTATGGACTCACTACATAGTTAGAGAGTAAGAGAGTACACCAGTCTTCTTTTTTTCTCTTGTTTTGTGAAAGAAATTACGTGAACTTGTGGTAGCCGGCATAATGCCAGCTCACTCAGCTTGCACCCAAGAAAAACAGACACAAGCCATGATGACGCAGACTCGCATTACTTTAAGCAGTACATGCAGGTGGGGATATGGAAGCTCTTACTTTTCTATAGGGGTGGCACTGGCCATACTCAGCTACATCATTGGCTACGGCTCAATGTAATTTATATTTCGCACTGCCCCACCGGGCCTTGACTACTACAAAAGGAAAATGAAGATTATTAATTTCTGATCATATATCCTGCCGATCACATGATCTTTGCTTATATGATGGATTAATTTAGGTGCTTTGTTTTGATAGATTGAGTGAACAACAGCGATAGTCCACCCATGACACAGCTGAAAGAAAATTATTAACATAGGTAGTGAGTGTAGTACCCATAATTGCCGGAGGAAGGGACTTGACTTGATATAATGTCAACTATACAATACATACACAATATATGCTGTGTTTGCAAAGTAAACTACTGTACTGTTAGTCAATGGAGTATTTCTGAACAATCACAACTTCTAGTATTTGGATTTCCTCTGCTTTGCTACTCTGGCACGGACAGGCTGTGCAAAGTAACACTCTTCATCCACTGAGCGTCTACTCTACACATACACCTCTGCTATCTATGAGGAAGAAGATACCATCCAGGCTTCCAAAGTAAATGTCTATCATTCTTCTTAATGTCTCAACTGTACCAACTTTACTTTTTCTCAACAACCAACTAACCCCCTTTTCATTTTATTTGGTAAACCACCGTCTTGACTTGCATTTGAGTTTCACCCAAATGATATATTGCAATGCACACCACACATGCATTTTCTGATTCACCCACACAGGCAGTCATATTTTCTTTCTCCTCCAACCATCCTTGCTTCAAGAAGCCATGCATCTGATTCCTTCCTATCAACCACCTCTGCCTGCATTCAAAAACAAGTATCGTTCTTTACAGTCATAAATGTTACAACTCGCTCGTCCTTCCTTTCACCCTCCGCCCTCCGCCTTCCTTGAGACCAACGGATCCCTCGACCCCTCACAGTCCGGCTTCCGAGCAAACCACAGCACCGAGACCGCTCTCATCGCAGCCACCAACGACATCAGGTCCCTGCTCGACAACGGGGAAACGGCTGCCCTCCTCCTGCTGGACCTCTCAGCAGCCTTCGACACCGTCTGCCACCGCACCCTGATACAGTGCCTCAGCAACGCCGGAATCCAAGAAGCGGCCCTGGAGTGGATCATCTCATTCCTCGCCAGAAGAACCCAGAGAGTCCGCCTCCCCCCATTCCGATCCGCAGCCACCGAAGTCATCTGCGGCGTCCCGCAAGGATCCTTGCTCAGCCCCACCCTCTTCAACATCTACATGAGCCCTCTCGCAGCCATCGCCCGCCAACACAACCTCAACATCATCTCCTACGCTGACGACACCCAGCTGATCCTCTCCCTCACCAACGACCCCGCCACCGCCAGAGCCAACCTCCAGGAATGAATGAGAGATGTCGCAGAATGGATGAAGATCAGCCGTCTAAAACTGAACTCAGACAAGACGGAAGTCCTCATCCTCAGATCATTTCCCTCCGCCTTGGCCGACTCCTGGTGGCCCCCTGCCCTGGGCAGCACACCCAAACCAACGGACCACGCACGCAACCTGGGCTTCATCCTGGACTCCTCCCTCACGATGACCAAGCAAGTGAACGCCGTCTCATCATCCTGCTTCAACACCCTGAGCATGCTCCGAAAGATCTTCCATTGGATCCCCACCGAAACCAGGAAGATGGTCACTCAGGCCCTCGTCACCAGCCGTCTGGACTACGGGAACACCCTCTACGCTGGAACCACAGCCAAACTCCAGAAAAGACTCCAGCGCATTCAGAACGCCTCAGCACTACTCATCCTGGACATCCCTCGCCGCAGCCACATCTCCGCCCACCTGAAAGACCTGCACTGGCTCCCCATCAACAAGAGGATCACGTTCAGTCTCCTCACCCATGCACACAAGGCTCTCCACAACATGGGCCCGAAGTACCTCAACAACCGCCTCACTTTCTACACACCCACCCGCCAGCTCCGATCCGCCAGCCTCGCCCTCGCCACCGTCCCACGATATCGGAAATCCACCGTCGGAGGAAGATCCTTCTCCTACCTGGCAGCCAAGGTTCCATGTTTAAATATCGATAACAAAAATATAGTGTACAAAAATATAGATGTAAAAATATCGTTTACAAAAATATCGACTCCCTATACTTAAACAGGTAAGTACATAAATATCAACTCAAAAATATAGATGTAATAAATATAGATGTAAAAAATATCGACTTTAATAAATATTATAACTTTAATTAAATAATTAAATAATAATATTATTATTAACAAAATACATTACATTACTTTTATATTTTAACTATTTATAACAAATGAACTAAAGTTAATCAATATAAACTGAATAAATGTGTACATATACATATATTTAACACATAAAAGTATATAAAAATAATACATACATTTAATAACAATATAAAAACATTAGTAGTTAAAACATTTGATAGCGAAGGGGTAAAAATTACTATTCCCACTCCAGTGAGTGCAAGAGTAGGGAAAGCGCTGGATAGCGTAGGGGTAAATATTACTATTCCCACTCCAGAGGGTGCAACAGTAGGGAAAGCGTTGGATAGCGTAGGGGTAAAAATTACTATTCCCACTCCAAAGGGTGCAACAGTAGGGAAAAAATTGGATAGCGTAGGGGTAAAAATTACTATGCCCACTCCAGTGAGTGCAACAGTAGGGAAAGCGCTGGATAGCGTAGGGGTAAAAATTACTATTCCCACTCCAGTGAGTGCAAGAGTAGGGAAAGCGTTGGATAGCGTAGGGGTAAAAATTACTATTCCTACTCCAAAGGGTGCAACAGTAGGGAAAACGTTGGATAGCGTAGGGGTAAAAATTACTATCCCCACTCCAGTGAGTGCAACAGTAGGGAAAGCGCTGGATAGCGTAGGGGTAAAAATTACTATTCCCACTCTAGAGGGTGCAACAGTAGGGAAAGCGTTTGATAGCGTAGGGGTAAAAATTACTATTCCCACTTCAAAGGGTGCAACAGTAGGGAAAGCGTTGGATAGCGTAGGGGTAAAAATTACTATTCCCACTCCAGTGAGTGCAACAGTCGGGAAAGCGCTAGATAGCGTAGGGGTAAAAATTACTATTCCCACTCCAAAGGGTGCAACAGTAGGGAAAGCGTTGGATAGCGTAGGGGTAACAATTACTATTCCCACTCCAAAGGGTGCAACAGTAGGGAAAGCGTTGGATAGTGTAGGGGTAAAAATTACTATTCCCACTCCAGTGAGTGCAACAGTAGGGAAAGCGCTGGATAGCGTAAGGGTAAAAATGACTATTCCCACTCCAAAGGGTGCAACAGTAGGGAAAGCGTTGGATAGCGTAGGGGTAAAAATTACTATTCCCACTCCAGAGGGTGCAACAGTAGGGAAAGCGCTGGATAGCATAGGGGTAAAAATTACTATTCCCACACCAGCGTGTGCAACAGTAGGGAAAGTGCTGGATAGCGTAGGCGTAAAAATTACTATTCCCACTCCACAGGGTACAACAGTAGGGAAAGCGCTGGAACTCAAAACAATACAAAAACCAACTATCAAATTTTTATAAAATTTAATTTAGAATATAAACATAATTAATATATACATTTAATTATATTATTATTAACAAACACCTACACACCTAAAATTAATTACTCAATTACATTTAATATTTACTATTTAATTAATGAAAACTAATATATATTTTAATTAATTAATTATTAATTAATTGACAGCTTTCACACCATATACACTTATAAATACCACAACACAAACCTAAAATTATTTACTCTTTTACAATTAATAATTAATTATTTTTAATTAATTTATAAAGTATTTAATAATTATTCAATACAAATTTAATTACTTCACACCATTTTCACATATAAACTCCACTACACACACCTAAAATTAATTAAACAATTAACATAATTAATTAACATAATTAATTAATAATTGACTAATTGAAATTAATTGACAAATAATTATTAAACAATTAATATTAAATTAACACATTAATTAATCAATTAATTTTATATATTTAAATTACTTCCCACCCTATTCCCCTATAAACCCACAACCCGCTACTGAAGTAATAACCCAAAATTCTACATAAAATACATTAATAACTAATAAAATTCTACAACATATAATAAATTGACAGACAATACTCATTAAAAACACTAAAATACATATCATTATTAAAATATCGATATTTTTGTAAACTATATTTTTGTAAACGATATTTATTACAACTATATTATTGTTATCGATATTACTTACCTGTCAGTCGATATTCTGGTAAAACTATATTTTTGTTGTCGATATTTCTTCTTTTCGATATTTCTGCGGGGATATTTATGTCACACGATATTTTTCCGTCGATATTCCCGCTCTGCACCGGCAGCCAAGCCATGGAACTCCCTCCCCACTCACCTACTGATGACCCTGGATCATCTCTCCTTCAGGAAACAACTCAAGACCTGGCTGTTCGAGCAGTAGGGACCTCCCAACCCTCCTCAGCGCCTTGAGACCCTTACGGGTGAGTAGCGCGCTATACAAATTCTGTGATTGATTGATTGATTAAGTTCTTTCCCTTTTCGTTCATCACATCCCTCAAGTTCATCTGATATGACTTGGCTTCCCGATAAAAGTTTCCCAGCTGAGTTGAAGTCAAATAGAGGGGGCCATTGCTTACTCGAGAACTACTGCCGCTAATGCTATTGCTAAGTCAAGGGTGACTGTCTTCTCCGTGATCGGCAAAAATGTAGTTCTAAATTAGTAACTGTTCTTAACAGTACAGTGTACTTGTACTAGTGTACTGTCTACTGTACAGTACATCATACACTCCTGTGCAAGCCTACTCTAAAATGTCAATAATTAAGGAGTATAATAACTTACCACCGTCCGCCGCTGCTGAGCCATCCCCCACAGCTCATCCTGGTGGCACTTGTGGCGCCGCCGCATCACCCCCTGGAGTAGTGGACGCCTCCGCGCTGCTGGCCCCGGCACTCGTGGTGGGAGGTGCCGCTTCCGATGTTGTGATGACGCCTAGAAAAAACATGTCATATTTTTAGATGCCATACACCACCCCCTATTTCGTCTCGTAATGGAAGAAAATGTTAATACAGAAACAATTTTTAATTATTGGGAATGAAAAAAAGGGACGCTTTTGGGGAGGGTGTTAACCTTTTATATGCTTAGCCATTACATGCTACACTTTTTGGCACAACTGATGAATGCTTGCTTTTTAAAGTGCACCATTTTTCTAATTACAGAAAGAAGATTCCATTGCCAACAAGAGCTTTTCAATTCACCACCTACTCCTGTCCTCATCACCACCAGTACTTGAAGTTCAAACAAGGTGAGGGCTCGCACACAGTTATTCTAATAATTAGATGTGTTAAGTTGAAGTATATTGATTCTAGGGAAGGGTGTTTCAACTTTAACGTCATCTATCACCACTGCTCGCTCAGAATACTGCGCTATTAAAAATAAAGAAATTGTTTTTTTACTTCTTATTTGAAAATAAAACTTTAAAACTAAAAAACACTGTGTGGTTTTTGTTCACGAGTGAGTGAGCGGAATGGTTTGCACTACTGCATTTTGCAGGCATGCTTCGGTGACTCTGATAGGTCGGGACTCGGCGGTAGTCTTCTTCTGTTCTTCTGGGTCGAATAATCATTGGTCAGACACACTAGATAGTCGGTCAGAGGATTGAGGGTTCAACTTCTGTTCGGACTGAGGTATGTGGAAAGTCGAACAGCACCTATCATCAACAATGTCCTATTTCTCTTGTCCATACTTCTGTATGTGCAGAATAGTCCCTGAAACACTAGCGGTATGGTATGTGCTACTATCAAATCAAAAAATCCAACTACCAGCTTATTCTTGGTGGACATATTGACATTTTGTTGTTGAAATATGTCAAAGCACTTACATTAAGAAGACTAGAATAGACAGCAAGGGCAACCCAGAGGACCACACTCAGTGCCTAGAGCTATTGCTGGATCAGAGTTTTGTTTAACACCCTTTACCGACTGGGCAAGCTTAGCTACCTACACAGACCGAATCATAATAATAGTAAATAGTAATAGCACAGAGAGCGATAGTAGAGGCAAGATAAGAATGTCGAAACAGTCTACAAGAAGACCAAAGACTATTTTGCGAAAAATAGAATTAGGAAACAGTTTGGAATGAATAGGTGTTGTAAAAGTTAGGGAAGTATAATTATTAATATTAACAATGGAACAACTTACTGGGCCCAGCAGGATAGACCGCAGAGGACCGATCCTGCCCGCCTTGTTCCACTGGCGTCGCTGTCGTCCTCTTGCCCCTTGGAGTTGCTGATGATCATGAAATAAACACAAACATGGATGATTGTTTTTTTGAAATATTTGATTTCTTTGACCACAATCTAAAATTATCTCGGGGAAACAAATTGCACTGCATGTATTGACCTATCTGATCTGGTCAACTAGGAGGATAGTACAGTATTGCTGGGTTCGCAGACCGTCTACTTATGTAAGTTATGTAAATCACTAACTAAACCAACAACTAAAAGGTTCTACTATGACTGCCAGCACTAAGCGAGAAAATTACAAAAAACAATTTGATGGACAGAATGTAGATCAATGTCTTACATTCACCCCAGTACAAGGATCTGGGCCTAAATCCATCGTTTTTTGCACTCCACACCACCCTGGGTTAGATAATGGCTTTATGCAAATCAGCTCTGACCCTGTGCCCCATGGGAACAGTCCAGTCCGAACTACACAGCCATATCTTTCCCAGACCGGAATCAAGCATCCGAGGACCGGACCGGTTTCGAGGTAACACCTCTCATCAGCCCGGCTAGCTTGACTCCAGTGGTGTGGAGGCTCTGGGACCCACGTCTGAGCTACCCCAGTACACTCAGAGAGAAAATTACAAAAAACAATTTGATGGACAGAATGTAGATCAATGTCTTACATTCACCCCAGTACAAGGATCTGGGCCTAAATCCATCGTTTTTTGCACTCCACACCACCCTGGGTTAGATAATGGCAGTCCGAACTACACAGCCATATCTTTCCCAGACCGGAATCAAGCATCCGAGGACCGGACCGGTTTCGAGGTAACACCTCTCATCAGCCCGGCTAGCTTGACTCCAGTGGTGTGGAGGCTCAGAGCTGATTTGCATATAGCCAGTGTCTAACCCAGGGTGGTGTGGAGTGCAAAAAAACGATGGATTTAGGCCCAGATCCTTGTACTGGGGTGAATGTATGACATTGTTCTACATTCTGTCCATCAACTGTGTTTTTTGCAATTTTCACCCGAGTGTGCTGGGTATACTCAGACGTGAGTCCCAGGCTCTCCACACCACTGGAGTCAAGCTATCCAGGCTGAATGAAGGCTGATAGCCAGAAACCGGTCCTTGGATGCTTGATTCCGGTCTGGGAAAGACATGGCTTGGTAGTTCGGACTGGACTGTTCCCATGGGGCACAGGGTCAGAGCTGATTTGCATATAGCCAGTGTCTAACCCAGGGTGGTGTGGAGTGCAAAAAAACGATGGATTTAGGCCCAGATCCTTGTACTGGGGTGAATGTATGACATTGTTCTACATTCTGTCCATCAACTGTGTTTTTTGCCAGCACTAAGCAGCACGCGACGTGACAGACACAGTCCTTCATCATGATTGCAGACCACTAAAAAATGTCCTACTACTAATAACAAGTCATAATATACTCAACCTATCAATCCACCACTATCTCTTCTTATTAGTGGCAGCAGGAGTACAAAGGAAGGACTAGACTTAAGTCTCTAGTCTCTCTAGCATTACGCAGTTCTGTAAAATACTACACTCATACATAATCAGGCCAAATGAGCACAACGTTGCAAACAAGTAAGCATAGTAGCAATGCCACTGAGGAGGCGAGCAGTGCACCTGCAATCACAGAAGCTATAAACATTAATTTACCTGCAATGTAATCGAATCGGCAGCATTCTTGCTCTTCGGGAAAAACATATATTAGCAAAATAATAATAACACAGCGCAGAAGAAAACAAAGTAGTTATTAAATAGCTACTCACCAAGCCCGGGGATCTCCACGCCTAGCAGGTCGAGCAGGTCCTGCTCCGGTCAAGGAGGTCTGCCCACCGGCGCATCGCCTGATGGTAGGTGCGCCGGACCCCAGACTCCCTAAACATGGCCCGGCACACCTTATCCCAGAGCTTGCGATGCTCCCAGAGGCCATACCCTGCACCAGGCCTGCCGCCTGCTGCGGCGGTCTTTGGGAGGTAGCGCTGAACATAAAAGATAAGTGCGGCCACCTCCACCGCGCTGAAAATCTCCCGGGCCAAGACATCCTCCCCCCTTAATCGGACCCTTCCCCTTGTTCTTCCCGGCTCCCTGTGCCATGGTCCTGGACAGGAAGGAAAATAAATAGGAAAGAGAATAGGGAAAAAGTAAATAAAATAAAAGAGTTTAAAAAAGTAGTTTTAAAGTAACCAAAAGTAGAAAAAAACACAAAATATAGATGTAGAAAAAGAGATAGATAGATAATGAGTAAAAACATTTTTTAAAAGTTCAAACAAACGAAGGATTGCAAAGATGAAAGCAGGATAGAAAAAGCATGCCCAGAACCATAGCAATGAATGAAAAACAAGATGGCCGTGCCCATTGAGGACCGGGTGGGTATGTTCGCGCGATATTTCCCCCGCGAGCATGCAAAAACGGATGCGATGACGTGATTGTGCCCAATGCGAGCATGCAACTAGCGCCCGGAAACAGAAATACGCAACGCGAACACTGAAAACAAGATGGCCGTGCCAATGTACGACCGCATGGGTAACTTCGCGGTCGTCGCGCTGAAAAACCCCCCGCGAACGCGCAAAATGCCCTGCAAACACGCAAAAATAAAAAATCAGCAAATTCGCAAATTTCGCCCATACTTACATATGTGTTAATCGTAGAAATGGGAAAGAGTGAGTGTGAGTTAGAAATAGCTAAAGGGATCCCACAGGATATCTTTATTGACTGGGTTCCTATGCTATAATAAAAACAAAGAACTGTAGAGTTGTTGTTAACCCCTTTACCGCGGCCCCGATTTTCCCGCAGTGCGGCACGTCGGCAAAACGGGCGGGGCCATTGGCCGACGGCAGCACTGGGGAGGTAGTGCTGCCAATGGCCGACGGCAGCAAGTAAGGGGTTAAAGAGGGGGAATTTCACCCTCTCAAGCTCTAGATTGTTTGTGTGTACAGTGAGGGGGGTCAACAAGTTTCATGCCTCTTATCACCAGGGGATCTTGGCATTTCATAAGGACCAGGGGATCCTTGTGTACTCTAGTAGGGACGGTGTAGATATATGTCTGTAAGCTGCTGTCCCCTATGGTTTGGACTCATGTGGTAGTCCTACGTGAAAGGAAATAAATATATAAACCTTCTGGAATCACTTGAGGGGAAAACAAACAAGCATCAACATGGTTAAACAACCACAGTAACATGTAACAGAGAGATCAGGTATCTAGTATGAGGTAGGACAATGTTGTCGAACATTCTAAAAAGGTGGTCAATAGTACCAAAAAGAAAACAGATGTATACATTCGATACATGGAAAATAGTTCCATTTTGGTACAGGGAGATCCATTCATTAATCAATCATGCAGGTAGCTAGTCAATATCAAGCTGGAAGTACCACTGGTGAATGTGCCCTTTAAAGGGGCTGTCCAACAACAGTGGTGGATGGTGTACCCCCGCAGGAGTGTCCCAGTGTCCCAATGCATGTGTCCCTTTCACCCCAGCCACTGGATTGTGTGGCTATTGCTATCTAGGCTATATGTAGACTCACCTAGAAGGAGGGCGGGGGGCTACTTGTCCCAGCAGTGACGTCCAGGGTGCTTGCCAAGTGGCGAGAAAGGGACATGTAAGAAGACGTATAGTTAAGAGCCCTGGGGCCGTTGTTTATTAGGAGGGATAGGGAAAATGGAGATTGCTCGATGTCTTAAATCAAAGGTGACTGTAGTTATCTTATAGTGGTGATGGCTGAATAGCCAGGGTATGGATCAGAGCAAGCACCCCAATCCAAAGGATCTGTGGGAGCTAGCATAAAGCCCGATGGTTACGTGCTACTGGACCATAAGTGAGCATGATGGCTGAGACTAGATGAGGCGGCCCAATTAACTTTGTTTTGCCAACTCGCAGGTGCGTGCAGCTGCAAATCTTCACTCAGCCAGGGGAAAGGGGGTACTTACTCGTATTGGAGTTCTTTGTGGTGCGGGGCATACCCCGCGTCCCGCTGTCACTGGAGGTGCAGATGGCCCATTGAGTGAGGTTCTTAACTCCATTGGGTACTGTGTTGTTGCCAGAGCTAGAACGCATCTGAAGTGTTTGGGGAGTCATGGCATGGGCACCATGTTGGAATTCCAAATGAAGGGCACCATTTTGTAGTGGTGTCTAAAGGTACAAGGGGATATCTCTGGTATGGTAGTGTTAAGCTAAATGTCCACTGCTAATAAATAATAAAGCGCAGGAAAAGATTATAAAAAATCATGAGGGGAGCCTGTAGGTATCACAGACCCAGAGCCTCTTGTCGCATGGCAGTTGTTTAAGGTACACTCCCTCTAGGGAGGTGTTCAAAAAGCAGCAAAGAGGGCAGTTACAGTGGTCTAAATTAGGCCCAGAAGGTAAGAGCTCTATTGTGGGAGCTGAATATGTGGGAAACAATTAATGGCCACAAAGGACATCACGAGGGGATGTCAGACAAGAGTGTGCTACCCACTAACACAGGGGTTGATCCATTGGGTTGGTGGAAGCCGAACCATGAGTGTGTTACCCAATACAAATTGTGGTATGTTGGGTAGCTGGGGTAGTCCTAGTGGAGCTAAATCGGTACTGCACCATCTAGACAGGGCACAGGTCAGGGTGGAGAGCTTGGGCAGTGAGATGGGGTGGCAGGGACACATGCAGTGTCTATGGTACGCCAAAATATCTGAACTCACAGAGCCAAGGGTTGTGTTACCATGACACCTCCACCCATGGTATGTCATCATTAAGTCCTGTACAATGTGTGGCAAAAAGAAAAGACCTACGGCAAAGAGCCCCCTTACGGGGCCTTTGGCCATTCAAGCGCCGGCCCAACGTGGAGCAGCCTGATGATGAAGCATGACACCTCCCGGGGGAATGAGAGCTCTTGCTCCTAAAAGGATGTACTCCTCTTCCATCTCATCCCCTTGTGGACACCTGGCACCCTGTCATCAATTACCACTCCTCCTTTCCCCTCTAGGAACTGCATACTTTTGTTTCTGCCACTGCTACAATGGGCCCGTATGCTGGACCTGTTAAGCCCCAGTACCTCCTCTTGTGATTAATATCTAAGACTTGAAACCATAATTGACTGATGTTGATTGGGTGCACAGACAAAATGTCGAGATTTGAATTTCGACATACAATTATATCAAAGTTTAAATATCGAAGGAACATAATATAGAAGGTAAGTAATATCGACACTCTTAATATCGATATTAGTAATATTGAAGTTTTAAATATCGATGTCAGTAATATCGATGTAAATAATTTCGATGTTACTAATATCGATTTTTTAATAATTTTTGTGTATATTATATTGCATTTATTATGTTTTTTAATTTTTTTAATGTAATTTAATTAAATTTTTTATTTTAGTACTGTAGCGGGTTGTGGGTTTATAGGGGAATAGGGTGGGAAGTAATTTAATTATGTTAAAATAATTATTAATTAGTGGGAATAATTAATTAATTTTAATTAATTGGTAATTATTTTTAATTAATTTTAATTGATTGATTAATTGATAAATATGTTCTGTAGTGGGTTATGGGTTTATAGGGGAATAGGGTGGGCCGTAATTTAATTATGTTAAATTAATTATTATTAGTAGTTATTATTAATTAATTTTAAATATTTGGTAATTACATTTAATTAAATGGTAATTAATTTTAATTAATTGATTAATGGATAAATATGTTTTGTAGCGGGTTGTGGGTTTATAGGGGAATAGGGTGGGAAGTAATTTAATTATGTTGAATTAATTATTAATTAGTAGGAATTGTAAATTAATTTTAATTAATAAGTAATTAATTTTAATTAATTGGTAATTAATTTTAATTAATTCATTAATTGATAAATGTGTTCTGTTGCGGGTTGTGGGTTTATAGGTGAATATGTTGGGAAGTAATTTAAATGTAATTAAGTAATAATGTTTTCAAATTAATTGTTTTGTTAATTATATAATTGTTAATTAATTATTAATTGGTAATTAAAAATTATAAAATGGTATATTTTAATAATTTTTTTTGGTTAAATATATTTTGCTAATCATGTTTTTAATAATTATGTATAGGTATTGTAAATGGTTTATATTTATTTAATAGTTCATATTTTTATTATTTAAAAAAAGCATTTATTTATAAGTATGTCATTTTAACCCCTACGCTATCCAACACTTTCCCTACTGTTGCACTCTCGGGAGGGGGAATAGTAATTTTTATCCCTACGCTATCCAACAATTTCCCTACTGTTGCACTCTCTGGAGTGGGAATAGTAATGTTACCCCTACGCTATCCAACACTTTCCCTACTGTTGCCCTCTCTGGAGTGGGAATAGTAATGTTTACCCCTACGCTATCCAACACTTTCCCTACTGTTGCACTCTCTGGAGTTGGAATAGTAATTTTTACCCCTACGCCATCCAACACTTTTCCTACTGGTGCACTCTCTGGAGTGGGAATAGTAATTGTTACCCCTACACTATCCAACACTTTCCCTACTGTTGCACTCTCTGGAGTTGGAATAGTAATTTTTACCCCTACGCCATACGAAACACTGTCCCTACTGTTGCACTCTCTGGAGTCGGAATAGTAATTATTACCCCTACGCTATGCAACACTTTCCCTACTGTTGCACTCTCTGGAGTTGGAATAGTAATTTTTACACCTACGCTATCCAACACTTTCCCTACTGCTGCACTCTCTGGAGTGGGAATAGTAATTGTTACCCCTACGCTATCCAACACTTTCCCTACTGTTGCCCTCTCTAGAGTGGGAATAGTAATTTTTACCCCTACGCTATCCAACACTTTCCCTACTGTTGCACTCTCTGGAGTGGGAATAGTAATTGTTAACCCTAAGCTATCCAACACTTTCCCTACTGTTGCACTCTCTGGGGTGGGAATAGTAATTTTACCCCTACGCTATCTAACACTTTCCCTACTGTTGCACTCTCTGGAGTGGGAATAGTAATTGTTACCCCTACGCTATCCAACACTTTCCCTACTGTTGCACTCTCTGGAGTGGGAATAGTAATTTTTACTCATACGCTATCTAAAATGTATTTAGTTTTTTATTATTATTTTGTTGTTGTTATTAATTGTTATTTATATTATTATTTTATGTTTATACATTTATTTGTAATTTATTATATTTTTATTTATTTATCAGTTATTAAAATAATTAATTTAGAGTTATTGTTAATGAAAAATATACTATGTATTATATCTTTATTATTATTAATTTGTATTACATTATGTATTGATTTTAAATATAATATATTTTTAAATATGTTTATTACATTTATAAGTATTATTTTGTTAATATTACATTTTTATTTTATTAAAATAAAACGATATTTTACAAAAAACGATATTTTTGACATTCTATATTTTTTTTCTCCATATTTTTGTACTTACCTTGTTAGGGATAAGATCCCGATATTTTTACCATCAATATTTTTGTTGCGATAATTTTGTATCTCAAATTTTTTGTATTCAAGATTTTGTCATAGATTCGTTGATTGTGCTCACACCAATGCATGGCCATATTTGATTTCAAATTGTTGTTTCTGATATTACTTTGATACAGTTATAATGCGACATCCTTGGTTTTAAGCCGCATGATTTTCATCAGGTCAATCTTTGTGGAATTCTTAAGGGTAAGTGGAGCATATGTTGAGTTTGTGCACCATGTAAAGCATCTGGAAGCAGCGTGTTATTACACATTACGAGCTCCAAAGTTCAGAACAAGATGATTTACCATCCAGATTTACAGGCTATTATAAAGTGGGCTAAGATTTGTAGTTTTATTGCTCATTTCAGATGATACGATTTATCCTCTTTTGTTCAAATCTGTCCTTCAGTGACTGTCAGACCATGAGTTAAGAGCGTTGCAGTGTAAACAAGCATTGGCACATCCAAAAGCCAATAGGTCTCTCCGTTGAAACCTATGGCCTTTGTCAATGTTTTTTATCCATGCTGTAAAGCATCCCCTATCCTGTGCAGCATGGCTAAATAAGAAAGAAAATCCCATGATGTAGCCAATTGTTTTTATTTTGTATTAGCCAATCCGAGTTGGATCGGCAAACAAAAAGAAATAATTAAAGCAAAGGAGCGGAAAGTAACAGAGAGGGTGAGGGTGGGTCAACATGGGGATGCACGTAGAAAAGAAAGCATGGAAGGCAGGAGTGGGAAGTGGGGCAAATCAGCAGATACTCCAGGCAACATCAAAAAAGAGGAAAATGAGGAAGTAGGCTACAAGCAGTTGTCAATAAAAGGGACTTGAAACAGGAAGGAAGATTTGACAAGAGGCAGGAGAAACAGCAGGACTCAGAAAAAGAGAGAGCAGCTGTGGGCATTAAAGCAAAGGGTCTGTGGGGTGTCCTTCCACCAGTAAGTAAAAAGAAATAAAGGAGAAATGATTTGTCTGACTCATAAAGAAAAAATGGACATTAACCATACGTTTCAAATGTGCCTTCCTTGGTAGGCGAGGCCAAATGCTGAGGAAGATGGCTGCACACTAAAGCGGCTCCAGCACCCAGGCCCGGCATCGCATCCATCCGTAGCACAATCAGGAACAGAGAGCCGAAGTAAAGGAGCCTAACACCCTGGCGACCCCCTGGTCAGGGCCAGGAGAAACAGGCATTCGGTGCCTGGTAACAAGAGACTCGGACCGGGGTGAAAGACCTGGGAGGCCTCCGTGACCAGTTCTCCGCGAGTGACCCAGCAATATCGAGACGGCGGCGAAGTAATACAGTCCCGGCTGACAAAAGATGAACCCGGGGTGTGTGCATTGAGCGGATGGAGACCCGTTCCACTGAGAGGGAGGGCTTGCTAATCCACCGGCCTGCTGGGCCCATCTGGAATAGAACCACCATAATTTCATAAGCTCGAATTTAGTTCATAGATGCTAGAGTGGCGTTCGGACCATGCATCTACGAGGTTTAGGGGTGGGCGACAGGCACTCTGCAATTTGGGAAGGTGAGTGGTATTAGATCCGCCGTGCAGGGAGACAGGGAGGATGGGTCGGGTTAGTTACAGTTGGGGAAGGGGGGTATTTAGTTACGTTCCAGCTCAGTCATCGCAGCAGGGAGGGGGGAAATCCAATGGTCCTGCGGCTCTCAAGGTGAGATGAGGGGGATTCTTGATCCCAAGCTTCCCAGGAAAAAGGAATCACACACATAATCCAAGAAGTTCTCATCAAAATAATATACACATACCTCTATAAATAGTAGGATGGGAAGGGACCTGCAGTTCCTTACATGTAAACGGGCTAGGAGACACATTCAAACAGGGAATAGTCCTCCAATATTTAAAATGCCAGACGCCGGAAACAGTCCTATTGCAGGAGACTTCCCTTGTCGGTAACACCTGCAAGGCCCTAAATCGATGGGGACACCGACTCATAGCCCACGCAGGGTTCCCCTCTGGCTCCCGAGGGACAGGTGTCCTTTTCAGCCACACCTGCCCATACATGCACCGTAAAACATGGGTGGACACCGAGGATAGATTTGTAGCTGCAACTGGTACTTGGGATGGGAAGCCCCTACACTACAACAATCCACGATAGGCGACCTAAGTAAATTCATCCTAGACCTCCATGTGGGTACTTTGGTAATGAGAGGAGACTTTAACCTGATGTTGAATGGAAGGATCGATCAATGCCCCCCACGACTTGACCCCCACGCTGGGTCAAAACTAGCAGACTTCCTGTCGGCTGTTGGACTTGTCAACATCTGGAGACAACTTAACTCAGCAACCAACCAATTTACCTTCTATCCGGGAGCTATTGGCAGCCAGTCAGGCATGGATTACCTGTTTACACACACTGTGGACGCCCCTGGCTTCGTTGAGGCCAAGTGCCTGGCAAGGGCTATCTCCGACAAATGTAGCACGTTACAATTGCTGCGTTGTTAGCTCATGTGACATTACTTTGCAAGTCATTTCAACGACTTGCGCTAGGTGGCGCGCTGGACTTAGGAAAAGTATTAATTACTATTCCTACTCCAGTTAGTGCAACAGCAGGGAAGGTGTTGGATTTAAAATCCAACACATTCCCTGGTGTTGCACGCCACCATAAGATATATGAAAAAGGGGAGATGACGGGCAAGTTATTAGCCTGGCTTGAGAGAAGGTATCAGGCACACCGCTGGGTCCACCACTTGAGGGGGGTATGGGGAGAACAGTTAGTTAACCCTCAGGAAATAGCAGAGGTGTTTGTCGCCTATTTTGACACAATATACACATCCGCTACCACATCCTCTGCTCTTGATTCTTGAAATCTCCTAGCCACTATCCCAGTCACCGGCCTCTCTCCCGAAGAGCGGGAGTCTCTGTAAGGAGACTAAACTGAAGAAGAGCTACAATCCGCAATACGGGCATGCACTCTGGTAGGGCCATGGGACCCAATTGGCTCCCAATTGAGTTCTTTAAATTACTGGCCACTAAGTTGAAACCCTATCTCTATAAAATGTACTTAGATAGCTATCAAAAATCTGTCCTGCCAGATGAGATTAGACTTGCATCGATAGTAGTGATACATAAACAGGGCAAGCCACGGAAGAGTGTGGTTCATACTGACCAATCTCATTGCTCACCGCAGAGGCAAAAATCATCGATAAAGTGTTGGTGGACAGATGTATCCCTATAATCCAAAATCAGGTGCATTCCGACCAATCAGGCTTTATGCTAGGTTGAAATACTGCCCTCAATCTCCGTTGTCTGCATGGTGTGTTGGGCAGAGTGGGAACAATACGGGCGGATGCGACTCTGCTGTCACTCAATGCCAAAATGGCTTTTCACAGTATTGAATGACCCTTCCTATTTGCAGTATTGGAGCGAATGGGTTTCGGACCTAAGTATATGAAATGGATTACGCTCCGCTACACAGAGCCAAAAGCGCAAATAGTAGTCAACTGCCGCACATCCCGACATATCTAATTGAGTAGGGGAATTCGTCAAGGATGTGCCCTGTTGCCGCTTATTTTCGTGCTGGTTTTAGAACTACTGGCGATATGGGTGGGAGGGGACTTCCTAATACGGGGATTAAAATGAACAGAACACCATGAAGATAGAATCTCCTTTTATGCGGACGATATACAATTATATATATCAGCCCTGACGGTTTCAATCCATCGCATCCTTCACATATTCCGGACCTTCGGCAACCACTCAGGGTATGCCATAAACTGGACCAAATCCATACTATTCTTGATCCACGGTCCTATACCAAAACTTCCCAAAGGCTGCGAGGTCCCCGTGGCACCTTATGGATTCTGAGACTTAGGGATCTATGTGACCCCCGATCCATCACTCTTTTATGACGCCAATTTGCAGGATCCCCTAACCCGCTTGCACACCGATGTTCGACATTGGTAAACCCTCCCCGTGACCCTCCTGGGAAGAGCTGATCTTTTTAAAATGCTGGCATTGCCTTGCTTTTTGTACGCACTGCAAAATACCCCCTTCAAAGTTTCAGACTCCTATTTTACTAATATTGAGAGTGCAGTGCGGACTATGTTTTGGGATGAGAAATCACCGCATATCTCATTGCATAAATTGACAAGGGGATGGTATGTTGGCGGGATCGCCATACCTGATCTTAAATTATATTACTGGGCGTCCCAGTTGACGGTAATTGATCGATGGATCCATGGCCCACAAACCGTACCAAGCCATCAGACAGATCTATGGCTAATGTGACAAAGTGACACTGCATAACCCTCTATATAAACCCTAAGCACCAACACCTTACAGGCCCTACAGCCCACACTGTAGAAATATGGCACCTGGTCAATAAAAAACTAGGGTGGCACAAGAAAATTACACAAGCAACACCACTCTGGGCGCCCGAGTGACTTGGCAAACTGAGCTCCTGCCCGGGTTTGACAAGTGGGATCTAATTGGCATCTCATTAGTGGAGCATTGATGGAATAAGAATGGGCTAATCTCATTTGCCAACCTACAGAAGGAATATCAATTAGCACAGTCCAAAACTTTCAGACACCTACAAATTAGTCATGCCCTTAAGGCTGCAATCTCCAGTGGGGGGACTCTCCCAGCGGCATCCCCTCTAGAAGACCGATTGCTACTGGACCCAATGCCCAAGAAAGCCATATCTATCAGAAAGTAACATTGTTGCTATCAAAAGCCGGGCATGGACGTCGAGCCATACAGCGGCAGCGGCAACTGTTGCAGACAAAAGTATCTGCGGACCCAGAGTAGGACTCTGCAGAACGCCGATAATGCCGCCGAAGGGTGTCAGAAGGAAAGCCCAGATTCCGGCCGATGCTGCTGCTTCTGCTACTACTGGGAAAACCGCGAAGACTCCAAGCGGTAAGAAAGTCCTGAACTCTAATGATAAAGCTTCTAAGGGCGATAACAATGCCTGTACCAATGCTAATGTTATGGCCAGCCCTGCTAAGCGCACCATCCCGCAGTTACTTTCACAAGGCAAAGGTGGGAAAAAAGACATTCAGAATATCCAAAGAGATGAACTATCAGGCTTAATGGGGGCTGAGCCGGTTGATGAATTTCCTTCTCACCAGGCTGTCGGAGAGGAGACCAAAGGCGCACAGCAGACTATCCAGTATACCGCTGTGGTCGAGGATAATCTCACATTAGACTGTAATTCTCACCGGGGCAATGGAGGTGATTCCGTGGTTAGAAATAGCGCTGCAGGAGTAAATATTAATGAGACGGAGTCAATAAATGATGATAGTGTCTTAGCTGTACCTCAGGAAACGGGCAGCGTTAATGGCACTGAGGAAAGAACCAAGATTGGCTTGTATGGCATACCTGGAGCATGTAATGATGTAGAGGCACTCAGTCTTGATCCATTAGCCAAGGAGGCAGAGTTGATGGATCTAGTAGAGAAGTTTTTTTCATTGTCAGATCACTCCGATTTTTCTAGTGAGGATGTGAAGAAGAGTGGCAAGTCCCTAATGACTCATCAAGGGGATGAGTTGAGTGAGCATAGTAGTACACCCCCTGAAGACACGGGAGGGGACACATTGGAGGGGAGCCCACAGACGCTGCGTAAGAAAAGAACTATACTAGAGAACTCTAGCTGTCTCGGTAATTCTCTTTTACCAGTACAAAACCCAGGAGGTAGAGCCCTAGATGGGACGGAATAGGCCGACTATGTGGCACGAAGAGCTGTAGAGCCATCGGAAGAAGTATCTCTGAATCTCATCTATCAGACAATAATGACCCACAGGGAGGAAACACGATTATAAAGTCAGAGGACACAGAACGTATGTCGTAAATTACAGAATCCAGTATGTTGCATTGCTAAGACATGTTCAGAATTTACTACAAGAATTACCGAAGCTGAGGAGGACAGGACTCACGTAAATTTATTATTGAATTGTTTACTCAGGCATTCCCTTAATTAACTCAATGGGACTGGCAGACAGAGGGATTAAGGACTCATTGTTTCCCTTGTTGTACGGGCTAGGCCAGGCCTGACCGCAGAAGTGCAAAAACCAAGGGCCATTTTGATTTCGTTTAATCATTTTTTTACATTGGAGGCGGTTTCTGAGCTGGCACGGCCCGATAGAAAGAGAGTCGGCAAGGGCGTTGAATTTTTTGTCTGGCTGGAATATTGTCATCAGACAGTAGAAAAACAATGGCAACTAAGACAACTCATTTTACCATTCCAAGATAAGGGGGCCCAAGCATTCCTACTGCAACCGGCCAAATTGAAAATTGTGCATAAAGGGAATACTAGTTTCTTTACTTCTGAAATACTTGCGAAATAATTTTTGCAAACCTTTAAGGTGCTTAAGGAGGGACCAGGCATAAAGAGATTATTTGGAGATTCTTTTTTGTTCATAAGTTTAAACAGTTATATATCTCTGCTTATGAAGTTTTATGAAGGTGTATGCCCCTAGCATCAGTATATGTTATATTTTGGTGGAATAGAGCAAGTATGATATATTCTATGTTATTTATAGATTTGTAGGCTGATGTTTAGGATGTTTCCCTTGTTTCACTTTTGTTTCTGGGGATCATAGAAGTAAAAAACCTACCTTGATTGTTAATTTTTGCTATACCATCTCACTGTGTGGGAGGCACTTTTGGGTGTAGGAAGCACGTCATAGCTAGGACTGGCAGTCCTAAAGCCTCAAGGTAGGGGGGTAGGGGGGTGGGGGCTGGACGTGGTAGAGCAGAGGGGGATGGGTGGTGGGGGGAGGAGCAGGGAGGGAGGGATGAAAGAAAAGGAAAAAGGAAGATCCATAGCAGCAAAGAAAGGTTTGAAGCGCAAGAATATTTATTTATAGTCTTTCAGGAATACTAAATCTGTATGTATGGCAAATTTAGGCCTGCGAATATGCACACTGAGGGCTCGATTCCGATCCGGTAAAAAAATCCACCGTACGATTAGTATTCGTAGCCGAATCCGTACGAATAGAAAAATACCGTCCGACCTGCGTAGTACGATCCATTAGCGCCTATTCCCGTACGAATATCAGCCATCCGTACGAACAACAGTCGAAGCCCCGTACGACTTAGCGTCGGAAATCAAACCGTACGATTTGTAAACCTGCCGTACAACTACACAAGTACGATCCAGTTCGGGAACCCAAAACGCGATTCGTACGGGCCAAAGTAGTCGCGCGTGAAGATGGATTCGTACGGGATCCCATGCCTCACAGCAAGCAATCAATACATACCACACTTGTACCCCTCGCCCAAGCCTACGCGAGCCCCCACCCGCCAACGGCCCGTACAACCCCGTACAACTCGATCTCACGCACAAGTACCGCACGCACACCCCCCCAACAAGCGTACGCGAGCCCCCCACCCGCCAACGGCCCGTACAACTCGATCGCACGCACAAGTACCGCACACACACCCTCCCAACAATCGTACGTGAGCCCCCCACCCGCCAACGGCCCGTACAACCCCGTACAACTCGATCACACGCACAAGTACCGCACCCCCCCCAACAAGCGTACGGGAGCCCCCCACCCGCCAACGGCCCGTACAACTCGATCGCACGCACAAGTACCGCACGCACACCCTCCCCAACAAGCGTATGCGAGCCCCCCACCCGCCAACGGCCCGTACAACCCCGTACAACTCGATCGCATGCACAAGTACCGCACGCACACCCCCCCAACAAGCGTACGCGAGCCCCCCACCTGCCAACGGCCCGTACAACTCGATCGCACGCACAAGTACCGCACACACACCCCCCCAACAATCGTACGCGAGCCCCCCACCCGCCAACGGCCCGTACAACTCGATCGCACGCACAAGTACCGCACGCACACCCCCACAACAATCGCACGCGAGCCCCCCACCCTCCAACGGCCCGTACAACCCCTTACAACTCGATTGCACGCACAACTACCGCACGCACACACCCCCAACAATCGTACGCGAGCCCCCCACCTGCCAACGGCCCGTACAACCCCGTACAACTCGATCGCACGCACAAGTACCGCACGCACACCCCCACAACAATCGTACGCGAGCCCCGCACCCGCCAACGGCCCGTACAACACGATCGCACGCACAAGTACCGCACGCACACCCCCCCAACAAGCGTAAGTGAGCTCCCCATCTGCCAACGGCCCGTACAACCCCGTACAACTCGATCGCATGCACAAGTACCGCACGCACACCCCCCCAACAAGCGTACGCGAGCCCCCCACCCGCCAACGGGCTGTACAACTCGATCGCACGCACAAGTACCGCACGCACCCCCCCCCCAACAATCGTACAGGAGCCTCCCACCCGCCAACGGGCCGTACAACTCGATCGCATGCACAAGTACCGCACGCACCCCCCCCAACAATCGTACGCGAGCCCCCCACCCGCCAACGGCCCGTACAACCCCGTACAACTCGATCGTACGCACAAGTACCGCACGCACACCCCCACAACAATCGTACGGGAGCCCCCACCCGCCAACGGCCCGTACAACTCGATCGCACGCACAAGTACCGCACGCACACCCCCCCAGCAATCGCACGCGAGCCCCCCACCCGCCAACGGCCCGTACAACCCTGTACAACTCGATCGCACGCACAAGTACCGCAGGCACACCCCCACAACAATCGTACGCGAGCCCCCCACCCGCCAACGGCCCATACAACTCGATCGCACCCACAAGTACTGCACACACCCCCCCCCAACAAGCGTACGCGAGCCCCCCACCCGCCAACGGCCCGTACAACCCCGTACAACTCGATCGCACGCACAAGTACCGCACGCACCCCCCCCAACAAGCGTACGCGAGCCCCCACCCGCCAACGGCCCGTACAACTCGATCGCACGCACAAGTACCGCACGCACACACCCCCCCAACAATCGTACATGAGCCCCCCACCCACCAACGGCCCGTACAACCCCGTACAACTCGATCGCACGCACAAGTACCGCAGGCACACCCCCACAACAATCATACGTGAGCCCCCCACCCGCCAACGGCCCGTACAACTCGATCGCACCCAGAAGTACCGCACACACACAACGCCAACACCCAAACCAGCACAACAACACCAAACATGTCTCCTGTGTACACACCATTGAGTAAGAATGTACTGGTCACAGCTAAACAGGCAAACAGAGGTCAACAATGACACCCACCCCATATATGACACACACAACCAATTCAAAATAAGCCACACCCACTTTTTCACCAATAAAAGGGTTCACGCATACAACCCAGCATCCTTAGCAACATATCCATTATTGCGAAGAAACAGAGAGCACACCAACAATTGCAGCAACATACCTTCACACATACACCCTATCACATCTACACCCACATCACCCCCTTCACAATCAGAACCACACACCCTCATCCATACACACCATCACCCCCACAACCACATACACCCCACACCATGACCACACACAAGAATCCAAAGTTCACTAACCCGGAGATGGAGATCCTTACAGATGAAATCATCAGAGTCGAGCCACAGCTGTTTGGCGCATTGGTCAGACAGACCAGCATGGCACAAAAAACTCCCCTGTGGGAGAGGATCGTAGACCGGGTCAATGCTGTTGCACCCATCAGGCGCACCAGGGGGGAATGCCAGAACAGGTGGTATGATCTGCGGAGGATGGTCAAGAAGAAGATGGACCAGGACTACGCCAATGCACACTACACTGGAGGTGGTGGTCCCCGCAGACCTCCTGTATACCATCCCTGGGAGGAGAAAGTCATGGACCTGCTGTCACCGGTGGGAGTACACGGAATATGAGGAGCCGTTGAGCTTGGTGAGTGTACAATAAAAAGATGCTACAGGGGTGGACTTACAAAAGTGCCCAGAAGCATGGGGTGGGTGGCCATGAGTCCCAGCATGACAAAACAAAATGGGGTTTGATGCAAGGGGGAGGCACAAAGGGTGGAAGGTGGAGGGTAGGAAGCTACTCTCATCCCATATGTCCCAGGGACACACCCAAGCACCATGCCCAATGCACAGGGATAGGGAAATATCACACAAGATAGTATACTACAGTTGCCAAACAATTTCATGTGGTGGACACACCTTCCAGAGAACCAACATTTTGTGGCACAGTAAGGCAGTGTAGCGAGCGAGCAAGCACTAACAACCTGGCTCCATCCCTGTCTCCCTCTCCCTCCCACTCCCACTGTTGCCCACTCCCTCTGTTGCCCTCTCCCTCTGTCGCCCCCTCCCCCTGTCGCCCCCTCCTCCTGTTGCACTCCCTCCCTCAGTCTCCCTCCATCCCTCTGGCTACCTGCCTCAGTCACCTCACCTCAGCCCCCTGGGCACACAGACAGTTGCACCCAAGCACTGCACAGGCCTTTAAAACACCTTAGAGCAGAATGTCCAGGGATAGCAGTCATCTACTAATTGCCTGCAACACACCCACCATTTGCAGTGGAGAATGTACTGTGTCAGGACACACATTTGGGAACGCTCTGTACTACACAATGGGCACAGGTGTAGGCACCACAAGTCCCTCCTGTGATCACTGCAAACAGCAGGACAAGGTCACACATCCTGTGCATGAACACAAAATCACGATTATGCCAGCATGCCACATCAGGGGGCAGCCAAATAATGAACGATGGACGCTTGCAAATGACACGCAAACTACTAACATGGCCTGTCATACACCCCCCTTACAGAAACTCATCCCCTGGGGACAGGCATAGGAGTGCAACAATGTCACAATTGTCATGTACCACAACTAAACACTCACTCATATGAATACGCATACAAGTAATACATGCACATTGCAGAAGCTCCAGTCCATTGTGCCTCTCAAACAATGCACGTGCCCCATCTCATGACTGTTGTGGATGCACGTAAGTAATAACATGGACATGGGTATTGACAAGGTGATGCGTCTTTGAGAAGTGATACGTTCAAAAGCCATGATCGATAAGTGTGTGTACAGGTCCAGAGGTGTTGGCATTGTGTGGCCATCACGGAACAGCAAAAGACATCCAAAGTAGTTGATGTTATGCAAATTAATGATGCCCTGTCCCTTACATCAACATGCTGCATCTAAACTCTGTGCATGCTTGATGCAGACATTAGGATTTACACCGTATCCTGGATGTTGCGTGAACGTGAGCAATGCTTAACATGTGTTGTGCCGGCAAGACAAGACACAGCAATGGCTGTGTCAGTCATTGTCAAGAGAATCGAAGAATGAAAATACCCCTGAGTACATGTCAATTTACTACCACTACATGCACAACTGAACAATGACAACAATGTAAAGCTTGTGGAACTGTGATGCAGATAATGGATAAATAAACAAGATGTCACTTGATAGTGCCTTAACAGTGTCTCTTTCTCCCACACACAGGGCAACGTGTGGAGCCCCCCCCCACCCCGGGGGGAGAAGGATCCCAGTCACAGGCTCAGACGGACACAGACCCCACCAACAGCCACGCCACTCAACGCACTGTGGATGACCCCAACCAATCTGGCACCTCTGGATCCCAAACACCTGCAGCAACTGTACCAGCTACATCTCTGCCAACCACCGGAACCATTCCCAACACATCACAGCAGACAGGTCAGAGCCCTGCACATGATCCATCAGCGAGCCTGTCTGAAAATGAGGGACACCCTTTGTCGGGCGCCCCTGAGGTGGCAGACAACCTCCACTCTGCCAGCACTCGGGGGGCCCGTCGACCGGTTGTGCCCACAAGCGCAGGCAGTGCTCATGTGGGTCAGGGTGGTGGGAGTGGTGCAAGGCGGAGGCGGGAATCTGGCCAGTCAGCTGCAGGGCCCGGTATGCCTGAACTCACTAACATCCTGGAGGCATAACGGCGGGACACCAGGGAGGTAGGCCAGCTTGCGGAGGTCCTCAACCAGGTGAAAGAACAGCAGGCAGAGCAAATAGCCAGGCAACAACAACATTATGGACGGGTGGAGGAAAGTCTGGCTTAGCTCTTGACGGTGTATCGGGAAATGAGCCAATCGCTACGTCAGATAGCTGCCAACATGCAGCGCCCTCCCTGTGTCACAAGGCCAGCAACATTACGGCAAAGTGCGACACCAGCCACAGGGAGGGGGGAGGAGGAGGAGGAGGAACTCTCTGACGTAGCCTCCCATGCATCGTCCATGCCTGCACGTGAGGGTCCCCCAAGGAAGGTGGGTCGTCCACGGCTAAGACGTTGAGGGGCAGTGGGCCATGCACATCTCCCAGGACACTGGACCTGGCAAATTGCCCCTGGGTGCAACAGTATCCCCTATGAGACTCTCCCACATGGACTTGCTGGTCACAGTCTGCCCAATGATGCCAAGCACTGTGGCCTTGTTTGTTGACTGAAACTGTAAGGCATCTCATCTCCAGCAGTGAACTTTGGATTCCACACCTTTCTGTACAGCACCTATTCACTTTTCCAGCACAAGATCACCAAATAAATATACTGAACCTCATACGCATTTGTTGATTTATCTTTGAACCACAGCATAAAATGATATGTGTGTGCAAATGTATACAATGCAAGGGTATCCAACAAATAGCAGCCATCCACACACTAGGATCAGAATCTGTGTGAGGACACACATCGGTCAGAAATTACTAACAACTAGAGACATGGATGGAAAGACACACCTGTGTGGGATAGTAAATTCTTGAGGGGGGTTTGGATGCCAAAACTGCTATCACAGCCAGGCCCAGGAGAGTCACATTGAGGTGTACAGATAATTGTGATACAACTAGTTGTCCACGTAGGGAGTACCTACAACTGTGTCTGCAGGTATGTGAACTATCATCAACATGATGCAGTACTGTGGATGTCATGAATGGCGCACAGGACAAGGGTGGCAGGACAGACTGTGGGCAATGGGCTGTAGCACTCTACACAAGCACACCTGACTAGGTGACCTACCCCTATGTCGCTACAAGTACTAGACTCCTGTTATGGGAGCAACGCATACAGAACAACTACCCACGTCTGACACATACCTACGCCAGACTGGGTAAATCACACCACACCCAAGAGACGTCGTCATGGTGTGTGTCCCCTGTGGCAACTTGACTGACTGTGACAGCTATGTCGAAGTGGTGTGACCACGTTATGTACTGCCACGTGACTGTTAGCAAGATGATTTTTCCAGCTGTGGTGTTGACAAGGTAACACTGTACAATATTGTGCCTATGGAAGGTGTGTGTGTGCTGTACATGGCACATGACCTGGTGGTACGTAGACCCAAGGTCATGTGAATCTGCATAGTTGTTCCAGTATGTGCTGCACACACAGACACATAAGCTGCAGTGGCTGAGTCAGAAGCATTGTGATACCAGGAGTGTGATTGTCTGGTGTTGTCTGTGTGTAGGGTGGCAGAAGCATGTTCTACAAGTGGATGGAAGGAGGGTCATCCTGTAGGTGTCTGTGTACCTGGATCGTGTGCGCTGCATCGTGCCTGTGCATGCAGCAGCAGCAATGAGTGAAAACATGACGGCAGGAGGGGTGTGACAACTTGCAAAACAGGCACATACCGCAAGGGCATTTGGAAGCCACAAAGTTAAATGTGAATGTGAAGGCAGGAGTGTCTGACTCACTCAGGGTCACTGCAAATAAAATGGCACAATAATGACCAAAGATCACTGTCACTGTATCAGGGCCCTTACAGACAAGTGGGGCACAGGACACACAGCGTCAGCAGGTGTAGACTACAGCTAGTGTGTCGAAAGCTAAACAGCTGCTACAAAGCCATCGACCTTACACAAAATATAGTATTCCAGCCTTCCCAAACACCATGCATGTGCCCGCTGTACACGTCAACACATAACAAGCATAAGCTTACTACATGCCAAATAGTAAACATGCACATTAGAAGGACATGTCCGTTGACATGATGGCAGCAGAATCTTCAAAAATAATCACACGTCATGCACAACATGATTTCTTACATTGTGAGCCCATGGAGCACTGTCAAACATACATGTGCATTGGCAAGGACTCAAAATGACACTATTAATGATGTCACCTGTAATGCAGCAGTAATATTAGGTACAAGCCTGTCAAGGACTGGCCGTACCTTTCTTCATCAGAGTGGTGTGATGCTCAAAGGGTTCCACCTCCAAATAGCCCCTTGGTCTGAGTACAAATGACAGACACAAAAGGGTGATCAGGCGACGGAAGGAGAGGATGGGAACTGCTGGGAGGGAGACCTGAAACAGAGGCAAATAACCATTAGGAGTAAATTCTCATGTCACTGCTAATACAAAAACCTCATTTGATACACTGTACCAGTCACACCTGTGAAGTGAAACGACTGGAGACAACATTAGATTAGTCATCATGCTATCACATCAGATCCGATGCTATGACACGGACACATAAAACCTAGGACAGTCTGTTATCCATTAGAGTATTGTGAAACGCTCACAAGTGAGCTACCATGCAATGAGATCTATGTTGTAAATAACTAATTCACTGGCTCAGATGAGGTGGACCTTACAAACAAATGAAAACAGTTGGCAATGCTACTTACGCAAATTGTAATATCTGTTTTTGATCATGTGTACCCATAAGGGCCATGTAGGCAAAATTTACTTCACCCACAACAGCTGTAAGAATCACATATGAAGAGGCAGCCAATTACCTACATGCAATGAAGGCACTCTGTAGCCAGTCTTTTAATCTATCAACATAGCATTACTATGCTAAACATGAGATGCAGGTAGAAGAAATATCAACTGCAAGTGAATTTGAACTAAACCACAAAATGATACCCTACCATTGCACATAAATGCTGCACGGGACTCAAGAATCATGTGAATTACTGCACTCCACTGGTGCAGCACAATAATTAACATATGCATCATCCCAACATTGTCATGTCTCAAGCAAAAAATACATGGCATCATGTGAATCAAAACAGAAGTGCTACTCACTGTGAAGGCTGGCGGAGCTGTATTTGCAACCTGCACGGAGGTAACGACATGACAGTGACATGATATACTGCAACAAGGGGCAATGCATCCATGTCCACAGATTCACAGGACAGTGATCTGAACATGTGGAACATACAGTGGGCCACACCTGCACGACATGGTAGAATGACAACCAAACTGGACTGTCCCACAAGGTGGAGGTGAGGATCCAGTCACATTCAAATGCACACAGTGATGCTGCAATCCCCCACAGAGTCCGTGTTTGAGACCTCTGACACAATGTCAAACCATGGTATATGCAATGTTGCAGTGTCAATGTCTACACACATTGATGCATCCACCAGAGTACACAACTACAACAGCTGACTGTCGGATGGGGTGACTATCCTGTCATGGGAGTGGGCATACATGTAATAAGTAACATAATGTTGTAGCATGTATTCATGGTAGCACTACATGCACATGAACATGTACCACACGTTTCAACACATACCAACGCTAAACAGCCTCGTATGAGTCCTTACCCAAATTGACTTCTCCACATGTCCATGCATGTTCCGTTGATTAGGCTGACGTTGCAATCATATTGAGCAATAGCAGGGTGACCACGATGACCCAAACGGACAACAGGCAGGGTGAGCTGTGGATGAGAGTGGCACACAAGGGGTCAAGGTCTGTACAATGTTATTTTGACAATGTCCTGTTGAATATCCAGATGTTGTAGTACACCTGTACATTCCAAGTACACACATAGCACGTATGTGTGTTGCATTACATCTGCACTTGTGTGACACAGCACAAGAGAGATCCAAGTGACATTGCATACAGTCTGCTGCATACACATCATGCTACCCATGCAACTCTGTAGTACATGTATTACATAAAAGCAGCTATGACTCACCATTATGAGAAGAAGTTGCGGATGAGGTGACTCCGGATATCATCTTCTTCCTCCTCATCACTGGTATCCTGGCCAAGGCCTTCATCCTCAACGGGCGGATGTTCCAGCTCATCAGGGTCAAGGTAGAGCGGCACGGCCTTCTCCACTGCCATGTTGTGAAGCATGCAGCACACAGTGAAGATGTCACACACCTTGCGTGGGCTGTATTGGAGGGCTCCGCCTGTCTTGTCCAGGCACCTGAACCGGCTCTTCAGGAGTCCAAATGTCCGCTCAATCACCCGCCTGGTCTTCCCATGAGCATTGTTGTACCGCTGGTCTGCAGCTGTCCTGGGGTTGCGTAGTGGAGTCATGAGCCACGGCATGTTTGGATATCCAGCGTCTCCTGCAAATCAACATCATGGAAATGAGTGTGTAATATGATTCAGATGAAGAAGTTGTGACATACTGACATACATAGCTGACAGAGTATACTCACCAACAAGACATGCCCGGTGGTTGTGCAGCTGCAGCATCATCTGTGGTACCCTGCTACGCCTCATGATGAAAGCATCGTGGCACGATCCTGGAAGACGTGCAGAGACATGTGAGGTAATCATGTTGGCAAGACACACCACCAGGGCATTTATTGAGTGGTAGTGTTTCCTGTTGCGATACGCTTGCTCCTGAGCCTGTGGTGGCACCAGAGTAACATGTGTACCATCAATTGCACCAATTACATGTGGCATGCGTCCCAGGGCATAGAATTCCCCCTTGACATCTGTCAACTGTTCTGGAGTCGGGAATGTGATGAATTCATCAAGGTGGAGCAACATCGCAGCCAAAACATCTGTCAATACACGGCTGAACATGGTCTGAGACATCCCTCCCACATCAGCTATGGTCAATTGGAGCGTACCTGTGGCAAAGAAATGGAGGGCTGCCATCACCTTTACCTTGGGTGTCAGCGCAGTTGGATACCTGTGTCGTGGTTGCAGGTGAGCCTCCAGTCTGTCCGTCAGGTCCTTGATCATCTGTCTGCTGAAGCGATAACGACGGATGCAATTGCGTTCCCTCATGGCTTCCAAGTCAGGTAACGGCCGTTCCAGAGGGGGTGCCCTGCAATACACAAATATTTGAAAATGTGTTCAACTGTCTGAGTAAGACAATAACAATGTACATGGCACAAGCAACACTGCTTCAACAAATCTAGACAAGTGTGAGTGTGGCGTGGGAGACACACGGATGTAACATGTTCCAACTCCCAGCCACTCCTCTGTGAACAGTGAAAGACCTGTGGTCTGTGGAATGGATATGACATGCATACAAAATATCTGATGGAAAGGTCTTAGTGAGCATGACAATGTATCATGTCAGTGACACATGCCATGTGAATGTCAGTAGGAGGTTGTCTGCACATCCAGACAGCTTACAGCAATACACACACACCACATGTGGCATCATTTGCACAGTTCTGACATAGTCATGTTGCGGTGTGATATTTCCCTGACTATTACATGAACATCATCATACTGCATTAATGTTTGATTAGTCACAAATGGTCTGTGATGCAATCACACATATGAGCGGTTCATTAACACAAGTGGCATGGTGTGCGTACATTAGAAACCCTGTAATCACGGCAAGGACACAATATGGATGCTCCTACAGCAGATGTACTGAAATGTATGAACTGGTTACTTACCTTTTGTAACAAAATATCATAATGGAACAGTAGTAAGTAGCATATCCCTTACTTTGAATACATACCAATCTTCAGACAAATTTGCCTCCCTGGATGCCATCGATGTGAGTCGGGGATATTCAGCCCTCACTGGATGAAATACGGTGTCGCTGACTGCCATCCTACAAGTGCTTGGCCAAGTATTGCCCGTACCTACAACGCACACTCTGCCAGCAGTTACACAACCAAGTCCCACAGACAGTGTGGGAAGCGGACAAAGAGGCATGTGATGTTGGAAGACGTCAGTCCCAGACTCAGGGAGGATGATGACATCTGT
Organism: Lissotriton vulgaris; assembly: GCF_964263255.1. Taxonomy (NCBI): domain Eukaryota; kingdom Metazoa; phylum Chordata; class Amphibia; order Caudata; family Salamandridae; genus Lissotriton; species Lissotriton vulgaris. Next base: position 348,992,960 of record NC_141689.1, on the reverse strand, counting down.
CCGTACTGCTCAGACCTCTTGGATACCCTCTACAGCGGAGCTACGGGGAATGTGGTCTGTGATTAGGCGGGCTGGATGCCCATGCTCTCTGGGGTGGGGTGGGAGGACAGGGAACATGGTCAGTCCGGGGAGGGGTGTGGTCGTCTGACAACGTGCCTATCTACAGCCAAACATGCAGCGTGCCTGTACATGCAGACCAACATAGATACAGTAAATTCCTCAGGATAGGCCTGCAGAGGCTCAGCGGAGTGTGACTGCACTTTAAGGACCTCAGTGAGGAGGTTGGTCCTCACGGCGGCAACGGGGAAATGAATGGGCAAGGCTCTGGCCGCCCACATAAACATTACACTGTACGTTGGCGGCTCATCCATTAACACGTTTGGAGTAGAGACATCACCAGTGTCTGGCTAGGTGTCCAGACCACTTGCATGCCCCAGTCCACCTGTCCTGTCATCTTGGGACCGACACTCATGTGTCAGTGGGTCTTCATGAACCTCCCAATACTCATTGACACCCATTCCCTGATAATCATGGTTGTTATGAGCTGTGCCCGGCTCGTAGGAGTTTCACCCCCCCCTGCAGCATTGATGGCGGTATACTGCCGCACAGTTCCCACGGCGGTGCCGTACAGTGTGTGGTATCGGGGACACCACCACCCGAGAACGGCGACAAGGCTGGCACCTGGGGGACAGTTGCCAGTGAGGTTGTGAGGTGAACCAGCGAGGAGCAGGATCAACATTCAAATCCTTTCTGTCCCAGCGGGTTCGGCACGAATGCGCCGCCTGCGTCAGGGACAAAGCGAGTGATGGCGTCAGGGGCAAATCACCAGAAGCGCTAGTGCCCCCAGACGGGTCAGCTGGGCCAGAATCCGCCGCGTAGGCCTTTGGTGGTGAGAGGGACATCATGGACATGAGGACCGCAGGTCGTGGTGCAGGCTACGACGACTGCAAATCTGACAGAGCCGCGTGGGCGGTGTCACCTGAATCCCATGCAGCATTGCACGTGCATTGTGGTGATTTGGAAGTGTGATGACATGTCTTTCACATATTTGGGTTACCTGACGACTTGGTCCTGGAGGACTGATGTCAAATCCAGGGACTGTGATGTCTCAACACCCACGCCCAGGCACTCGTCCTACGTCCAGACCATGAGCTATTGTGGTGTTATGTTATGTTATGTTATGTTATGTTAGTGCTATTTGTATTGCGCACGGCTGCTCCAGCGAAGGAGCGTCCCGGCGCACCGACAAGGTGGCGAACACAACACAACTGGGGAACAGAAATAATTATTAAGAAATTGGGGAGTGAAGGATTTAACAAAGCTCAGAAAATAAATGAGTTTTAGCGGCCTTGCGGAAGGAGAGCAGGTCACCAAAGGTCCGGAGTTTCAAAGGGAGAGCGTTCCAGAGTGCGGCTGCCGGCACCTTAAAAGAGCGACCCCCCACCCGACTGAGTTTGAACCGAGGGGCTACCGCTAATTCTTGGTCTAGCGAGCGCAGAGTGCGGCCCGGGATGTAAGGGCGCAAGAGTTGGTGCAGTAAGGGAGGTGATAGGCCCTTCAGAATTTTGAAGGAAAGGCACAAAACTTTAAAGTGGATCCGCTGCCGGGACAACTGCTGGAGTCTGAGCGGCTTGTGTGACCAATCACACCTGGATTCATATGTCTGGTCCCGGCAGTCGGAGCAGCTTTACTTGTCTTGCTTGACGTGAAAACTGTGGAGACACCGACGGTGAGGGCCAGTCACCAACATGAGAGGGTTGCAATCCTCACAGGCTTAGAAACGGACATCTCTATTGGCACTGTCCTGAGTCAGACAATCCAAGTGAAATGGTCAGAAGTGATCGTACTATGATCTTGTTGCAAAAAAGAGTTAGGTTACACTTATACGGGACCAGTGCAGGTGTTGTCAATACAGAGGACCTGACGTGAGCACGCAGAGGTGACGTATGTGTACCCAGACAACGTCATCACGGCACACACAACGCCAACAACACACGGTGAGCAGCAGGACATGCCTACCGACACACAAGTGTACTACTGAGCGGGAATTGCCATGTCCAGGATGACACGTGGGGATATTCTAAGGTGAGTAATATGATACTGTCCTGAACATTTCATATGCAAACAGCAGGTACAATGTCACATATGGCACACAAATGACGTGGTGACTCAGGGTCATGCTGTGCGTCTATTATACCTCTGTCACAGCTGGCATGTTGCTGTCATCATGTGCCAGTTCCCTGTACTGAATGGTGTGCCAGTCCAGTGTTGATGTGCATCACAATATGTTGTAGACGTTACGCCGGTGCTAAGTGTTGTATGCATGTGATGCACATGTGCTAAAGGAGTAATGACAAGTCTTGCCAGCTCTTCACACATCAACTGAGGCACTAGGTCACAGTCCCTGTGCTTCTTCAATGTCTGCCACACCTGGGGCAAGCTGATGTGAGGATGCCATGCTGATGTATGCATCCACATCGTCAACATGAGGGTATACTACATCCCTGCTATGTGATTTCCTGGAGTCACTCTCCCAATGGTGACATGAAGGAGGTCAGGAACGCAGCCTGCACAATCGTTCACTTGAGAATGTCTGACGCACTGTACCTACGCCTCGTTTCCCTAATGCATTTCAGCCATACACAAGCAAAGAGTACCCCAATGGTACGTGCGTGTGTACGCCTCGTTTCCCTATTGCATTTCAGCCATACGCGAGCAAAGCGTACCCCAATGGTACGTTCGTGTGTACGCCTCGTTTCCCTATTGCATTTCAGCCATACGCGAGCAAAGCGTACCCCAATGGTACGTGCGTGTGTACGCCTCGTTTCCCTATTGCATTTCAGCCATACGCGAGCAAAGCGTACCCCAATGGTACGTTCGTGTGTACGCCTCGTTTCCCTATTGCATTTCAGCCATACGCGAGCAAAGCGTACCCCAATGGTACGTGCGTGTGTACGCCTCGTTTCCCTATTGCATTTTAGCCATACGCGAGCAAAGCGTACCCCAATGGTACGTTCGTGTGTATGCCTCGTTTCCCTATTGCATTTTAGCCATACGCGAGCAAAGCGTACCCCAATGGTACGTTCGTGTGTACGCCTCGTTTCCCTATTGCATTTCAGCCATACGAGAGCAAAGCGTACCCCAATGGTACGTTCGTGTGTACGCCTCATTTCCCTATTGCATTTTAGCCATACGCGAGCAAAGCGCACCCCAATGGTACGTGAGCAAAGTGTACCCCAATGGTACGTGCGTGTGTACGCCTCGTTTCCCTATTGCATTTCAGCCATACGCGAGCAAAGCGTACCCCAATTACCCCAATGGTACGTTTGTGTGTACGCCTCGTTTCCCTATTGCATTTCAGCCATACGCGAGCAAAGCGTACCCCAATGGTACGTTCGTGTGTACGCCTCGTTTCCCTATTGCATTTCAGCCATACGCGAGCAAAGCGTACCCCAATGGTACGTTCGTGTGTACGCCTCGTTTCCCTATTGCATTTCAGCCATACGCGAGCAAAGCGTACCCCAATGGTACGTGCGTGTGTACGCCTCGTTTCCCTATTGCATTTCAGCCATACGTGAGCAAAGCGTACCCCAATGGTACGTGCGTGTGTACGCCTCGTTACACCATTGAATGTGTTGCATTAGCAACGGCAATGTCACCGTACTTGTGTGGGTATTTGATTAAATACATAGGGTACATCTAGGGGAACAGTGGACTGATCAAAATGCAACCAGGTTGTCATGGATACAGTTTTTTTTAGCCTCCTACAGGTGTTCTAGAAAATTCAGTTGGGCAAAAGTATACAATGTTTCAAAAGTTGTTGTTCAGCTCACGCTCAGTTTTCAAACCATGCATATGTGTGTAATGTCCTTATGTGTGATGTGATTGGATGGAACGTAAGATGCTAACTATGGTGGCCTATCAAACACTACTCCTTGGACTCACAGCCCCTCTGCAGCACAGATATAAGGCAGCATGTGGCTGTGGGAGGGCACTTGCCTGCACAACATAGGTGTGGTAACCACAGCTGCGATCTCTGAATCCTCTGGACCCTGATTGGCTAAGCATGGAGAGGGCACCTGCATTCACTGATGGTGAGAAAAGGCCCTGCTGGATGCCCTCCTGCCTAACTACAGCAAGCTGTATGGGAGACCAGAGGATCAGGTGAGTGATGTGTGCAATACCTTGGAGTGTGCACCTGTTGTGTGTGTGACATTATAGCCACTGTGTATGTATAGTGTCTAGATGCAATGTTTTTGGGAGTGAGTGCCAGGGTGTACAGTGTTGTTTCTAGAGGGTTCTTTGTTGCAGTGGGGTGTGTGACAGCGTGTCACGTGCTGCAGTGCACCCAGATGTAGCATACATTGCTCAGTGAGTGCCATGCTCGAAGAGTGTTTAGCACCCGTCATGTAATCTGTAGCCTTTCAATGGCATGACATGCAGTGGTGTTTGCTCACAGGCCACATACTCATGGCCAAAAATGCTAATGTGTTTAGCTTACGATGCCCTGTTATCATCAAGTTTTTTGTGAACATATGTGTGTGTTTGGAACATGGACCAGGTGTACTGATGCTCTTTTACTTTACATTTGTGACAGGTATCTGCCTATGAGAAGGGTGAAATCTGGCTGGACATCGCCAGGGCTGTCAGGAGTGAGGGGGGGCCTCGCAAGAGGCTCCGGAACATCAAGAAGAGGTGGCAGGACATCCGGTGCTGGACCCGCCGCATCGCCAGAGTACAGCTAAAGCTGGAAGCTCCACGGCGGCATGGCGGCACCCGCCACCTCACCCCCAACATGCTCCGGGTCCTGGAAGTGGTGTTCCCAGACCTCCATAGGCAGTTGCAGGAGGGACAGCAGCAAGTATGGGGTAGGTTCATGTCTGTTTGTTGTGATGTGTGTCACATGCTCCCTGCAGTGCTCCAAGGCATGGTTACACTCCCATAGTTTGAGTGTTGTGGTCAGACAGGCACTCCATGCATTGGCATCAGAATGTCCCAGTTTCTGCAGCTGCTTCTTTACATGCCTTGCCCTACTCCACATTTGACCTGCGCTTTGGATGATGTTTGTTTTTCACATGTACTCCTATGGTGCAATGTCTCTGTATGCATCTTCCTTTGCACATCATTATGTTGGAGGGGGGTCTGTAACACCTGTTGGAACCTTACATGTGGCACCACATGTGCACTGTGTCTGCCGTTCTTCCTATTTAGGCACTGATCTTGAGTCTAAACATGTGTCTTCTGCACGAGTCAGCCTCAGTGGCCTTTGTCCATGGTACTCTTTCAAATAGTCATGTGTTGGCTACAGGTGCACAAAGTACATGTGCAATATTTTGGGCTTATGCATACTCACACTGGGCAGTGGGTGTGTGCATAATTGCCAAATAAGTAGAATGTTGTTTGTAAACACTATTGATGCTCAGTCACACAATGAGGCTTGGGGTGTCGACAGCTGTGATGCCAGTGTGAGGTGATGTTACACTTGGTTCAGGTCCCAGGATGGCATCACAATTCAGTTCAGCAAGGACTTTTCCCATGTGGCACAACGAGTAAGCAAATTCAACATGTGCAGGTCTGGGTTTGGGTGGCAGGGTGTGTGAATGAGCTGTGATGCTTCATCAGCTATCCTGTTGTCAGGCAGTCAATCATCATTGTGTCGCTCATGATAGTTTTTTCCCTTCACTGTTGCTTGTATCCTACTATACACTATGCGTAGTGTCTCTCGCAATTGGCCACAACTAGACTTATCATTGTGCAGTGTTCAGTGTCATGTGACTCATGATGCATGCCATGTTGAGAAATGAAGCCTAATGATTTGTAGCTGATATGTCTGATGTGTACAGGTCACTGAAATGTTTTTATTCTTCTCCTTGGCCACAGCATCATCATCTGAATCTGGAGGGGACACAGGCGCGGACCAGGCAGAGGGACACACCGATAGTGCCACCTGCTTTGAGGAGTCAGAGGGAGACAGTGGCACGGAGGGTGACGAGAGTCTGCAGGCCGGACAACATGTGACTGACACATCTTACCATGCTGACAACTCAGAGTCAGACTCTCAGGAGGAGAGGGAAAATATGCAGCAATGGTCACTCCATCATCTTTGGCTGGCGTCCCCTCCTCCAGTACCATCTCCACCCTCCGAATCGTTAGTGTCCCTAGGGTCCGTGCTAGCTCCCGTGTCTCCGTTGTTCCCGGCACCGCAGCCCCTGCCCCTGTGTCCCCTGCTGCCCTCAGTGCTGAGACTGTGGACCTACTCCGGCAGATTGCTGTAGGTCAGACATCCATACTGACTGTCCTCCATGGACATACACAACTGATTACACAGTTGGTGTTGTTCATGGAGGGCATGTCATCGGCCATGTCTGATCTACGTCGGAGTGTGGCTGCCATAGAGTCAACACTGACAGCAGCAATGTACACCCAGCAGCATCTGTCTCCCCCCCATCCTTCAGACCCATCCACCTCTGCCTCTCCCATATCTACACCACATACACGCACACGCCACAGGTCAGACACACCCAGCACACCCACACGTCAGAAAAAGCTCAAAGCTCCTCGCACCCAATCTCAAGGGGATGTAGGCACACCCACAGGGAGAGGGGACACAACGCACACATGCATCCACACACCCATGAGTACAGACTCACAGCCCTCTATCTCCACACCCAATGTGTCCCCGGGTTCAGGTGGTTGTTTTTCCGCACTGGCTGAGGTGAGCAGCCAGGTTTTTGAAGCTACTTTTGGCAATGCACCAGCCTGTGTGGCTGCATCCACTACACCTGCACCCACTACGCCTGTCCTTCCCTCTCCTGTCCATGCGGTACCGGAGGATTCCACAGATGATGGCCCCATCGTTTCCACTGCGGATTAAACGCCATGTGCAGGCAAGTTTGGGTGTGCTCACACCCATGGAGGTACAAACTGTTGCTCAGACTTTTTTGGACTGGACATTGGCCTTTAATGAGCAGGGACTCTTATTTGCTTTTCTTTTTTGAAGCAGCTGAATAAAGCAATTCTTGTTATTTTCTAAAGTTGACTTTGTGTGATAATGTCTGTGACTGCTGTGTGCCTGGGTGCTGGTGTCAAGTTCTAATTTAGGTGTGTTAATATGTGTCAATCTCCAGATGGTAATGATGTTCACAATGGTATGTTTTTTGTGTCACAGCTGGGCTCTGGTGGGGGGTGTTAGCCACACACACTGATGCTGGGCACTGGTGGGCAGTGGGGGAGGGGGTGTTAGCCACACACACTCTGATGCTGGGCACTGGTGGGCAGTGGGGGGGGTGTTAGCCACACACACTCTGATGCTGGGCACTGGGGGTCACTGGGGGGGGGTGTTAGCCACACACACTCTGATGCTGGGCACTGGTGGGCAGTGGGGGGGGGGGGTTAGCCACACACACTGAGGCTGGGCACTGGTGGGCAGTGGGGGGGGGTGTTAGCCACACACACTCTGATGCTGGGCACTGGTGGGCAGTGGGGGGGGGGGGTGTTAGCCACACACACTCTGATGCTGGGCACTGGTGGGCAGTGGGGGGGTGTTAGCCACACACACTCTGATGCTGGGCACTGGTGGGCAGTGGGGGGTGGGGGGGGTGTTAGCCACACACACTCTGATGCTGGGCACTGGTGGGCACTGGGGGGGGGGGTGTTTTAGCCACACACACTCTGATGCTGGGCACTGGGGGGGGGGTTAGCCACACACACTCTGATGCTGGGCACTGGGGGGCACAGGGGGGTGTTAGCCACACACACTCTGATGCTGGGTACTGGTGGGCAGTGGGGGGGGTGTTAGCCACACACACTCTGATGCTGGGCACTGGTGGGCACTGGGGGGGGTGTTAGCCACACACGTTCTGATGCTGGGCACTGGTGGGCAGTGGGGGGGGGTGTTAGCCACACACACTCTGATGCTGGGCACTGGTGGGCAGTGGGGGGGGGGGGGTGTTAGCCACACACACTCTGATGCTGGGCACTGGTGGGCAGTGGGGGGTGTTAGCCACACACACTCTGATGCTGGGCACTGGTGGGCACTGGGGGGGTTAGCCACACACACTCTGATGCTGGGCACTGGGGGGGGTGTTAGCCACACACACTCTGATGCTGGGCACTGGTGGGCACTGGGGGGGGGAGTGTTAGCCACACACACTCTGATGCTGGGCACTAGTGGATGTCCTGCACACCACTTACACTTACAATCACATGGCAGACGTATGTGTCACACGTCTAGTGCACTGGTGTTGTGCGGTGACGTACCGTACTCCGTGGTCGTTGACGTAGGTGCGGCCGGTCTCCGTATAGCACTTGTGTTGTGCGGTGACCCACTGTACCCCGTGGTCGATGACGTAGGTGCGGCCGGTCTCCGTATAGCACTGGTGTTGTGCGGTGACCTACCGTACCCCGTGGTCGATGACGTAGGTGCAGCCTGTCGCCGTATTGCACTGGTGTTGTGCGGTGATGTACCGTACCCCGTGGTCGATGACGTAGGTGCGGCCTGTCGCCGTATTGCACTGGTGTTGTGCGGTGACGTACCGTACCCCGTGGTCGATGACGTAGGTGCGGCCGGTCGCCGTATTGCACTGGTGTTGTGCGGTAACTTACCGTACCCCGTGGACGATGACGTAGGTGCGACGTATTGCACTGGTGTTGTGCGGTGACGTACCGTACCCCGTGGCCGGTGACGTAGGTACGGCCAGTCTCCGTATTGCACTGGTGTTGTGCGGTGACGTACCGTACCCCGTGGACGATGACGTAGGTGCGGCGTATTGCACTGGTGTTGTGCGGTGACGTACCGTACCCCGTGGCCGGTGACGCAGGTGCGGCCGGTCTCCGTATTGCACTGGTGTTGTGCGGTGACCTGCCGTACCCCGTGGTCGCTGAGGTAGGTGCGGCCTGTCTACGTATTGCACTGGTGTTGTGTGGTGACGTACCGTACCCCGTGGTCGGTGACGTAGGTGCGGCCGGTCTCCGTATTGCACTGGTGTTGTGCGGTGACCTGCCGTACCCCGTGGTCGATGACGTAGGTGCGGCCTGTCGCCGTATTGCACTGCTGATGTGCGGGAATGTGTGGCGCAACATGCCCAGACCTTACAATCGTGAAATGGAGATGTGCGCGTGTTGCAAGACGTACAGGTATGTAGAACTTCATTGTACTCACCTTCTGCGCTGTCGTCGGTTTCTCAGTACGAGGTGGTGGGCGTACAGGATAGGGATTACACGGACGATGGCGTCCATGTCCTGCTTGTCGCGTACCGGGGTGCGGGTCGTGCCGGAGTGTGGTTTTACGGTAGTTTTGAGCTCTCGTAGGAAAAGAGCCGTACGGAGTGTGTAGAACACGGATCATACTTTGTGGTTCGGGAGACGCGGTCTAGTTACGTTCGGACGTGGCGTCGAGCGTCAGCCGACTGCAAATCGTATGGACTTTCGATTTGTACGCCAATTTTTACGTGTCGTACTGAGTGACGCATTAGGTTGTGATCGTACTTGCACATTCGTACGGGGACGCCTTCAGGTACGATTCGTACGGGGAAAAACGCTCCGTACAGCAATTCGGAGCGCTTTTTACCGGATCGGAATCGGCCCCTGAATGTATGTGGGTTAAATAATTATCACAAAGGGCAGAGGGTGGCTCGAGAGCTTCAGGTAATTCAGCCTGATGTAGTGTGTCTGCAGGAGACGCATATCCAGTGTTCGAAACGCAAGATTCTTGCAGAATTAGGATATACAGTACTAGAAACCTCAAGGCAGGCCAATATGATAAGAGGGGGTGGCAATTTTAGCTAGGCCTTTTATTCAAACTACAGGGCGGATACTGGCGGATATGTTTGGGCGGTGGGCTATTGTGGAATGCAGTACAGGGGGAGTAATATTTACCCTCTGTACAATATATAGCTCTAACCTAGATGAATCCCCAGTATTGGAATATTTGAATGGTGAGCTCGCTATATGGCCCACTCCGCTAATATTCTGTGGAGATTTTAATATAAATTTGACCTATGAAGATTTTCAGAATTGTGGGAGGACTTACAAAGGTAGAAAACCTAGGGTTAGCAAGGCTCTCTTTCAATTATTAACGGATCATGGGTTATTAGATATCTGGAGCAATTTATATAGACAAGTCCCCGGCTATACGTTTTATTCACATCCCCATAAGAGACTTGTACGCCTTGATTATTGTTTTATATCTTCTTTATTGTTTATGGGGCTTAAAATGTGTTTGTACCCCAGGGTGATCTCGGATCACACACCAGTGGTAATGGAAATACCGGCACTTGGGCAGTGTGCAGTCCCGAGATCCTTTACATTTGACAGGAAGCATCTGATGGATGCAAAGTTTATTGATCATATGAAGGCCTGGATAAAATAATTTTTTCAGATTAATCGACATTCAGCGCCCTGGGGGATTTTGTGGGATTCATTTAAAGCGGGATTTAGAGGGAAAGCACAGAGTTTTGGCTTTTTAGGTTTAAAGTATTTTATTGAAGCAGGGTGAGGAAGGAAACAACAAAAACAAACATAGAACCACAGGTGCTCCTCAGAATCAGTGCGCATGGTACAATAGATTCATAAAGGCAGTCCTTTCAGCACGGTGGGCACAGTCGTGCCTGGATCTCACAGCTCGCGCACCCGTGGGTGAAAACAAAAGGGGGAAAAAGGGGGGAAGGAAAAAAAAGGGGGGAACAACCCTGCCCCTCCCCCCACCCAGCCAACTACCCCCCTAACCCCCAAACCCCCTCCCCCACCCCCTGTACTGTGCCGTCAACCACTCGCTCTTCCCCTGTGGTAACCTATGGTCTATCCCCACAACCAGTTGCCAGCTTGGGCCGATTAAACAGGCGGATCTGGCGGCGGTGTCAGCCGCAACAGTCTAAGATATCTAGGGCAAGTGATTTCTTTGAATTCTGAGCATAACAAATTATGGAAGGGTGCCCACAGCTCCTCAAAAGTGTCCACGTCCCCCGCCACCACTAGGGACAGCTTCTCCATGCCAAGGACATGCCACAATCTGTGCAGCCAGCCGACAACAGTGGGGAGCGTGGTGGAGCGCCAGTGAATGAGTACGTTCTGTACTGCCGACCCCAAAGCTATCGCTGTCTGTTTACCCCTTTTAGATCTGAGAGGGTACATCAATACATTCGGCAAACCCAGTAGGACATAGGCAGGGAGGCGGGGCAGTTCTATTCCAAAGCATTTGTCAACCTCATTAAGGACCTCCTCCCAGTAAGGAGCCAGAAGGGGACAGTCCCACAATATATGAGTGAGTGTGCCAGTCTGACCACAGTTGCGCCAGCATGTCCCAGGTATTGAGCGGTCCATTTCATGTAATTTCTCAGGAGTGTGATACCAATAGGTTGTGATTTTGGTGAAGGTCTCTGTGAGCCCGGTGTGATAGGCGGAGTGGCGCGCTCGGTAGGAGATGTGGTCCCATTCAGTATGGCTCAGCACTCGACCAAGCTCCCGTTCCCACCGCACCCTACCCGGGTTCTAGATGTGAAAGGGGGGGGGGTTGCAACATCTTATATAAGTCAGAGATGAGCTTGGCGTCCGACGAGCGAGTCACTAGCCAGCGCTCATACGCCGTGATCGTCCGGTCTGCCGTCGCACGCACTTGAGGCTGTAACGCCCAGTGACGTGCCTGCATATACCGCATGCGTTCCGTCTCGGGGAGGCCATAATCCCGACGCAAGTCCTGGAAGGGAACGACACCCTCCGGGCCATATAGATGATATAAAGTGAAACATCGGGCCGCCCGCCAGTGATCATAGGCTCCAGGCTCCATACCCGGGCCAAAGTCCGGGTTACCAATCAGTGGCGTGAAGGGAGAGGGAAAGGTAGTGAGTTCGTGCTTGGTGGCCACAGAGTCCCACACACGAAGCGGGACCCGCGTCACAAAGGAGGCATAAAGGTTAGGGGTCCGATGGGCCCTCCTCAGGAAAGGCACCTCTTGTAGCGTTCTGCCTGCTACCGCCTGGTCCTGAAAGAGCCAGTGTTTATCCGATTCCCATCGGCTCCACTCCACCAAGTAGCGCAATTGGGCCGCCTGGAAATACTTCTGCAGGTCCGGTATCCCAAGTCCACCAGACTCCGGCGCCAGTGTAGCTATGGTCCATTTGATCCGAGGCCTACGGCCCTGCCACACAAAACGTGCGATGGCCGACTGAGTCTCCGTGAGCCATCCTTTGGGGGGCTGTAGCGGGAGCGCCCTGAACAGGTACAGGACCTGTGGCAGGAGGGTCATCTTCACTGCGGCCACCCTGCCCAACAGCGACAACGTGCCCCTGTCCCAGCGGGCCAATTCCTCCTTGATCTTTACACTCAAAGCCGTGTAATTAGCTGTGACCATCGCGGGAGTGAGGGTGCCAAAAGGATCCCCAAATACGGAATCCGGTCCCCAGACCAGCTCAAGGGGAAAAGCCTCTGCAGGTCAGCTCTGGTAGCGCTAGTCAGCGAGATATCAAGGGCCGCAGACTTCCCAAGGTTCACCTTGAAGCCCGCCACCGTAGCAAAGAGGTCCAGTTCCGCGATACATGCAGGCAGGGACCGCCGCGGGTCGTCGAGTGTCAGTATTACATCATCCGCATAGAGGCTGAGAGCATGATGGAACTCTCCCATCCGGACTCCTATGATGTCGGGGTTCTGGCGGACTCTTTGAGCGAACGGCTCCATATAGAGAGCGAAGAGCAGAGGGGACAGTGGGCACCCCTGTCTTGTACCACGCTCTATTGGAAAGTGCCGAGAGCTGCCCCCGTTCACCCGGACTACCGCAGAAGGGAAACGGTAGCAGTTGAAAACCAGGTGCCTGAACTTCTCACCGACCCCAAACTTGCCCAGGACCTTCTCCAAATAAGGCCAGTGCACCCTATCAAACGCCTTTTCCGCGTCAATGGAGAGGAGCATGCGCTCCCCGGGAATCCTCGAGGCCTTCTCAAGGATATGAGTCACTCTCTTCGTGTTGTCCACAGTCTGCCTGCCTGGTACAAAGCCGGCCTGATCCGAGTCGACCATGCCCGGGAGATGAAGCGCCAGACGTGCCGCCAGAATGCTAGTGAAAACCTTCAGGTCTGTGTTCAAAAGTGAGATTGGGCGGTAGGACCCGCAAGCAGTCCGATCCTTGCCCGGTTTTGGGATCACAGAGACCGTAGCCTGAAGAAATTCAGGGGGAATGGCACCCGGCTCCGAGAAGGTATTAAAAAGTTGCGTCAAAAGAGGCGCGAGCTCCTGGCAGAAGGTCTTGTAGAAGAGAGGGATAAACCCATCTGGTCCCGGGACCTTACCAGTCCTGAGCCGGGAGATCGCCGTAACCACCTCCTCAATCCAGATCTCCCACTCCAGATATTGGGCCTGATCCGGCGTCAGTGACGGGAGCGACACCGAGTCTAGATAGTCCGTTTCAGCCCGTGCGGAGGGGGCCTCGCCAGCGTAGAGGTCAGCGTAGTAGTTGCGGAAAACTTCCGCGATCTGCCCGTCCTCCGTGACCGACCCCTCGGTAGGGGTAACTAACTCCTTCACCCGGTGCTGTTGGTGTTGCACCCTGAGCTTGTGCGCCAGGAGCCGGCCGCACCTGTCCCCACTGGTGTAATACTTGTGCTTCGGGCGGAGCACCGCGTACTCCGCTCTGTCTGTGTCAAGAGCGGACAGGAGTTTCCTGGCGGCCTTCAATTGCCTCCAGACTCGGGGGGCGCCCGTTCTGTGATGTACCTGTTCCAGCTCCCGCACCTGTCGAGTAAGCTCGTCCCTTTTGAGCTGGCGATCTTTGTTCTCCGCCGAGGAGATAGCGATAAATTCGCCACGGAGCACAGCCTTCAGGGCAGCCCATTGCGTCGCGCGGGAAGTGTCGCCGTTGTCGTTTACACGTTGAAAGTCCGCTATGGCCGCACGGATCTGTTGCACGGTCGATCGCCTGTGCAGTAACGTATCCCTAAGACGCCAGGCCCCCCTCGGACGAGCCACTGGAGGTAGACGGAAGGTGCCCTCCACCGGCGCATGGTCGGAGAGAGAGAGGACCCCCATGTCGGCATTCGAGGCCAGTTCGAACATCGGGCCCGTCACCAGAAGATGATCCAGCCTCGCGTAGGACTTGTGGGCATGGGAGAAATAGGAGTATGCGCGAGTCGCGGGGTGGAGGCGGCGCCACATGTCGTGCATATCAAGCTCCTCCAGGCGGGTACGAACCGAGCCCGAAAGCTCCCCCAACTGGTGGCGCGGCTGCACAGACCTGTCCAGAGTCGCATCAAAAACCACATTCAAGTCCCCCCCAGTACAATGTGCCTGTCAGGAGTGGATGCCATGTCTTCCAGCGCCCTGTGCAGAAATTGGTCCTGACGGTCATTGGGGCCGTATATGGAGCCTACAGTAAACACCAAGCCCCCCACCTTGATCCTATATGCCAGGAGCCTCCCCTTCTGCTCCGCTACTTTCTGCAAAACCTCCCCCTTGAACCCTCTTGAGAATAGAAGCGCCACACCTGCTGTTTTAGAGGCACTGGAAGAAAAGAGTTGCGTGGGGAACTTAGGGGTGCGCATTCTGGAACAGTCCTTGGCCAGTAGGTGGGTCTCCTGCAGTAGGCAGTTGTCGGCCTGGGAGTTCTCTAACAGGGACAGGACAGCCCGCCGTTTAACCGGATTATTCAGCCCCTTCACATTCAGAGTAACTACTTTAAGGGCCATCACGGAGGGGAACACCAGAAACGCACATGAAGGCGGGCAAGGCCCACCGGGCAAAACTCAAAGGCCACAGCAAGAAACATCATCTCACAGCGAAAGCAAACCTCCCATTGGCACAGTACAGTCCCCGAACCCCAAAACACCCCAACTGTGTGGACCCCCCCTCCCCCCAGAACCCCGCACACTCAGCCCCACACTCCCTCCAACCCCCCTCCCCCCAGCGAACCCCCAAACTCGAAACTTCCCCCAGCAACTCCCCTTCCTCCCCCCCGCTCCCCAAGCCATTCAGAAGCGTCATTGTCCCAGTCCGGTCCTTATCGGACAAGGCCGTGGAAAGTCGATCAAGTGGACGTCCAGCCACCACCACCAGCACCCCCGTCCCCCCCTACCCCTAGAACCCCCGCACCTGCAATGATGAAAGGCTAATGTAGACTCCCCCCGGAGTAAGTTCAGGCCGTCAAGGCCACATCGCCGTTCGTCGTCGCCCTGGAGGCCTACTGGATGGCGCTCGACATGTCCGCTCGAATCGTGGGCGAGTCAGGCCTCGCAGGCGGCGGGGATCGCCTCTCTCCGACCTGTTGCCAGCCGTCTCGAGTGCTTCGCCTGCAGCGAGGCGCCGGGGTGTCCGTGTCCGAAGCCGTGATCCCCAATACTCCGCAGACATCCTGGAGGGACCGAAGCTGATGCAATGTTCCATTCCACCGGAAAATCAATCGGAAGGGGTGCCCCCACGAATATTGCGTTTCGTGCTCCCTAAGGAAGTCCGTGGCAATCTTAAATGTTTTCCTCTTCTGTAACGTGATCGTGGATAAGTCCTGATATAGAGCCACCGGGTGATCTCTAAAGCGGAAAGGCTGCTGCCGCCGCGCCTCGCGGAGGATCCGCTCCTTCAAGGGGAAGTCCGGCAAAAAAGCCAATATGTCCGGGGGGCGCCGAGGCCCTGCGAGGACGGCCAACCCTGTGGGCCCTGTCGATACGTATTTGGAAGTCCTCAGACTCCCCAAGGATTTCGCGGAATAGGGCTCCCAGGTAGGCGGCCATGTCCTCACCCTCTTCGTTAGACGGAACACCCCGGACCCTGATGTTGTTCCGCCTGGACCGGTTTTCAAGGTCCTCGGCGTGGGCCTGTAACTCGATCTGTTGTTCCCGCAGCCGTAGGACCTCTTGCTGCAAGTGGGTGATCTCCTCGTCCCTAGAATGACCAGCCGCCTCCACAGTGTTAACTCGCTCCCCCAGGGAGTCCACTTCTCTTCGGACTTCCCGGACCTCTCCGGCCACCTCCTGCTTCAAAGTCTGAAAATCCTCCCTCAAGGAGCTAAACAGGGACTCCAGGAATGACCGGGTCACTGGGGGCTCTCCGCCGTCAGCGCCCCTGGAAGTGGCAGGGGGGCTCGGGGCAGGTGGGGCCCCGCCGTTGCGCAGGGCACCGCGTCCCAACATGTCCGGCAAAGTCCGATCGCCTCTCCTCTGCCCCCCGGCATTCGACATCTTAGAGAGGTGGGAGTCGCCGACGTCCACAGCTCGGCGAGTAGGCGCCACAGGGAGGGCCAATCGAGCAGCAGAAGCTGTCCGGTCCCACAGTCGCTAGTAAGGGAGCACTGCAGTCCAGAGGCGCCGGTCGAGGCCGGGCGGCTGCTCCGAGTTCTTCAAAATGGCCGACTGTTACAGGCAATGGGGCCAACGCCCAGGAATCGAGGCCGACCCCCGTCACGGGTGGACATGCAAGGCGTGCAGTCAAAGGGCAGGCTCGCAGGGCGCGAGCAAACCAGGGCCTGCTCGCCGGGATGTGCAAGCACGCTGGAAGCCCGACCTCACTCCGTTGCGGCCAGGGGGGGGCCGGAGCAGCCACGTGGGGTAGGCCTTCTCGGGCCCCGGTCTTGCGTAGTTGCCGTAGGTCGGCTACGCCTCTGCGGCCACCGTCTATTCAGCTCCGCTCCGTCGACGAAGGTCGTTTCGGCAACCACCCAGGCACCGTGTCACGGGCACGCCGGCAGGCCACTCGCAGTCGCTGGATCACCTCGCCAGAACACAAAGCCTGAAGGTCTCGCGGCTCTCGGGCCTCCCATAGGTCTCTCAGCGGGCACCGCCTCGGTCGGTGCCCAAGCGGAACCACCGCCGCTGCGGGACAACTGGGGCTCACTGACTGCTCTGCACCCCCACGGGGGTCACCAGGTGTGGTAGCCGCCCGATCTGGGGGAGATCAGCGGCTGTGAGCGGTGCAGGGTTTCCAGGGGCTCGGGAGCTCTCGGCAAGTGCGTCCTCTCAGCCCGCCATCTTGGCCACGCCCCCAGTTTTGGCTTTTTAAAAGTTAAATTAACAAAGCAGGCAATGCAGGTTCTATATAAGGATTTGAAGTTAGCTGAGGAGGAATTAGCTAATGGGTTAACAGCAGGATACCACACTGCAGCAATTCAGAACAATCTAGACAGATGTGAGGCTAAAATAAATTTAGAATGGAGTAAAGAGATTGCCTTAAAATACCAAACATTTAGAAAAGAGTGCCATGAATATAGTGAGGCTACAGGACGATGTTTAGCCCAGAAACTGTGAATAAAAGAAGTCGAACAAAGGATAAAGGAGATAAAAAATGCGGCTGGGGCGATTGTGTCTGATCCCCAGGAAATTCTTTAAGTTTATTTTTTATTTTTACACAGAATTATATACAGAGAATGATACTGGAGGCCCTTTCATTGATATGGGTCTTTCAGCCTCATTGTGGGGCCAATTGACTCAGTCGGATGCTGAAATGCTGGATGAGTCTATTACACTGGAGGAATTAGAACACGCCATAAACTCTCTTGCAATAGGGAAAGCGGCGGGACCGGATATACTTCCCCTGGAAGTTTATAAGACCTTCTTTCAAGAGATAAAAAAGGATATGCTTAAAGGCTTTCAAACAGCACAAAAAGGAGAGATAGCTCGGACATGGGCTGGGGTCAATATTTGTGTTTTTAAGAAAACAGGGAAACCATCTGAATTACTTGGGTTGCCGCCCAATCTCTCTCCTCAATGCTCCCGAAAAAATCAATGCAAAACTTTTGGCTACTCGGTTGACAAAAATTATAACACCAATAGTATCGTTGAAACAACATGTTTTTTAACTAGGAGAGGGGCGGTAGATCATGTGAATAGAGTAGTTACTCTTCTTGATATTGCGCAGGTAGAATCTCGAGAACTGGACCTGATTTTACTTGATGCTGAAAGGCATACGACAAGGGTGCCCATGCTCACCTCTTTTATTAGCGTTATTTACTAACCCTTTTAATATTATGTTAGAACAGATTAAGAAAATTCTGCCCTTTATTGTACAACAAGAATGGTTTTGTGTAAAGGCATACGCCGACGATATTGCGATCGTTACCTCCAATCCGCATCTTGCAATATCCAAAATAGAATCCTTAGCACAGATCTTTGGGGCGGTGTCTGGGTACAAACTTAATACTGCCAAAACGCAAATCTTGTGTACAAGCCAAGCAATGGATAGAGATGTTAGGCTTGTCAGGGAAGCTACATACTTGGGCATTAAGACCTGCACCTCTGTGCAAGAAATAGTTGAGGTTAATTGGACTGATGTAATCTGGGGAGTAAAATGTTCCATAGAAAAGTGGGAGAACCTCCATCTGTCATTAGTTGGCAGAGCTAATGTTTTGAAGATTAATGTGCTACCCCAGGGTATGTATTTTTTTAGGGCAGTACCTTTGGAAGTATCTGCTAAACAAATTCAGTATTTACAATCACCTTGTGCTAGGTTCATGTTGGCCCCGGGGAAACCTCGTAGAGCTGTCCGTTATATGACCCTAAATCGAGAAAGAGGCGAATGGTCTATACCCGATTTTTCCTTTTATTATTATTCTTGTATTTTGGTCAATGCACATATTTTGTTGATAGGAGAAAAGATTAGTAATCTGGCTGAAGACCCCTCAATTTATCAGAGGATCCTTGGTTCAGATTTACAGCATTTTCCTTTCAAAAGACTGGATGGCAGCTACTTTAAAAGAACTCGGTTTAAGGTATTAAACGCTGTTTTTAAAGTATGGAGGACTGTACGGAAAAGCTGTAAGATCCCTGTACTCTCTTTCTATACCCCCATTAAAGCCACTAGAGAGATGCCTCTGATCTTTTGGGACCAAGTAGCTTCTGTTTGGAGGAGCAAGGGGATTACTCGACTTGGCGATCTGTATCAGCCTGATGGGCAACTATATTCATTTGTGGAGCAAGCGGTGAAATTTCATCTACCCTCAACCCTTTTTTTAAATAACTGCAAGTAATGGATTTTTGGGGAAAGCACCCTATCACCATCATTAAATATAATATTGTAGAAATTATTAGCCAACAGGGTAATATTGGGGCCATTTATAAAACACTACTCTTCTAACATTAAATGAAGAACTTGGCTGGGGGACCCGGAAATTTCATGGAGGAACCAATTGAGGTGGCAGGGAGGATTTATCTGGCCGGTAATCTAAAATGTCTACACTATAAAATGTTATTCAATTTATACCACACCCCTGTTAAAATGATGAAGTGGGGGACCCGGTATGATGGGAAATGTTTTCGCTGCGGAAGGGACAGCGCAGACATTCTGCATGTAATCTTTGTGTGTAGTGTATTGGACTCTCTGATAGAATCTATAGATAGGTTCTTGTCAGAAATACCCGGGGTACATGTAAAAATCTCACAATCTATGATGTTGCTTGGAATTGGGGAAGACCTCTGTCAGGGGAAGCCACTGTATAAATATCGCTATCTAATTTTCATGGCCACGACGTTCTTCCGGTTAGTAATTGCCTCAACGTGGCTACAACAAGAGGCCCAGCCTTTTGAGTTGTGGCGAGCCAAGTTTTTCAATGTTTACAATTTGGAATATAGTTTATATGCTCTCAAAGGTCATAGAAAAAGGGAACTAGGATTATCGATTTGGGGGGCTGTGAGGGACTATATGGTAGGGTAAGGAATGCTCAGTTGTTTTCTGTACTATTTTCAATTCAATTTTTTCAAGTTATTGTGATTTTAAAGGGTATTAGCCATGACTGGCACTTACTATAATTAATAATTGATTTATTGATATATGTTTTCAGTTCTGTATTTTGTACCTTGCTGCTATGGAACTTTAATTTAAAAAAAAGAAAAAGAAATTGATTAATATTCGACCTGACTTATTAACACCCCTTAGGAAACAAAGGGAAGCAGATGTGGGGGACCTAGTAGACGAAGACTAGTGAGATTGTGGTAAATTTAATTACCTGGTACTGAATTTCTATGCGGTAAAGTCAATAAGAATAACTCATAATAAATAAGAGGCAAAATCCGTGATATTTGAGGTTTCTCAAAATGGGTTTTTATTCCTTAAAAAGGAATTGGGTAATTAGCATATTGGCTCGAGCCAAGGTGGCATACCGTTCCGTCACCACGCAGGTTCGGGAAGGGACAGACTGACAGAGTCAATGGTAATAGCGAATATGCAAGTATGCGACAATACATTATTGACAGGCATTCATATATATAGTCAATGCATTACAGTAAAAGCATATGCAGGAGGCGTAACAGCTGAGAAGAGAGATAAGAGTGCATGTACGTAATACAAAAAGGCGTTACAATAGGCGTGCATGAAGGCGTGAACAAGAACGTCATTTATCCTGATGTCACAAGTAGGCGGATCCATGAGTGAATCCTGCAGTGTCAGCAGAAATACATGGCAGAGATGCGCGCGCAGCAGTATGACGTGTAATGTACGTGTAACTTGAGGGGTGAAGGGGGACTTGACATTTAGCCCTACATGAGGAGACAGAAGTCTGGAGTGTCAGATCAACCTAATCCCAAATCGTATCCAATATCTCATGTTTAAGGAACAGTATTATCTGGAAGGAAAAGGTCTCTCGGACAAGAGGCTATTCTATTCCGACTGTGAGTGCGTGTATGAGCGTCTATGTGTCTGCATGAGATGCGAGGGAGGGCATGGGCCTACCATGGAAACAGAGCCATGAATTACTTGCACAGAGACAGTGAGGCCGAGCCCTTTGCTCTGCAGCTGGAAGGATGTTGACGTGAAACTACTAGACAGGAATGTATTTTCGAGGAGCGAAGCAGATAATTCGAAGGTTGAATACAGTCTTGGCAGGCAACAGGCTGAGCCAAGCACCGTTAGCCGCGCAGGGAGTAAGGCAGAGGTCACGGGTACAGATGCAGGCCCAGGTTTGAGATTCAGAGTCAGAAGGCAGGAAAAGGCTCGATGGCAGAATTCAGGGCCTACTTCGCCAGAGCTGAAAAACGTGTAAAGTACACCACAAAAAGACGTTGGCATGGCATACTTAGGAACGGACTATTCGACCCATTCAGGGTGGATCTGAAAGAGGACATGTTAACGTTGGACGCAAATGTATTTGCGTCTTCATAGCTTGAAGTGGAGGGAACACACATGTACTTGTAGCGTGTACACGGAGCCGTTGGGGTCCAAGATAGGGGACACAATCGATCACAAAATTTATATTACCTCATTCCCTCCTTGTCCCCTACGGACCCTTCATGATATATCGATCTGCATGAATCGATCAATCTGTTCATGTAACATCATTTGCTCTTCTTTCTTCTTTTGGCGGTTTGAATGGGAATTTTAATTTGAAGGCGGGAAACATGATGTGGCGCACAAGCCGCAAATCGCTGGTCCACATTGTAAACACAGGCAACAACTGAATACTATGAGAAGGCCAATGCCTAGGAAGGATAGGATCTTCCATCCCCAAGCGGTCAACGTTGTCCAGAACCAACCGGACCAAGTCCAGGTGCCTGGATTCTGATGTATCAGACTTGCAATTTTATGGAGACGTGTTATAGCTTTATATACCGTTGGTGCGTTTTCTGGAATGAAAACACAGCAACTCGACCCGATGACCTTACAGGCTCCACCCCTATCAGCTAGGATGACGTCAATGACGAGACGATTTTGAAGAACAACAACCCGCATGGCAGACTGTTCCTCTGTTAAGTTACCTAGAGCGGAAGTAGTTTCATTCACTACCGCTTCGAGGGTTCTAGTTAATCTACGTATCAGTTTACTATTAGTAACAGTACCTAAGTAGGGGAAGAAACCTTTATTGAAGTCTGTGTATTGCTCCCATGCCGTTTCAGTGTAGTCGACAATCGGGAGATCTCTTCTGAGTCTGCTGTTTACTAGATTGGTATTTCTGTGATAATCAGGAGGAGCTAGGAAAACAGGTGGCAGAAGGAATGCAATGTAACAGGTACCATCCCAATCTAAAGGTAAACGTATATATGCGGTATGGCCACAGACAAAGTAGGAATGACGGGTAGCTCTAAACGTGGATTTGCCTTGATCACTGAATTCGATCACAGTAGTACATTTACTATGACCTAAGTGTATGGAACCATTCTTTCTGATACATAATTCACCTTTGACTGGTAACACTGACATAGCAGGCAATACTGGTGCAGCTTCGGATTCAACAGTTAGAATCATGAGGTTAATTGTGTAATTACCTAATCCATATACTTCATTTTCTAGATCAGTTCCTGTTCTAGTGGGTAGTCCCTTCTTGTCGGGGTAACAGACTTTAAGTAGAACTAACTTCAGGTTTCCCCAAACCCAATTCCCATCGTAAACAGCAATGTCAGAATCTAGGGAATTAATCAATCTAAACCATGCCCCACAGGAGCCATTGTGAGTGAACGGGTATGGAAAGAGGGGCAGAACTCCCTTGTATTTCTGGTAGGGAGGGAGTCGGCCACATATCCAACAGTTTGTAGCATTGTTAGTCTGGTGGGAGTGATGTAACATACTAATGAATGTGTTGTTGCGCAGCGCAAGTCTGTAAGACAATCATGGGGAGGTAATTCGCTAAAAGAATGTTCGGCAGTGACATTGTAAGCAGATTGTGCACGCTTGAAAATAGGGTAGTACATGTGCAATAATATACTGGCGGCAATAATAAGAAGGCTTAGAAAAAACATAATCAATAATGTCACAATACAGTGACTACGGAGTGATTTCCAATATGCACGTTTCTTGAGTTGTCTCTGTCTATCTCTCTCTCTATCTCGGTCTAGGGGATACATGTCAGAAACTAATTTAACCGATTCACCTAGGGGAGGACTTAAACAATTGAACTGTCTGACTTGCTAGACCGTAACTTAAGTCTATATTCTTCGGAGGCGGTTTTCTCAGCCAGGGGGAGTTTTGAGTCAGTTTGTGGAGGAGGGCAGGTCTTAGAGTCCAAGTCTGAAGGAAGTCCGTGGAATTTTTTTATGTGGCTCGAATGCAGCCATCCTTTTCTGCCCTCCAATTTAACAGCCGTCCTCGTCGTCAGAAGAACCAATTTCGGGGTCTGCCAGCGGGGCTCCAGTGGACTTCTCCGGTCAAAGTTCCGCACGAACACAAAATCACCATGGACCACTTCATGGGGCTTCACCTCGGTGTTGTCGGGAAAGGCTGCAGCTACCTGTGAACGACAAGATTGTAGTGCAGACATCAAGGAGGCAAGGTAATCTGTCAGCATAATACAGTCAACATCTGTGATTTTACGAGGTATAGGCGTCCCCCACATATTTGGTGGCCTACCGAAGACCACTTCATACGGGGATAGCCCGGTTCGAGAATGCGCAACCATCCTCATATAGAAAAGGGCAACTGGCAAAGCAACTATCCAGTCAACGCCTTTCTCTTTACAGATTTTTGAAAGTCGGATCTTTAGAGTCTGATTATGGCGTTCCACGAGACCTGCTGCCTCGGGATGCCGGACACAGTGGAACTTCCACTGATACCCTAACAGGAGTGTTATGTGTTTCACAAGCTCGGATGAGAATGGCTGACCGTTATCTGAGTACACGATACGGGGCAAACCATACCGTGGGAAGAATTCGCGAACCAGCTGCTTGGCAGTGGTCGGAGCAGTGTAATCTGGGACTGGGTATGCTTCTGTCCATCGGGAGAGTGCACATACGACTACGAGGACATACTTAAATCCTCGACAACGTTCCATCTGGATATAATCCATCTGGAGGACTTCAAAAGGGTGGTCGGGAGGCTGAAATCCACCTTTCTCTACAGGAATGCTTTTACCTGGATTGAACTGACAACAAATCATGCAAGTACGCACTTTTTGTTTCGCTGCTGCTCTTAAGTTCTTATTGTACCATATGTGTTGAATGCTGTCTAGCATCGCCTTTTCTCCTAGGTGTGCTGGGCTATGTACAGTGTTAATGATGACTTGAACCATAGAATCGGGGAGAAACCATGTAGATTTTCCCTTCGTCATCCATCCCTGATCTGTTTGGATCCCTCCTAGTTCAGTCCACTTCTTGATTTCATCTGGTGTGGCATGTGTCTGTAAGTCAATTACATCATGTGCGGGATCCTTGACTGTCATGCAGTGTGATTGTGTCGGAACTATTGTCTTTGTCAAGTCAGTTGCATGAATTCGATTCTGGGCTGTTTGCTTAGCTGTTCGGTCTGCCAGGTCGTTACCCTGGGAGATCGTATCGGTAACCTTTGTATGTGCCTTACACTTCATAATAGATATCGCAGTGGGTAGATGTATTGCATCTAACAGGGCTTGAATGAGGGGACCGTGTTGAATGTTGGCACCGTGAGAAGTCAAGTAACCTCTCTCTCGCCAAAGGACTCCGAAGTCGTGAACTACTCCGAATGCATAACGTGAATCAGTGTATATATTAACTCTCTTATTTTTGGCTTGAATACAGGCTTGTGTCAGAGCGATGAGCTCTGCTGCTTGAGCTGACAGGGTGTCGATACAATTGGTTTCTATAACTTCAGTGTCTGTCGTGACTGCGTAGGCTGCCACTAATTCACCTGTACCGGTTCTCATACATGAACCATCCACATAAAGTGTCAGGTCTGGGTTTGGTAATGGGACATCTGTCAAATCTTGTCTGGGTTTCGTCGTAATAGTAATGACTTCAATACAATCATGTTTCAGTGGGTCTACACCACTTAATGGCAAAAGTGTGGCAGGATTCAATGTGCTACAGCGTCTGATTTCTATGTGTGGTTGAAACAATGTCAATTCATAACCTGTCAGTCTTGCTATGGTCAAGTGTTGGGTCTGTGTACGATTTAAAAGAACTTCCACAGAATGTGGAACTTGTACTGTCAATTGATGTCCTAATACTATGGAATCACTCTGTCTGATTGCTAAAGCTGTCGCTGCGACTGATTTCAAACATGCAGGTAAAGCTTGGGCTACTGGATCTAATGTGCTAGAAAAGTAAGCACACGGTTTGTGTGAACCTGCTTGTTCCTGAGTGAGGACTGACAATGCAGTACCTTCACGTTCTGTGACAAAAAGTGTAAAAGGCTTACTGTAACATGGTGTTGCTAAAACTGGTGCTTGACATAAGGCTTTCTTTAAGTCTTCAAAAGCTTGTGTATGTTCCTGAGTCCAAGGGAGGACAGTCGATGTCGCTGCCTCCTGAGTTGTCAACTGAATAAGTGGCTTTGCTAGAAATGCATATTGGGGAATCCATTGTCTGCAGTACGAGGTGAGGCCTATGAAAGCCCGCACCTCCTTTTGTGTTTTCGGTGGTGACATGTTTACAATTAACTGGATGCGGTCAGGAGTGAGCTGTCTCCCCACTTTGGACAGCAAGTGACCCAGGTACACAACTTGCTGAACACAGAATTGTAGCTTCGAAGGGGATACCTTGTGCCCCTTGTCAGCCAGGAAATTTAAAACCGTCAGTGATGCTTTTTCACATTCGGGTTCACTTCGTGCGGTGATCAGCAGATCATCGACATACTGAAGTAGGGCGGTGTTAGCAGGCATGTGGATACTGTCAAGTTGTCTTTTCAGTGCTTGGCTATAGACGCTGGGGCTTTCTGTGAATCCTTGAGGTGCGCGTGAAAATTTGAAACTTCGTCCATTTAAACTGAATCCGAACAAGTATTGGCTTTCTGGATCAATTGGGACGCTAAAGAAAGCGTTCTTGAGGTCAATTACAGTAAAGAACGTCGCTTCTGAATCAATAGCTGTCAGTAATGAAGAGATATCTGGAACCACAGGATACTGTGGTACAATGCATTTATTCAATTCGCGCAGATCAATAACTAATCGATAAACAGGTGGTGCATTTGGATCAGTACGTTTAAGAACTGGAATGATAGGAGAATTACATACATTGGAGTCGGTTTCTACGACCACTCCTTGTGCAATGAGCTCGTCAATTATTCTCAGTAAAGCCACTACAGCATCTGGAGGTAACTTGTATTGTCGAATTCATGGTAATACCACTCCTGCTTTGAGTGTGACTCGATATGGTGTAATGTGCATACACCCTACATCAGTGGGGCCTTGCGCCCACAAGTGTGCAGGTACACTCTGTAATCGGTGATCCATGTCTCTTAATACATAATGGCCTTTAAAATCTCGTAAGAATAATCGTACTCCTTCCGGAGAACAGCATATTATAGCTCCTAGAGCCTTCAGTGTTTTTATACCTAACAAGTTTTCTGGACATGATTTTGTAAGCAATAGATCTGTAGTCCGTGTCAAAGGACCAACTGCAAGAGGAAGTGGCTGTGATACTTCATTAATAATAGGCTTTCCTGAAAATCCAAGGGAAACATTCTGTGAGCCTGAGAGGGGTGCCCCTGGAACCTCATCGTGACTGATTGTGGTCCTGCTTGCCCCTGTGTCAATTAAAAACTTTCTGTCTTTCCCTAACACCTGACTGTGTACATAAGGACCCTCTTGATCTACAGGCACTTCAATAAGAGGCAAGCCAAATTCCCTCTCTAGGCTGTTTCATGTGTATCGCTGATAATCGGGGTAGTCATTCTGTGCATACTGGTACATCTGTTGTGTCGTGTTCTGTGTTGCAGTAATAGGCTGTTGCTGTGGCACTGCTACAGTCTGTTGTGAAGCTGGCATGGGCGGAATATGTTGTATATTCTGTGGTACTTGTTGCTGGGCCTGATCTTGTCTAGGTGCACGCTGTCTCTCCTTGGTCTTACCCGTGGAGATATTGTGTTTCAGAACTGCACAATCGTTTGCATAATGACCTGGCTGTTTACAATAGTTACATGTCCCTTTAACAGGAGCCGTCGAATTACTGGGCTGGGTCACACCCTTTTTGTGACCATCAGCAGGAACTGACTGGGCAACTAACATTTTCATTTTCGTGTCTTTCATACGTCTTTGTTCATGTTCTTGTTCTTCTCTGATTCTATTCTGGTGATACTGTAACATTTGTAACATTTGTGAAGGGGTGTTAGCTTGCCAAGTACTCTCGACTTTTAATACTCTGTTCTTTACTTGGGGCAGTGAGTTCTCGACTAATTTCGTTACAAAAAGGTGTGGATATGATTCGCTACTTGGTTTCAGGCCGCTGTTAATACCAAAACATTTTTCAAATCGGGAATAAAAATCACTAGTGTCTTCATCCGGTTTCTGTTTACAGGCTGAAATTGCACCCCAGTCTTCCTTTTTCGTACTTAATAAACGTGGCAATACTTGCACTAACAATCCTGGTAATGCTTTAACTTTTTCTCCAAGCCCTAGGCCTGGAATTCTAGTATTTTCTTCGTTTTCTAATGCAGTCCAATCAATCTTTGCATTTCCCACTTCCCATTCTTTTTCTTTAAGTTTCTCATAAACACCAGGAGGCAGTAGTACTTTCAATATTTTCATAAGGTCGGGATAAGTATAATCACCCATGAGTAACATGTCTTTTATTTCACGGTGAAAACCTGCGGGATCTTTATCATGGCTAGGTACTAGTTTTTTCATTTCCAATAACTCTATTTTAGTTATAGGTGTGTACACAAACACACGTCTAAGTGTATTATCGGTATTCTGAACTGGGTGCACTTCTCGTAACGGATTCTGTCTATCCATGTAATACATTTTTCTTTCCATGCAGTGTGCTGAATCAGACTGTGGACATAGAAAGGCACTATATCTGTGTCGATATTCTAGAATTACCTTAATTAGATCGGTACCTAGACCTCTCCATTTATTCATGAGTAGTTCTGCTAATATATCAGGCAGGGGGCCTGGGTCGGAATGTTGGCTTCTATACAATAGAAGTAGGTGTTGTATCATGTATGTACCAGCTAAACGCTGTTCACTTGGTGTCATGTTCAGAAATGTGTGTGCTAACGCATCATCACTATATTTCTCGGGACTGTCAGCCCATTGTACTGCTGACCTTGCTAATTCTTGTTCATCCATAGAATCTAGTACATGGTACCCCATTCGTTCTCGAAGTCTGTTATCAGTAGCTTGAAATAAGTGTTCAGGAGTTCTTGGATTACGCATGGCTTCTTGGAAAATTCTTTTACTTTCTGGACGCACTGGACGCATTGAATTATTAAAGGGTCTTCCTTTACCTACATACGCTATCGTTTCTCTAACTGGTAATTGTACTTGTCCGGTAGCTTCTTCTGGTTGCTCCTCTTCTGAGGACTCAAACTTGTCTGATTCTATTTCTGGTTCTAACTGTCTTGTTTCATGTATTTTTATTACTACGCTTCTGATTCTTTGATACATGTTTTTTATACTATTCTGTTTATCATGGTTCCCGTCTGCTATATTCTGACCCCATCTATGAAGTGCTTTCATTTCCTCCGGGTCCATCCCCGGCCTATCTTGTTCTCTTATTAAGCAGTTTATAAAAAACCGTAATATCTTGGCTTGAGTGTCAACTTTCTGGTGAGCCATGGCTTCCTTAATACTTTCAGGTCCTTGCCCTGTTTGGACAAAATGATATATTCTGTCTAGATGATCTATCATTCCGGGTAGTGTCAATAAAAAGTTGGTAACCCGTCTTAGTCGTACTGATGCGAGTATTAATCTGTCATCATTTCTACCGGGTACTGGATCATATCTACAATCCCCGATACGTTCTTTTATTATATAAAAATCGGCTGATCGAGGTGTACGTTGTTGTGCTAGATCCCTGTAAGTCAATCTATGTACTTGTGGAGGTGTCTGGAAACCTATCGCCCCTCCGGACGCGCCTCCTGAGGCACCGGCTCCGAAGGGGTTGTTCGGGTGAAAAGTGGGAGGAATGGGTGCAGGAAGAGCTGGAAGAACGGGGGGAAGACTAGGAGAGACATTCGGAACGGGAGGAAGAGGTGGAGGAGTAGCTTGTCGCGGGGGTAGGGGCTGATTGTCTCGGGGTCGAGCGCCGCCAGTAGGAGGTGTGCGCTGTGGTGCGGCATTAGCATATGCGGGCGCTACATCATCTAGATAGGAAGAGAGGAAAATATCCTTCGCGGTTTTGGGATGCATTTTAGTCGGGAGCATGGGAGGTGGTAGATCTTTTGGTACTTCCGGAGTGGCCTTAGGTAAACCTTCGGCCAGGAGAGGATACATACCATTCCTAAGGGTGTTTAGTTGTCTGTCTACTTGTTCTATTTTTACTCGGATACCTTCCTCAACTAATACGTTTTCTTGGGCCTTGTCTGAATCCTCTTTCCTTTTCTCTTCCTTTCTGTGTGCTTTTTCTGTACGCCTATGCGATTCTTTACGCCATAATTCGATGGCATCTTTCTGTGACTGTCTGGCTTTCTTTTTCCGTAATGCTTCTTCTACTCTTATGATGCAATCTGCATCCCATGTCCCAGCAGCGGGCCATCTCTGATTCTCTGCTAGATCTTTAGTGTAGTCCACCCATAAATCGAGAAATAGAACGGCATCTAGGCCGTGCTTGTGGTACATAAAGTACCCTGGAGTATCCCTAGGTGGAATGGGAACGGCTTCTTCGAGTATCCCTTTTCTAGTTTTTATCTGTCTTAATTTGGAGAATAACGGCATCTTAAAAACTGGCTACTTGGTCCTTACTCAGATATGAACACAATGAACACAATAATCACAATAATGAAGATCGAACAATCACTCATACCACGACATTTTGAGACACATTAAAACATTTTGAAACGAACAACAATAATCAGAATAAAACTCGCTAACTGCATAGTACTAGATACACTGCTCAACAGTGCAGACTTGATATACTGCTAAACAGTACAGATACACTGTCTAAAACAGTGCAGACCAGGTCTGTGTACCCAAACCTGTCTTGACCGGCACAGACTAATGTGCACGTCTAGATGCGTCCCCAGCAACAGTACTCACCGGGAAGCACGGAAACAGAAGGCCTCGGAAACTCTGGACTGGACTCGACTGGATTCGGACTGGACTCGGACTTGACTCGTGACGCAGATACTTCGGAACTTCGGAACCTGGCGGGCCTCCGTATACCTCGGATCTTGCTCTCTCAGCTAGGCTCTGGTCGGGATCCTCCGCACTCCTCACCGCCTCGTCTGGGTGTCGATCGCAGCCTCAGTCACCTCCGTTGGCCTGAGGGAGATACAGGAAATCCTGCGGGTACGCGTAGTTTCCGTCCGGCTGTGGCAGGGGGCTAGGCCTGCAAAGCACCTCCGGCGGGTGAGATGGGGGAGGGGTCCCTATTCGGGCGCCAATTATGTGGTAAATTTAATTACCTGGTACTGAATTTCTATGCGGTAAAGTCAATAGGAATAACTCATAATAAATAAGAGGCAAAATCCGTGATATTTGAGGTTTCTCAAAATGGGTTTTTATTCCTTAAAAAGGAATTGGGTAATTAGCATATTGGCTCGAGCCAAGGTGGCATACCGTTCCGTCACCACGCAGGTTCGGGAAGGGACAGACTGACAGAGTCAATGGTAATAGCGAATATGCAAGTATGCGACAATACATTATTGACAGGCATTCATATATATAGTCAATGCATTACAGTAAAAGCATATGCAGGAGGCGTAACAGCTGAGAAGAGAGATAAGAGTGCATGTACGTAATACAAAAAGGCGTTACAATAGGCGTGCATGAAGGCGTGAACAAGAACGTCATTTATCCTGATGTCACAAGTAGGCGGATCCATGAGTGAATCCTGCAGTGTCAGCAGAAATACATGGCAGAGATGCGCGCGCAGCAGTATGACGTGTAATGTACGTGTAACTTGAGGGGTGAAGGGGGACTTGACATTTAGCCCTACATGAGGAGACAGAAGTCTGGAGTGTCAGATCAACCTAATCCCAAATCGTATCCAATATCTCATGTTTAAGGAACAGTATTATCTGGAAGGAAAAGGTCTCTCGGACAAGAGGCTATTCTATACCGACTGTGAGTGCGTGTATGAGCGTCTATGTGTCTGCATGAG
This sequence comes from Lissotriton vulgaris, assembly GCF_964263255.1. NCBI lineage: Eukaryota > Metazoa > Chordata > Amphibia > Caudata > Salamandridae > Lissotriton > Lissotriton vulgaris. Next base: position 348,962,118 of record NC_141689.1, on the reverse strand, counting down.
ATGCGAGGGAGGGCATGGGCCTACCATGGAAACAGAGCCATGAATTACTTGCACAGAGACAGTGAGGCCGAGCCCTTTGCTCTGCAGCTGGAAGGATGTTGACGTGAAACTACTAGACAGGAATGTATTTTCGAGGAGCGAAGCAGATAATTCGAAGGTTGAATACAGTCTTGGCAGGCAACAGGCTGAGCCAAGCACCGTTAGCCGCGCAGGGAGTAAGGCAGAGGTCACGGGTACAGATGCAGGCCCAGGTTTGAGATTCAGAGTCAGAAGGCAGGAAAAGGCTCGATGGCAGAATTCAGGGCCTACTTCGCCAGAGCTGAAAAACGTGTAAAGTACACCACAAAAAGACGTTGGCATGGCATACTTAGGAACGGACTATTCGACCCATTCAGGGTGGATCTGAAAGAGGACATGTTAACGTTGGACGCAAATGTATTTGCGTCTTCATAGCTTGAAGTGGAGGGAACACACATGTACTTGTAGCGTGTACACGGAGTCGTTGGGGTCCAAGATAAGGGACACAATCGATCACAAAATTTATATTACCTCAAGATGCGTTGGCCTACTCCGTAAAATAGCCATCCCCATCAGACTAAAATTGGTCCAACTTAAAATCCTGCACAGAACCTATCTTGGAGTGGGAACTCCGGTCAAAATGAGGAGAACAGACATACATTGCCTGCGACACTGCTCCCAGGAGGGAACCTTCTTCCACATGCTTTGGGACTGTCCAGCCGTCCAGACCTTCTGGGCGGGAGTCACATACAGACTGGAAAAGGTGGGCGTGGAAATAAACTCACGACTCCTCGAAGCTCTGTTTACTAAATGTGTGGGAGGCCACCGACCTAACTCACACTGAACAATCCTGGGTTTCCTTGGGGCTGGCCCTTGCTAAACGAAACATTGCACAAAAAAGGAGAGTCGAGGAATTGCTGTCAGTTGGAAGATGGGAGGCTGACATGGACAGATCCAGAATAACAGAAAAATAAGTCTTCAAAAACAGAAGATGCCCTAAAAAGTGGGACTGTAAGTGGGCGGCATGGAATACATATCTGGGGGAGATTTGTCTGTTTCCCACAATTGAATTGTGCAAGAGTGAAGGGGGGGTTGTGGGACCCAACAGATGGAGGGGGAGAGGTACAATGAAGCTGAGATTATCTAGGTCTGAAGTACCCAATGTAATGAGCACCTGTGATGTACCCGAGTTCTATTATACCACTTGCTATAATGCTGCGCTTTTTGTTGTTTTGTTAATGAAGAGTTAAAAAAAATATATGCCTTCTTCTATCTATAATCAACTAGTGTTAGATGCTAGTGAAAAAAAGAAACAGAAACAAAAATAAATTATGAATATAGTTGCACAAAGAGAGAGAACATGTTTACCAATGTGTTACTTGTACTTAATGATATCAATGGCAATACATTCTCTGGGTTCTGGAGTCATTAGGACATTTACAAACCAGCTTTCAAAATAAGCACGATTTTATGCTACACATGCCTACACAGCCTTTTAGTCCCGAATGCAGCCAGTTTACACTTCTCTGGTAGAAGCACTTCTAGTTTTGTTGTTGTTTGGATTACAGTACGCATTCTATAGAGTTTGTATTCAACAAGCAGTTACAGGACTTTCTGTAGGAATCTGGCTGTGTATATACTATCCATACACAAAAGGAGCACAGAGGGATATATCCAGACTCAGGTACCCTCCACTCACAACATTTTATACACACAAACCTGGTCCTACTGTACTACAGGCAATTATATTAACCATATCTCATGTTGGCTCGCTGGTGCGGCTATTCTTAACCTCACACCCAGTCAAAGAGTCTACAACAGTGTTTGCCTGTATTTAAAATGTCCTCATAAAAATCTCTGCGTGTCATTCACTATATGTCTACACTCCCTCTATTCAAGCTATGTTTGTGCAACCCTGTGTGTTGATGTCTATGGGGGTATAGGCACATGGTTAGGGTAGGGTAGGGAAATATACTGTTGAGCAAACTGAACTTTCTTTTTTCCTACTTTTCATTTTGTTTATTTATGATGGGAAGGAGCCAATGATGAGAAGTGGAACACACTGACGAGAACCTGTCAGTAGTTCCCTGGTGGTTGCTCCCGTGAGGTACCTTCCATCTATCACACATTTTTTCCCAGAAATTTCTTCTTGATCTTGTTCTAATTTGATTTAACTGGATCTCTCCCTTCCAGCATCCACACACGGGGTTGCACAAACATAGCTTGAATAGAGGGAGTGTAGACATGTAGTGAATGACACGCAGAGATTTTTATGAGGACATTTTAAATACAGGCAAACACTGTTGTAGACTCTTTGACTGGGTGTGAGGTTAAGAATAGCCGCACCAGCGAGCGAACATGAGATATGGTTAATATAATTGCCTGTAGTACAGTAGGACCAGGTTTGTGTGTGTATATACTATACCAAAGTAAGGTATAGTATGCACAGGGTCCAGGGTATCACCAGAGGTATAGAAGAGGCTAAATAAGATAATCACTAACAGCTCTCTTTGTGGTAGTGAGGACATGCAGTTAGGCTTATCCCGAGGGTGTGATAAGCATTGATTGTATTCACTCAATCAAGGCTGATGTCACAGGCTCAGAGACAGAATCAAACCAATCAGGTAAGTATAAAAAGGAAAACTTATGTTTTAATTCTAGAACTAAGCAGGACTTGGCACAGGTAAGCAAAATATACTTTCTTTGTGTTGAAATTGTTTTATTAATAAAATTTGATAAAGCGTAAATGTAGATACATATGCAGAGGATAAAATGAGACATAGCATAAATGAGGAAATTATTCATAAAATATAACAAAGGAAGCATAAACAACAAATCCTCTAGAATTCATAAGGCAAAACAAAGGATAAAAGGAAAGAAAAAAGAGAAGAGAAAAAGAAAGAAAGAGAGGAGAAGAAAAAGAAAGAGAAAAAGAAAAGAAAAAATATACTTTCAAATGCAAAACTTTTCAAGGAAAAGCAATTGTGAATGGAATTGGAACCGTTACAGGTTTGTATTACACTTTGAAAACAGTTTAGAATACATAGAAATGATTTTGATTACTTTTAGAATACTTTCCAGTTACTTTGAGTATTGGGGGTGATATCCCAAGATATCACACACTGGGTCTTACAAAATACAGGTAAGTATGCCAGGGTTGTGCTTAAAGCAAAGTTACTTTATTTTCAATACAAAAGTCAGTTCAACACTTAGAACATTTTTGGAACAAAAATCATAACATTGGTTTGTATGGGCGAAAAGAAGGTTATTGGTTGACAGATAAATAAACGACCTGCCCAAATAACTTTTGTGGGTTAGAACCAAGGTTTCACAAGGTTCAGTTAGGCATTCAAATCTCAACACCAGCGGCACTGGGGCTTCCGGGTGCAGAGTGCAGGGGCCCAATGTTGGCCAACGGGGCTAATACGTCTTCAGTCAGGAGCTGCTCATGAGCGGGCCACTCGGTGTGGGCGCAGAACCCCTAGGGTTAATATCAGCACTGCAGGTGCCAGCAATCAGCACAGGATCTGCACCACCAGTGGCAGGGAGGCGGTCGTATGCAGATTGCCGAGAAGATGTCAGGAGATCTAAGATTTCCAATGAAGATCTCCAGTTTGAAGAAAAAGCTATAGGCTCGGGTAGGGAGGTTTTCTGAAGGCAACTACTAGCAGGATGGGTCGGTTGGGTTCTTGGGGTCTGCCTGGACACTGTTGGTTGAGCCACCAAGGGCCGTGGTGCGTCAGGTGCAGAGGTGTGTTTAGGCGTCAGATCTTCTGACCAGCTTTGGTGCGGGCAGGGGGACGCCTGAGGTTGAGGCTGCAGGCATCGGTCTGAAGCTTGAGGTAGGCAAGGGATCATCAAATCCCAGGACAGGATCCTTGGGGAAGCCTCCTCATGGTGTTGGGCCACTTGAACTTGGGCAGTGAGCGTCGGGTGCAAAGTGATGCAGAACCGCAGAACTGCCTGATCCCGGGTTCTGTGTTAGAGTCTTTAGTTGAGCAAATCAGGTGCTCATGGGAGATAGAGCCTTTTGGATGAAAGCAGGGCAGGCCCTCTGGGTTCTGGATGGCTGCTGGTTGCTGGAAATTCCGGGGTTTTACTGTGAGCAGGTCGGATTCGGGACAGGCTGGGGCCAAAGAAGTTGGTGTCCTCTTCTTCCTGGGTCACACAGCACTTCTGTACTTCTTCTGTCTTCCTCAAATCTGAGGAGGCAAGGTTCAGGGTCGCCCCTAAATACTAAATTTAGGGGTTTTCCAGGGATGTGCAGGTCGGGACCAATAGGTCCCTTCCTTGGGGTGATACACCCCCTAATATGTGCCCCTCCAATATCCCTCTCTCTAATTGGCGGTGTCCCATCAACTTCAAGATGGAGGGGACTGATATGTGTGTTTCACCTTTGCTCCCCCACCTGAAGGTTGGCGTTGGCAAAATGTGGACACACCTCTCTTTCTTACTTCAAAGTGGGGGCCAGAACCCATGGGGGCCAGTTGGTGGGGGAAGCAAAATGCAGGGTCAACTCACAAAGGCAACAGGCCTTTGAACCTTCCCCTTCGTGGACCTAGCCTATCCCGGCTGGTAGGAGGACTGACACCCCTGCCCAGGATGGGCTTTGTTTCTGGACCCAGAGAGAAGAGGCCCTCTACCACGGTTGTGCTTATTTATTTATTTATTTATTTATTTATTTATTTATTTATTTAGTAAGCTTGTAGAGCGCGACTACCCAAAAAGGGTTTCCCGGCGCTAGATAAGGTAAAGTGCCTGAGGACTGAAGTTGCCGAAGTACTGAATACTTTACTGACTTTAATATATAAATTGTAAGCACGAGGAAAATTGTCCTGCTTAAGTTCCCAGAAGGGCGGATAGGAATCATAGAGGCAAAATCTTTATTTCAACGTATATCTGTATGTTAAAAAGAAAAAATACAGCGAAAGAATGTCAGGGTTTTTCAGAGAGCATGTACATGCAAGTCTAAGAAGAAGAGGCAGGCGGTACCAGCACTTATTTTGATAAGACCTGCTGTGCACAATATTTGATTATGGTTCACGCAGAGTGTCTGAATTATGGAATTCACATGTGTTTACTGGAAGTGTAAAGTCAAAGTGATGTGCCCTCTATGACACTGAAGAAAGCCCAACCGTAATTCTTTTGAGACATGCACATTCATGACAAGCTGTTCCTTTTAGACTTTTGGCTTGTTGTTCTGTTCCATTCGTCTCAAATTTAGGTATGGTTATGTGATCATGTGCTGCTGTATTACTCCATTGTGAAGCTGTGTTGCTTCGAGGGCCAGTGATGTATATTTTTTGCTCTTTTTGTTTTGTTGCTGTTGTAGTGCTATTTTGGGTATTGTGAAATGCCTATGACTGATTGATACTGTAAAAAGATGATGAGTTAATATTCTGTTATAATAAATGGGACCCTGCTCAACTGTAATAGGCTATTAGAGTTGAGATGTGGTGTTAAAATGACTGCTGCCAAGGTGAAAGCAGGTTACAGAACAGCATCACAGATGCAGTTTAAACAATAAAAACGAGAACTGGCTTTTCAGTCTTCTGATATGTTTTTTGAAAAATGGTCAATGGTCAGCAAAAAAGAGGCATTTATGCAATATGCTTATTTTTTGCACACTATCGGAAAGATAACATTTCTCTGCATGTTTCTGCACGTCCTTAGCTACAGGAGTGTTGTAATTTGACTTAGATTGTACTGAGTCTCATATATTTTTCAACAAATTATTGTCTGCTCTTCCGTGTGTTTAGTTTCGCATTACAGATTCCACTTTTAGTCTTCATGTCCACAACGATACTATCTCTTTTCTATGTAACAGAAAGACACCAAGGCCTTAAGGTGTTTTTGGGAAGAGAGTTATTGTGACCATGTATTCTATTTAATTAGTATAATCTTTGGTGTACATTAAAAGGGTACTGCAAGTCACCTAGAGTTCGTTGACCTTATTCAGTACCTTCTCCTTTGGCCTAGTTTCGCTACATAGTGCGGGAATTCATGGTGACTTGCAATGTTTTCAATGGAAAACACAATGCATATATTTATGGTGTAGAGAGAAACTGCCTCTCAGCAGTTTTGTCATTTTAAAGACTCAAGCAATTTAACAATGTAAGTTAATTTTAGGCAAAAATTACATATGTGTGGCCACCTGAAATGTCGCTGTCTGCAAGTAGCCTTCAGCCTCCTTACTCACGTTTGAGATTCTAGATGGACTAGAAGCTGGTTGATTCTTGAGCAACATGTTGTATAAAGTCCTTTGCTTTCTGTTTAGGTCATTCCTTGATCTGTTGTGTCTCTTCTGTGGGCTTTTGGCACACCCACCAATTGCCATTGGTTGCCATCTGTGCCATTAAGAAAGGGTTGTCTTGTTATTGGTGCATTTGTGCAAATGTCCCTCCTTTGTGTGCTTCGTTCCCTCCCCAGTGATTTCACTAAGACAACATTTTGGTTGGCCATCACATTGTACACTGTGTGATTGCCCCTCCTCCTTCTCCTGTATGGGAATTGGCACCTTGTACACATCTTGGTTCCCATCCACGTTGTTGCTCCCAGCTGCACAGGTCTTAGTAAGTGCTCTTCTTTCACACAGCTTCCTTATAATTGTTGCGGCATGGCTCACTCACCTACATGTTTTTTTTTTTTAATCAATGATAACATAGTTAATCTCTCAGTACAGCACTAGTTTAATGAGCACCGTGCTTTATCTTTTTACTTGTTCTGTCTGCTCATCTTACCTCTTTCCTCGTCATTCTTTTTCTGCATTTGATTTTCTCCTCTGCCGCATCTCTTCCCACTGCCCCCCACCTCAGTGTCATGGTTGTCGTTCACTTTTTCTTTCTTTTTTCCCTTGCGCCTCTTCGTCTCCATGTCCATTCCTCCTCATTGGTAGGCTCTCTATCACATGCTTTGTCTTTCACCCGGGTGCGATCTCCCCTCATAGCTACTCTTTTTCTTATTCTCTGTGTCTCACTCGGGTCCATTTCTTTCACACCCCCCTGCCCCCCACCTCCCCCCTCTGCCCGCCTCTCCCCGTCCTTGTAGCCGGCTGTGAAATTGACATTTTAAGTCCCTGGTTTTAAAACTGTGGGAGACATTTTGCTCATTTTCTAATCCCGGATGTAGAGGGGAAGGGGTGACTGCAGGGGGCCGGCGCCTGAAGGGACTCTGTGACACAAGGCCCTGTATGAAGCCTGCATCTCGTGATGTTTCTGGCACAGCTTGTGTGTCTGTGTGCGCTGGTCAAAGCCAAGCATCTGGAGTTGTTTTCTTCTGACTGGGGGTTTCATCAGTGGAGTGACTGCTCAATGGTGCAGCATCTGCCTGGCCTTGTATTGCATAGCCAAACTAAACATGATTGAATGTTGTCACTAGGTCATCTTAGTGGTAGATGTGCAGGGTGTATTCATGAAGAGTTTTTTATAGCGACTATGTGTCGCCTTTCAGTAATTTGAGGGATCTGCATGGATACACTCTCACACTATGTATAGTATATAGCCTCTTGGCTTTGGCAAGGTTTTCTGTTTGGAATGCTTGTGTAAAATATAGGACTGCAGATGTAAAAAGTATGCTTAATTGAATCTTTCAAGGTGTAAAACAGTCCTTCATCCGTCTTCCTAGGAGTCGCCAGACGGATAGAGGCGCTGCGGGCCGGAGGAGGTGTAAAAATAAGATGCTCAGCGGCAGCTATCCAGATTCAGTAAGACTTGCTAAAACGGTGTGATGTGATTCCCCACTCTCCAGGCTTCACTGAAACAGGAAACACAAAAGAAGAAGATGGGAGGAATGCTTGCAATAAGTCTAATCTCTGCCAGTGGATCAGGGTAGCATTCCAATCCATTGTCCTTCTGCCCACCAGGTCTCATCAATTTGGACCCAGCCGTTTGCAAATTGGGTTCGACCTGCTCGAATAGGAATAGCCCAGCCTGATCTGCCAGCTCAGGTCATTTGCCTATGCTATACTGAAAACCTCTTCACGAGAGCAATTAGCCACACAGGACAGATACTGCCCAGCCAACAGCTGCTGCACTGTTTTCTCTGACATAGCGCAGAGGCCACTCAGTGCAAGTGTTCTTCGAAGAATGCCAAGGGAATTCAAGGTGGGTGCAGCTCCGCCAGCAGCAGATAAAGAGCAGCTTTTATTACTACCAGAATTAATGGTACTTGTAGGACTTGGCCCTTTTTGGCTAAAGTCCCTGAACCTTTTGCTTCTCCCCAGACCTTTTTCTGACAGAGTATTGCCAACTTAGATGCTTTGGAAACTTTGCCAACTGCTACACACTTAGATGCTTTGGAAACTTTGCCACCGCTAAACAGTGTGAACGTGTAAGTGTTCCCTGTATAAAGTACTGGTAATTAGTTGTCCATAATTGGTATGTTTGCCTTACAGAGTGAAGTTCCTAGTAAAGTGCACTATGTGTGCCAGGACTGGTAATGAAATTACTACTAGGGGGCCTGCAACACTATTTGTGCCACCCACACAAGTAGCCTTAAAAAAGGGAACTCAGGCCTGCCATTGCAGGGCCTGCGCGCAGTTTGTTAAACTGCCAAGTTGTTCTGTCAAGTGCATTCACTTGCCAGACCTTACCCTTCCCTTTCTGTGTCCATCATACACCCCTATGGTAGGTCCAGGGTGCCCCCTGGACAGGGTGCAGTGCATGTGAAAGTTAGGACATGTACTAAGGTGTGTGTCATGCCCTGACAGTGAATAATCTCCATTTCGTTTTTCACTGTTGAAAGGCCATCTTGCCCATAGAATAGAATAGGAGGGCTGTGTAATATGTTTTCCAACCTATCTTCCCATGGGCTTAAGATGGAACGGTGAAGTTTAGTATGCCTGAACTCACAATGTAATAACACATCTTTTTATGAAGGTGGTTTTTGCATTGTGTGCTCAGAAGCCACTCTTTTAGAAGTGGCTGAGTTTTTGTGCTCTAACATTTCTGTGTGTCTCTGCCTGGCTGTGAATTGACTGTCTGGATTTAAAAGCGATAGGATCTGGGGAATGTCTTGACCCAGGGGAGGAGGTGAGACAGCAACAGGCTGACCTGTATCTGGTGTGTAGGGGGGGAGAAGCCCTTAATGGAGAAGAGGCCTGGGTTGCTGCTATAAAACAACTGGCTCATTTCCTGCCAAGTGATTGAGAATCCAGACCCCCACTAATCAAAGGAAGAAAGGTGTCACTGGCAGGGAGGCACCCAGAACTGGTTTGAACAGGGGTCAGTACCCCTTGAAGCACAAAGAGTTCAAAGCCATTGAGGGGTATGACTATGAGAGCTGAAGCCCCTGTACCTTGGAGAATGGCTTGTACAAGTGTGAACAAGAGTGGAGCTACTTCGTGGTCAAGAGGACCTTTGCAAAGGAAGAAACAACTGAAGAGACTGAAGGATAGGACTGACCCTTGCTATGTGATCTGGGGCTGGCCTGCAGTTTGCTTTTTCAACCAAGGGAAGGATAAAGGGACTTTGCTGTGTGTTGTGCCCCGCTGCTTGAAGGACTTTGCTGTGTGCTGTGTGCTGTGTCCTGAAGTAACTATCCCCAAGGGCCTGAGGTGAGCTGACTCCCTGTTTGGAAACACTGGAACATAAAAGTTTCCAGGAGAGTCTCAGCGGTGCTGTTGGAGAGTGCCTGTTGCAGTCTGAGAACCTCAAACTGTCTGTGATTGTGAGGGCCTGGTGTCCAAGTGAATCTCAGTGAGGCTGTATGCGTGTGCTTTGTGCAGCACTGACACCTTCAGGACAATCGGTCTGTGATCGGGGGCACCTGGAATCCAAAAAAGGATCAGCGATGCTGTGTGAATGTGCTTTGTGCAAGCTGAACCCCGTTGTGAGGATTGTTCAGTGATCGTGTGCACCGGAATCCAAGTGAGTCTCCTTTGACGCTGTGAGCGCGTGCGTTGTGCACTGTGAGACCTTCATGAGGATTTGCCTTGTTGTCGTGAGTACCGGAATCCAAGTGAGTCTCATCGACGCTGTGAGCTTGTGCGTTGTGCACTGTGACCCTCTGAGAAACTCCTTGCTGCCACGGGGACACTCTGCTGCTCTGACCCGTTTGCCTAACTCCAGGTCCTCGCCGCTCCCGCTTTGCGGGAGCCGCTTCGTGGGAGGACCCACCAACGCTGCTTGTCGACCGTCTGCCGTGCCTGCAGTGAGTACTGGACACCTGTGGTGCAGAGAGGCTGCAGGGGAGGAGCGCGGCAGGGACTCACTGTTCCAGGAGTCCCTGCGTGACCAAGCAACATCCGGTCAGCGCCCCCCTGCGTGCCCCGCCCACAACCTGCAACCGGCAAAGGATAGAAAAGGAGCCCGGGGTATTGAAACAGGCTGACCCTCTGAGAAACTCCTTGCTGCCACGGGGACACTCTGCTGCTCTGACCCGTTTGCCTAACTCCAGCTCCTCGCCGCTCCCGCTTCGCGGGAGCCGCTTCGTGGGAGGACCCACCAACGCTGCTTGTCGACCGTCTGCCACGCCTGCAGTGAGTACTGGACACCTGTGGTGCAGAGAGGCTGCAGGGGAGGAGCGCGGCAGGGACTCACTGTTCCAGGAGTCCCTGCGCGACCAAGCAACATCCGGTCAGCGCCCCCCTGCGTGCCCCGTCCACAACCGCTCTCCTCCTACAAAATCCGACAAGGGCCCGTCTTGCGGGACGCCGAGCGAAGCCCGGGCAAAGGGCGGGCCGTCTGTGGCCGTCCGGGGCCAGCTGGGGCCGGGACGGGCCACCCCCCTAAAATCTCAGGTAAAATTTTGTTATTGTTGGACCTTACAGCACTTGACTATCCTGCAGTATCTTCCATATGTCTGCCTACACCCCAATGGCTACTCGTTCAGGCAGATGTTGAAGGCGAGGGGGAAACTCCACGATAGGCACTATGGACAATTTCATAACTCTCGCTGTTTCTGTTGTGGAGAAGGAAATAATTCTAGCAGAGCGAAGACTATCGCGGGAATATCTTGCGCATAAGTGCTCTTACCTGGGGACATTGGTACAGGCTATATCCCCTACAAACACTTTTGCAGCAGAACCCCTAATCTCCACAATACCTAGCTGCGCGCAGCCTTGCACTGTCGACCCAAGGGTAGAAAATGGTCTTTTTGATATTATCCCCGATCCAGTGACAACAAACAAAACTCTAAGCAATGTTGCCACATTAAACCACTCAGTTACAATGGTAGTAGACCCACCTACTCTGCCCGTAATATTGATACATGAAGTCCCCGCAGGACAAGACTCTGTATCACCCCCGACAAAAGCAAGTCGTGTAGCACTAAAAAGGAAGAGAATTGTTACCCTGCGTAAGGGCTACAGACTGAAGGCCCTTAAAAGAATACAAAGGAACCAAATGAACGGGGGCACCTACTGTAAATCCACAGGGTCTGAGACCATGCATATAGGGGCAGAAGTAAGTGAGCAGAAAGAGGGTGACCTTGCAAATGCTTCTGCCGGTCCCGCATCGGACATTGAACTGGACAATTGTCCAAAGGACCCTCCAGTAGTCAATTCTCTGATGGAACAGATCCAACAGCTAATGACATCCCTGATTTTACCTGTAACTGAAAGACTGAAGGGGCTCTCGGAGCGTTTGGACAAATTTGAACAAACCTCGCTGGATAACTTTTTTGCATTAAAATCATTGGTCAAACTACACTCTAAGATTGAAACTGATACCACAAGGGGAGAACCTAGCCCAACTATACCAAACCCACCGCAACAAACTCGACCACCAAAAAAAGATAAGGCGACAGACCGGAAAAGGGACAATGCTGCACCAGGGGGATCGCAAGTAGACCCCTCCAAGGGGCAGAAAATAATGGAGGAACACAATCGGCTGTCCCCCCAAAACCTGCGCCACGCAAAGGGAAACAGGATGCTGTAACTACCACTCCTCAAACTTTGGCGCCACCAAGAACTGTCGAAAGGGAAGGAACTTCAACTTGCACTATAAATGGTGACCTTAATACTAACGACCTAGCAGATGGTTATAATTCAGACAAACTAGTGCCTAAACAAGCTCCAAATGCTGACCTCCCACCTGGTTGCCAACTGTATGTGGTAGTGCTAACTGGCGTCCCTCCGCTGAAATCCAACAAAAGGGAGTGCTACGACGAACTTAAAAATAAGACCCTATACTGGTTGAGAGAAAACAGACCCCTGCCATATACCATCAACTGCCAGGTTATTCACGTCCGAAGAGTCAGCTGGTTGGGTACCAGGCCAAAGGATATAACAGGGGACTGTATCTTGGTGAATTTTAAAGATCCCTCAGTAGCACACCTGGTGTACGGCCAAAAGCAACGGAGAGGACATCTAGGAATCGGAACCTGTGACCTTAGTTACTTTTACCCAAAGCAATTAACACCAGCTAATAGAGATCCATCTTGGGTAGGCATGATGAGAAACGGGTACTCGTTCTTCGATCCCCCAACACCTGGTGGCGGAATGTATGCACAGAATTTACAGAATATGGATGTGGACACAAACTGGTCATGGTGGGATCGATGACAAGCAGAAGCGTGTGAATGTTGGGGAAATTCTTCTCCTATACTCAGTGACCACTTAAAGGACTCACGTGTAAGACCACGCACAAGTACCTGCACAATGCCCACTGCAATTGAACCAGTCAAAATCCCACAGGCTGGAACATTGACTGCTAGCATTTCTAGAGATCACCAAGTGAGGGCACCAGTGGATATTTGTATCGCAAAGGACCAAAACATGTTGCTAATGGCATGTACAGAGCCTCATGAATTAGTATCCAGTAGTGGGCTTTTGAACGGCTTTAACGAGGGGGAAATATCAAATGTGCTTAATGAACACCCCAGTAGCTCAGCACAATGCAAATCAATGCAAGATATAAAAATTCTGTCATGGAACATTGCAGGGTTGTCAAGAAATCTTTGCAACAGGATGTGGAGCTCCTTTATGGAAGAACATGATATTATACTCCTACAGGAAACTTGGGTAATCAATATGGTTCATAGACTCGGTTACAAAGCATTTTATTGTGGGGCGATTGCATCTGCAAGAGGTAGACCATCAGGGGGTTTAATAATTTGGATAAGAAAATCCTTGAATGTTGTTGTCTCACCCTTGTATTTTGATTCCAATGATCTGCTTGGGGTAAAGTTGACCATGAAGGACATGGGGGATGTCTACCTGATAAATATTTACAACAGACCAAACCAATTAAGTTCGTATTTGAGCAACCTGGAGCTAAACTCCCAAGTAATTATAGGTGGGGACTTCAACTGCCAATTCGAGCCAGTGTCGGGGCTTGAAAATTTATTAGAAAATGAAGACAGGGCTCACGACATTCCCTCCCTAGATAGTGTAAAATCAGTTAAAAGTTCAGTGGCAGCCATGCAGATTTTTGAAATTACTGTATCTAATGATCTAAGGGCATGTAATGGTCGCCTTAATCCAGATAAACCAGCAAATTTTACATATAACAAGGGGGTCTCTAAATCATTGATCGATTTTATGCTGATCACAATCAACATGTGGCACTTATTGCTAGCCTTTGAAGTTGTGAACAGACCAGAAAGTGACCACTTCCCTCTACAACTGGGGTTACTGTCCCATCCATTTTTGACATCAGATGATGAAACAGAATCTACCAGGGAGGTGGGAGAGGTCGAGGTATCCAATAATAGAAGAGCTATAAAGTGGCCACACATATTAGCAAAAAAAGACACACTCGTGGGTATTTACAACACGCTTTCTGACATTATCCCCTTATACGACAATCTGAGTTTGGGTTCCCATGAAGTCCTTAAAATGCACCAACATCTAGTAGAATCATTAATCCCCCTTCTGAGTAAAACATGTTGCATTGATAAAGGCACCATAAGTAGGCAACTTGAACTAGAGACACCGTGGTACAACAAACAGTGTCGCCTAGCAAAAAGTAACCTAATCAACGCTGTGAAGTCCAAAGATCAGATGAGGGTAAGAGAATGTAGATATGAATACAAAAGACTTCTCTCTAGTGCAAAAAAGGAATGGGATAATTTGATTTGGGAAGATCTTCTAAACGCTGCTAGGAAGCACGACCAAAGCACCTTCTGGAGCTTGATATCAAAAAACAATAAAACGGGTCGCTCCAATAGGGACTTTTTTCTGGATGAGAAAATTTGGTTTGATCATTTTGTAAAGCTATATGATTTGGTAGCTGTTATCCCAGATGAAAATAATCTAGGAAGTCAAGTCAGAGAATTTATATAGCGCACTACATACCCAGAGGGTCCCAAGGCGCTTAGAGAGGGGAGGGAGATTACTTGTCAAATATCCACGTTTTAAGCTGCTTTCTGAATGCTAGGTGGTTCTGGGTAAGGCGAAGGTAAGCGGGGAGTGAGTTCCATGTTTTAGCAGCCAGGTAAGAGAAGGATCTGCCGCCCATGGTGGTCTTGTTGATGCGAGGTACAGTGGCGAGGGCTTGGCTGGAAGAGCGTAGTTGGCGGAAGGGGGTGTAGAAGGACAGTCGTGAGTTGAGGCATTCTGGTCCGATGTCGTAGAGTGATTTGTGTGCGTGGGTTAGCAGTCGGAAAGTAATCCTCTTATTGACGGGTAGCCAGTGGAGGTCTTTAAGGTGACCGGAGATGTGTTCGTTGCGTGGGATGTCTAATATGATCCTGGCTGAGGCGTTTTGGATTCGTTGGAGTTTCTTCTGGAGTTTGGTGGTAATGCCTGCGTAGAGGTTGTTTCCGTAGTCTAGTCGGCTCGTGACCAGAGCATGGGTGACTGTTTTCCTTGTTTCGGTGGGGATCCAGCGAAATGTTTTTCTCAGCATGCGAAGAATGTTGAAGCAGGAAGAGGATACGGCGCTGACTTGTCTATTCATTGAGAGTGAAGAGTCCAGTATGATGCCTAAGTTCCGTGCGTGGTCAGTCGGGATGGGTGCCTTTCCGAGTGCTTCCAGCCACCAGGAGTCGTCCCATGCAGAGGGGGATGTACCTAAGATGAGGACTTCTGTTTTGTCTGAGTTCAGTTTCAGACGGCTTTGTTTCATCCATTCGGCAACTTCTTTCATTCCTTCGTGTAGGTTAGTTTTGGCGGTGCTGGGGTCATTGGTGAGAGAAAGGATTAGTTGAGTGTCATCCGCGTAGGATATGATGTTGAGGTTGTGTTGGCGGGCGATGGTCGCGAGGGGGCTCATGTATACGTTGAAGAGGGTGGGGCTGAGTGAGGATCCTTGTGGTACGCCACAGATGACTTCAGTGGCCTCGGACTTGAATGGTGGGAGGCGGACTTTCTGAGTTCTTCCGGTGAGGAACGAGGTGATCCATTCAAGTGCTTTTCCTTGGATTCCGATGTTATTGAGGCGTTGTAAAAGGGTGCTGTGGCAGACTGTGTCAAATGCTGCAGAGAGGTCGAGGAGGATGAGGGCGACTGTGTCTCCATTGCCCAGTAGAGTTCGAATGTCGTCTGTTGCTGCGATGAGGGCGGTCTCAGTGCTGTGTTTTGCTCGGAAGCCAGATTGTGAGGAGTCGTTCTACCCCCGTGTACCAACTTCCCCCAATTCAGTGCTGAAGAGACTCTTTGTGCAATAAAGGCAATTAAGGCCGGCAAGGCACCAGGCCCGGACAAACTACCTGGGGATTTATTTACACATAACATTGAAGTATGGTGTCCTTACATACATTTTTTTTGCAATTCTATTTTTGCAGGGACCCCGATTCCTGAAACGTGGAAGGGGGCGGAGATAGTGACCATTTATAAAAAAAGGGGATCGCTATAATCCAGCCAATTACACACCGATTAGTTTAATGACATTTTACAAAAAAATTTCGCCAGGCATATTTTAAACCGACTTTTAGATTGGATAGAGGAATCCAAAATCCTCTCTAAATATCAAGCAGGATTCAGAACTAAGACAAGCACTGTGGACCAGGTGTATAGGTTTATGTGTATCTGCTGGAAATATGTCCAACTGAAGAAGAGCAACCTATACGTAGCATTTATGGATTTACGCTCAGCGTTTGATCTTGTCCCACGTTCCCTACTATGGGACACTTTGAGGAACATGGGTGTCCCGAATGAACTGCTGTTTAACCTTGTAAAGCTTCATACTGATAATTTTGCAAAAGTAAGGTGGGGAAAAAATGGTGAACTTACTCAGGCTATACCAGTAAAAAGGGGGGTACGACAAGGGTGCGTACTGGCCCCCACCCTTTTTTCTTTATTTGTAAATGACATCCCCCCCTATCTGGCACAATGTAACCACGATTCCCCGAAACTATGCAATGAGGCAATCACAGCATTGTTATTTGCGGATGACACCATTTTAATATCACAAACTCCCAAAGGTTTACAAAACTTAATAAACCAGTTCAATAGCTATTCTGAACTAAAGGGGCTAGAAATTAATTCTTCAAAAACTAAGTATATGGCCATCAATCCACCAAAAACTTTTAAGAAGAATTTGGCCCTAAAAAGTACCAAATTGGAGTACGTGGAATTTTTTGATTATCTGGGTATCAGGTTAGATAGCAAAATGTCCTGGAAAAAAAACAACTAGAAAAAAGTAGGATGACTTTTAAACACAGCTCACTCCCTATTTTAAAAATCCATGAAGGGAGTACTTCAAAAGCTATAACCCCTGCGATAGAAGTATTTAAAGCCAAAGCGCAATCTGCAGCCCTATATGGGGCCGAGATCTGGGGGCCCTACTCAAACAAGACATTTGATATTGATGAGAACGCGTTCTTCAGGCGGCTACTAAGATTACCATCAAGAACACCTTTAGTACCTGTTTATCTAGATATTAAGGTAAAACGTACAGACTTTCTATGCTGGTTGAGGCCACTTCTTTATTGGGTAAGATTATGGTCTACCCCGGAACTCACTGACTATAGATCTGGCTTATTGGAAGTTAGGGAACTGGACACATTTCACTCAATCAAGTGGCTGAGACATATATCCACCTGGTTCAAAAAAATAGGTATTTTTCACTTTTGGACAAACCCAACTGCCTTGCAAATTAATTGTAAAGATCAAGTAAAAGTTGCTTTCTGGTCCTATGTGATTAATAACGTATACTTACATGAACGTGGCACTGGCTCCTTAACTCAGAAGTTTTTGCAATTTAAGGATATTCACATGTTTGAACAGTTCATGGACGAAGTTGAGCCACCCTTGGCCAAAACTGTATACCTGCAATATAGATACAGCGTTTTACAAATAAATGCAAATACCTGCCGGTGGGGAAATTCCAAGGGGAAAGATTTATATAATTGTAAATTGTGCGAACTTAATCAGAAAGAAGATGAGGCCCATACCATATCCTTTTCTTTTGTCCGCTATATAAATTTCAACGTACGAAATGGATTAAACCTCTTTGTAAAAATTTGGGCATAAGATCATTCAAAGAGGCAGAAAGGATATTTAAATCCTCGACCTCTCAGTTGGTAACTTTTGGAGTCAGTAGGTATCTCCATAGTGTCTGCTTGACTAGAAAGAAACTTGGGCTCAAAACATAGAATTATAAGTTCTTATATTTAATTACTGGCGTTTTAATTATTTATGTAATGTATATAGACTTTTTTAATATTCGGTCTTGTAATCATTCACAAATTGGTAGAACATTATACTTTGTATGTTAAATCTAAAATAATGAAATAGTAATGTATCCCTATATAGTTGTACACACCCTGTGATGTTGTCCTGGAATATCAAATATGTATATATTGCATTTTTGTAATGATGTTATTTTATTTTCTTTTAAAAATTTTCTTTTTAATCTAAGAATGTATTTTAAATGTTATGGCTTTATGACAAATATGTCGAATAAAAGCTTTACAACAACAGCACTGTGAGACTTTCGTGAGGATTTGCTGTGTTGTCGTGTGCACCGGAGTAAAGTGAGTCTCAGCGACGATGTGCGTGTGATCTTCGTGCAGCATGAGACCTGTGTGTGGAGTGCCCAGTGATCATGCACCCGGAATGAAGGTAGACTCAGCGACGCTGTGTGCGGGTGCTTTCTGGCAGCCTGAGGTCTTCGTAAGTGAAGCGGCCCAGACCGGCAGTTCCGGAGGAGCTGTGTTGCCGACCCGAGCCACCATTGCCGTTTCACAAAGCTGCTTGGAGGCCCAGCCGCTGGACGAGGAGAGGAGAGTACGTTCCTGCCCCCCAGGTAATGTGTGTCGACTCCTGGGGCGGGGCGCGGGCTCAGAGGGAGGTCTCTCGGCCTCGCTCTCGTGTTGGCAGCGCAAGCCTCTGCTTCGGCTCATATTGCGTCCCGTATTGCCAAAGGAAGTGGCGGTACTGGGGCCAGAGTGAGAAGCTGCACTTTGGAATTACATCGTACTGTGTTGGGGGCAACTGTGAGAGCCTGGCTGAAGGTCAGAAGAGGAGGCGGAGAGACTGCCTAAGGCCCGGGGATCGGGCCTGAGTGTACTACGTGGTATTCCATTTCTGAGAGCGGAGTACCTGACTGACCTATTACACATTGCAACATTTCTTTATAACAAACTACTTGATTGTCGTATGCCTCATTGCCTTGTTCCTGCAAAACGAACTACCTTATTAGCGTATTGCGCATTGCATTATTCATGTATAACGAATTACCTGATTAGTGTAAACGCATTGCCTTATTATTGCAGAACGACATATCTGGTGGTTGGATTATGCATTGCATTATTTTACCTTGCAAAGTGCCTGATTGTTGCATTACGCATTGCATTCTTTTCATTGCAGAGTGTCTTATTGCTACTTTATGCATTACAGTATTGTTACATTGCAGAAGTACCTGATTCTAGCTTTACGAACTGTATGACATGTGATTAGGAGTACAGGAGAATGTTTAGAAGTGCTCATTGACATCGCCAGCACTTACAAGGGCTGACTGGCCTAACAACCAGCCAGGAGAAATATTACACAACCTCATATGTTGGTTTTATATTGTGTGGTCTTATCGTATATCTTTTTACATAAAGTTTAAACTCATTTTATAAAACTTGTGTAGAGTCTAATTGTGGTGTCATCAGTGGATTATTTTGAGCGTGGTTGCAAATACTTTACACATTTGCCTTGAAGATAAGCCTGGCTGCTAGTGTCAAGCTACCAAGGGGGTGAGCGGGCTATCTAAAATGGTGACCTTCCTTTCCCTTACGTTGGAACGCAAGTCCCTACTTGGCCTAAGGTACCTACCTCAGCCAACCAGGGATCCTGGGTCTAACAGTACTCAATATAAATTCACTTCCTAAGATGAGAAGCTGAGTTGGTGTTGCAGGGATTCAAAAGCATGACCTGAAGATCACGTAGATGTCAGAAGCAAGCACCTAACTCACTGGGTCACCTTGCCTTTTGAAGACTAAATTGCAAACTTAATGCAACAGCGTACTTGACAATCCCTGTTCTTATTTACAAAATTGGTAAAGGAATATAATTTAGCACAGGTTTGAACTCCAATTAACTGAGCATCTTTCAGGGAAGCCTTGGGCCCTCTTGAGCCAAAATTCAGAGTTGGGCGATGATTTGATATGTGGGGACACTGAAGTTGCCTTGAATTCGAGCATCTTTGTTGAATAGGTGCATTAAAATAGATCAAGAAATTGGATTGTAATAAAGGATAGCCCTTCGGAGTGGATACTGCCTACCTATAGAACAGAGCATAGATAGTGTCATTCATAAATTGATTTCTTAAAGAATTCGTACTCAATCACTTGCAGTTATCTAAGGGTTTGCTGAATTTGCTGGGATTGAAACCTGTGAACTGCTGGCAACAAAGAATATCTGACGCAAGCGCTTGATTGAACTGTAGGATTTCCAGGTAAACCGGCATCATGGCTTTTTCTAAACAATTTGGCAGGCTTGTTTCAAAATAAACTCTGAGTAGTTTCTGTAGGGGAGCTCATCACCATTCAAAGATGGCTGCTCTTCTGACCTAACTGGTGTAATCTATCTGGCCCACATCTTGCGTGATGATGGGTTCTGCACTAAAACTACCAGGCTGGAGCCAGACTCAAGACCTGAGCAATGGACTATTTGTCCAGAAATAGTGATTTGGCCAACTTCAACTTTATCTTATTCCTCTGCTGGTTTAAGATGTCAAACTAGAGCCAAGACAGTCTGGTGAGTTTGGGGGGAGGGGAGCACGTGGAACTGC